>NC_141878.1:349068006-349403006 GCF_056163025.1 Triticum urartu | reverse complement strand
TAATTTTTCATATATAAATTATTTCAATCTGAGCTACGGTTGAATTTCTATGAATTTTTGAATTTATATCATTTTCTGGATTTTCCTGATTATTTAAAACAAGAAAATGAATAAGCACGTCAGCACTGCGTCATGCCTGTGTCAGCAGGTCAGCGGGGTCGTCCAGGTCAAACCTGACCAGTGGGTCCCACTGGTCAGTGGCACAACTAATTAACCAAGTTAATTAGCCTTAAGTTAATTCTAACTAAACTGTTTATGGGGTCGGGGCCCACTAGTCAGCGACTAACTAGCTAACTAACCTAGGTTAGTTTTTGTTAAACTAATACTCACTAAAAGTGTCAGTGACACAAGGGGGAAGGTCAAACCCCTGGTCAGCGGGGTCAAACCAGTCGGCGACTCGACGCCCGCGAGGCCAGACGCGGCGGAGGGCCTCAGATTTGGTCCTCCGGTGACCAAATGGGCCACGGAGACCATCTCCGAGGAGCTGGTGCTCACGCGCATCTAGTGGAGCAGACAGGAGGCTACGGGGGCGGCGGAGCTCGCCGGAGCGAAGCTCGGGGTGTTGGCCAGAGCACGGCTACAGGCAGGAGCGGGCTGTGGGGCACGGGGAGGCCACCCGAGGGGCTCTGCAGCACCCTGGTGGCACTAGGAGCACGGCTGAGTGCTCGGGGCGGCTGGCTCAGGCTCTGTCCACGGTGGCACCATGGCTGGCGGCGATGAGGTCTCGGGCGCGGCAGCTGAGCTAGCTAGGCGGGGCAAACGAGCACGGGGAGGAGGGGAAATGGAGGAGAGCTCATGGCGGTTCGGCAGGCGTGCTCAGCGGCTCGAGGGAGGCTCTGGAGTCGACGGAGCGGCGCCGGCGATCTCGGGCGACCGAAGGTGAAGAAGACGGCGGTGACGGCTCCACGGGGCATCCGGCGACGCGTGGCTTGACGGAGAAGACGAGGACGTTGACGCGGAGCGTCTGAGCATGAAGCGAGGGCGAGGACGTGACGGTGGGCACGGCAACGGCGAGCGGTGGCGACAGCAGCGCTGGGGCACGGTGGGAGAAAGAGATCCAGGGGAGGGGGAGGAACGAGAGAGAGTGAGAGAGGTGCGGGGCGGCGCGTGGCGTCGTCCAAGCCGTCCAAGGCGACGAGGGCGTGAGGCAGATAGGCAGGAGGTGGCCGGGCGCGTGGCCGCGGTCCCGGGCATGTGCCCCTGTCCTCCTGGCGCGAGGAAGGGGACTGCTGGCACTGGCCAGTCGGCTGGGCCGGCCTGTTGGGCCACTGGGCTGCCAGGATGCAGGTAAGCACAGGTAAGCGTTTTTTCCATTTTTGTTTTCTTTTCTATTTTCTGACATTTGTTTCTGATTTAGTAAAATACTAAACGAATTTATTTCCTTATGCCAATTTTTGTAGGAGCTAATGGTATTATTCCAGACCTCCTCAATAAAAATCCGAATTTTTGGACATATATAAAATATATCACATATATATCCAAGGTAAATAATTATTGCATTAATTCCAAATGGCCAAAATAAATATTTATGAGCTCCTGGAAATATTTGCTTGAATTATACCTGTGACAAATATTTTCAGAGAGCAACATGAACATTTTCTTGGACCTTTTTGGAACAATCTTTATCTGGGTCATTTCTAGAAATGATTCTGAGGGTTTTCACACATCTCGATTTCAAATTTAAATGAAATTTAAACATGATGCTCACAAGAAGGCTAGCCTAGGTCATACCAGATCTAGGGATGTGACATCGAAATGGGATGAAAGTTGGCGTGCCGTGTTGTTATGTTGTTGGTAGGTCGCCTGCCAAGTTTCATCGCATTCGGAGTTCGTTTGACACCCCAACGGATAACTATAGCGGCATTATAGTCGGTCAAACCCTCGGACGTTTTCAGTCTCCGGAAACTACTGCCGGGCCTCTCTCTCTTCTCCCCCTCAGCCCGAGGCCTTCTGCACAGCCAACCTACTCCCCCTTCGCTCCGGTCCGTCCGATAGCGATTGAACGGCTTTGAAATGGAGCAAAACCCCCAACCCTAGACCCCTGCCTATAAAAGGAAGGACCCCTTCCATTTTTGGCAGCAGCCAGCCCCTTCTCTTGATTTTAGCGCACCGCCGCCACTTGTCACCTGCGCCAGCCGCCTCCCCCTCGTTTTCCGGCACCAGCCACCACCATCTCGCCACATGGCACGCCGCCGTTGGCAGAGCCGTCGCCAGCCACCTCCCGCGGCCAATCTGGGCAGGCCATGCGTTCCCCTTGTCTCCCCGCGCCGCCGTGGCCCGCCCAGGCCCAGGGCAAGCACGCAGGGCCCGTCGGGCCCCCCCTGAGCCCGCGCGCCACTGCCTCCACTCCAGATCAGGAGAACCCCAATCTCTCCTTCCTCACGTCCCCACCGTCCGCCGTAGGCGACCCAGGCCGCCGGAGCATGCTCGTCGCCAGCCACCTTGAACCCAGGTCACGCCGCCCGCCTCCCTCTCCTTCCCGACTGGATCTCTCTCATCTCACCCATCTCTCTCTGTAGGGCGCCCCAACGGAGATCCCTTCGCCGCTGCCTCGGATCTCGCCGGGATGCTCTGGATCCGGCGCCGCCCCGCAACCACCGCGTCGGCCTCCCTCTTTGGCGCTCGGATCCACCATGCCCTCCTCGTTCCTCGCCAGCTACTTCCCTGCCCACGTCTTCCTCTCACCGGGATCCTGCTGTGCGCATCGCTCACCAGCCAGCACCTCCGGCACCAACCACCGTCGTTCGTCACCGCCAGCCTCCCCGATCTAGGCGGGATCGGGAGGAGGACGACTTCCACATGGGCCTCCCCATGACCCAGGACCCGTGGATTGCTTCGGCCGGCCTGCGTTGCCAACTGGGCCGCAGCCCATGGTGAGAGGCCCAGCCCAGCAGTTTCAGCCCGATCATGTTTTTTTCCTGCCCAGCGAATTTAGTAACTATTCTAGAGAAAGCAGTTTTGCAGAAACCCCCTGCTGTTCATGCATATAATAACTCTCAAACCGTGCATCGGATTACAATGTTTTATATATGAAAACTGCTTAGAATCTTGTCTAGTTTCATAATATCCAACTTTCATCCTTGTTAAAAAAATTTAACTTGTTTTTTGATTTAGTTTCCTTCAATGCCATGTTAAAATGTTTTATTTCATAACTTATTAACCATAGCTCGGTTTTATTTAAACTTTATATGTAAATGGGGCAGAAAAATGCATGGATTAACATGGTGAACTCATATTGCATGTTTAACAACTCTAAAATATGGTTTAGGGCAGAACAGTACCAAATTCATAATATGCATATGAGGATTTTCCGGAATTGTTTTTTGTTGCTTCCGGCCTCATTTAAACTTGCCTAGATAGATAGTTTGTTGTGCTTCACCTCTTGCCATGTTTAACAACATTAATTTTGTTGAGTACCTAACAGGAGTGAACTAAATAATCGAATGTGGTGTTTCGTCAACATGCATCTTGTTACATGTTGAGCTCCACTTAACATGTAGTTTTCTTTGTGCACTTTGCCATGCCATGCATTTTTAAATCGGACATGCATCATACTTGGTTGTGCATCATGCCATGTTTATGTGATGGTTGTTTACTATGTTGTTTGCTTCTTTCCAGTTGTGATTCTTCTCGTTAGTTACGGATACGTTGCGTTTGCGAGGATCTGTTCGACTACGTCTGTTTGTCTTCTTCATGGACTCATTCTTCTTCCTCGCGGGATCTCGGGCAAGATGACCATACCTTCAAAATCACTTATATCTTTGCTTGCTAGTTGTTCGCTCTATCGCAATGTCGCACTACCTACCACTTGTTCTATCATGCCTCCCATATTTCCATGTCAAGCCTCTAACCCACCTTCCAAGCAAATCATCGTTTGGCTATGTTACCTCTTTTGCTCAGCCCCTCTTATAGCGTTGCTATTTGCTAGTGAAGTTAAAGTTTGTCCCATGTAGGAACATGGATATGTTGGGATCTCACATTATCTCTTATTTAATTAATGCATTTATATACTTGGTAAAGGGTGGAAGGCTAGGCCTTATGCCTGGTGTTTTGTTTCACTCTTGCCGCCCTAGTTTCCGTCATACCTGTGTTATGTTCCTTGATTTTTGCGTTCCTTATGCGGTTGGGTGTTATGGGAACCCCTTGACAGTTTGCCTTGCATAAAACTCCTCCAGCAAGGCCCAACCTTGGTTTTAACATTTGCCACGTAAGCCTTTTTCCCTTGGGTTCTGCAGACTCAAGGGTCATCTTTATTTTAAACCCCCGGGCCAGTGCTCTTCCGAGTGTTGGTTCAACCTGTGAACCGCCGATGGCCACCAGGGGCAACTCTGGGTTGGCCTACCAGAAGTTTGGAAAATCCGATGTGCCCTGAGAACGAAACATGTGCAGCTCCTATCGGGATTTGTCGGCACATTCGGGCGGCTTTGCTGGTCTTGTTTTACCATTGTAGAAAAGTCTTGTAACCGGGATTCCGAGCCTGATCGGGTCTTCGCGGGAGAAGGAATATCCTTCGTTGACCATGAGAGCTTGTGATGGGCTAAGTTGAGACACCCCTGCAGGTGATAAACTTTCGAGAGCCGTACCCGCGGTTATGTGGCAGACGGGAATTTATTAATATCCAATTGTAGAGAAGTTGACACTTAACTTAATTAAAATGCATCAACCGTGTGTGTAGCCGTGATGGTCTCTTCTCGGCGGAGTCCGGGAAATGAACACCGTCTGGTGTTATGCTTGAATGTAAGTAGTTTCAGGATCACTTCTTGATCATTTCTAGCTTCTCGACCGTTGCGTTGCTTCTCTTCTCGCTCTTATTTGCGTATGTTATCCACCATATTTTCTTAGCGTCTGCTGCAGCTCCACCTCATTACCTTACCCTACCCATAAGCTTAAATAGTCTTGATCTCGCGGGTGTGAGATTGCTGAGTCCTCGTGACTCACAAATACTTCCAAACAGTTGCAGGTGCCGATGATACCAGTGCAGGTGACGCAACCAAGCTCAAGTGGGAGCTCGATGAAGATCTTGGTCATTGTTTTGTGTCTTTTTCGGTTGATTAGTAGTGGAGCCCAGTTGGGACGATCGGCGATCTAGCATTTGGGTTGTCTTCTTTTAATTTGGTTCCGTAGTCCGACCTTTGATTGTACTATGGATGATGTATGTTTAACTTGTTATTTGTGTGAAGTGGCGATTGTAAGCCAACTCTTTATCCCTTTCTTATTCAGTACATGGGATTGTGTGAAGATTACCCCACTTGCAACTAAACCACCATGCGGTTATGCCTCTAAGTCATGCCTCCACATGTGGGATATATAGCCGCATCGTGGGTGTTACATAGGCTTTCTATTCTTTCTATCAAGATCACGTGTTACTAATCAGTAGACTTATAGGATTGATAGATTTGAGTCTCAGTTCGGTTCCTAGTACTTCTGTGTGTTAACAGTTGGTCTGGAACCTTGATATTGTGATGTTGAGTGGTTATGCCACCATTTTGCAGGATGTCTCAAAATCATTTTGAGCATTTACAGCTGTTATGTTGTCCGAGTCATCCCAAGTTTCTACATAGTCTGATGCATTTGCCAATTCCTTCTTTCCGTTCCCGATGTCCGTTTGGGCCAGTTCAACCACACTAATTAGTGAGTTGAGGTAGTCTATTTCCTTGACATATATGTTTGATGTATTATTATGACCCTAGGTGTTTTAGGGAGTCACCTAGTAATCTAGCCATGTTTTGTATTCCCAGTGTGATGATTCTGGCCACCATTTTCAAAAGCATCCCGTGATGCCATTTAGTTAGTAGGCCTTCTATTTCTGGGTTCTTAAGCCCAAGATTCACTCTACTTACCTCGTGTTGATAGTGGTGCTCGTACCTTTAGGATATTAGTAACTTTTGCAATAGTCCTCGAGGTCCGGGTTATTTCCTTCTTCCAAATACCATGAACTGCTTATGGCATAAGTTCTTTTGAACCAAAAGATCACATCCAGAGTGCTCTTGATGAGTTCTCCATTCTACATTGTGAATCTACCAGATCTACCTTTCTGCATGGGTTATCCGAAAGAAATGTTGATCTTTGCTTGACATACTAATCTATGCATCCACAACTCAGAAAGATATATGTTCCTTTGAGTTGTCCCTCTCTTTAGTTGTAACCCGATCTTCGTCTATCATTTGATAGTCAAGAGCTTGTCATGCATTCATGCTCATCGATACCTCATATTCTTGTGGTCTGTCAAGCCATTCTATTCTGGAATGACTAGGAGAAACAAATTCCAGTACCTTGTCCCCTTCGAGGATTGGGTCAAAGTAGTTGTATTCCGTGGATCAAAATGCCAATCCAGCTTTTGCTCTGTTCTACCTTGGAGTGTTACAATCTTTATGTCAAGAATGTCATCAGAATTGCACCACCTCTTATGAATTCTTGACGCAGTGATACTTCTCGCCATCATTATTCATTCCTCGGTCCCGTGTTGTTGTAACCGGAATGCCGACAAGTGAACTATGATGTGTGAAATCAATACTCCTAACAACCTCGTTGCTAGGTGGTTAATGGACAAGACTCTCACTCTTACCGTGCTGGTTATTGAATCATCATCCTAAGATTGATCGTGCTACCTAGTCTTTATTTCTGGTGCACTCTTCGATCAATGAGTTAGGATTGTGTCAATCCCTCGCTCTTTTGATCATATCATCTTGCCTCGAAAGAAAGATTGTTCTCGAGCTTAGTAACATATCGGTGGTTCATGATTTTCCAAATATCTTCTCGAAAGTATTACCAGGTTGTCACCTGACCGCTATGTTGAGTTTGTGATCATGTTGGTTTCCCTCCAAACCACCCATTCTCCAAGATTCTGTGTTGGATACCCTGAACTAGTCGTTTGAGCTAAACAACAACTTGGAGGGTTGGAAGATGAAAGCTTGTCCCACTTAGTTCATTTCAAAAGGGATATCCTTGTGTTGTGTGTTTGTTTAAGAAAGATGGTATCTTCATTGATTGATCCTTGTGATCAATTGTCGGCGTTATTGTCTTCTCCAATCTTTGATTTGAGCATGGACTATCGTCAAATCAAATTAGAACCACTAATATTCGTAATGTTATCTTACCCATGGTTGTTCCTCGAGCATACACAATTACATCTTTTGTTCTGACCAATACTATCACATTGTTCACATAATGTTGGAATTCCAGTGATATGGGAAATTCCGATGAGTTTCTATTGAGCCCATCAGCAGCATTTTGTCTCCTCCATGATTCATGTTGAACATCAACCTAGCGTTGGAGACTTTGTAAGAAACGCCTTCGTGTTCCGTTCATGAAGCTTATGCTTGGATGGAAGAAGTGAATTCCTCAAATTCAGGTGCATTTGGTGCAAGTTGCTGCCGTGAGTTCGAGAAAGATTGTTTTTGTTTCCTCTGGTACCATCCCAAGTCAGTTATGCATGTGTGAATGTATTCTATGGTTTGGTAGATTAATTACCTCCACTCCATATGTATTCCCTAGCACACCAAGCCACTGATTGATTTGCTCAAGGAAAAGGAGTCTGTTGTGTTAATTCTTGATCATGCACAAGACTCCAATATCCTCGACGATTGTTCCCAACCAGAACTCGGTAGTGTTTTGTTGTAAGACTACTACATGGTCATGCTTGTCTTGGACAGCGCGTTCACAGGTGTGTAGCAGAACCAGCTCATATTTTGGAGCTTGCTTCCATAGTTCATCCCCCGAGAATCTCACAACGTCATGTCATCGAATTGTGTTGCAAACTTTCTTTTGCAGACATATTGAGTCTGAAGTATCATGTTACTAACCATATCTGAATCTTGGGCGGATATGATGGTTGGAACATTCCCAGCATTTGCATTTTGTTCCCAACTTGCACCCGTCTTTGTGCCATTTCACTATGGGCTGTCTTCTTAGTATTGTTCAGTATCATCTTCCAAAGTGGTCCTACCATGGGTCCCATCCATTTCCGATGATAAGCAAAATCATCCATTGTGTTGTCTTCAACAAGGTAATCCACATCATCCATTCTAGTCTGAGTATGCCATCCTTTCCGACTTCTTCAAACGGTCGGTTGCGAATTGCCCTAGCCTGGTATAGGGAGTTTCAATGATCTCTATATCAAAAGTATTTTTTTGCCACTGTAGGGGATAATCCAACGAGTCACCTCTTGTAAGATGCCCCTCTATGGAATCACGATAACTTATATCCTCGCTACTTTGACACTTACTTACCATCTACTTGAGTGTGGAATTGCCGCCTACCAAAATTGAACCTTCGTCACCGGCTCCTTAGCATCACCCCTGATGTGTGTTTTATGTGTCAGCTCGAGAGATGTTTTTACGTCTCAAACCATGAGTAGATCCAGAGTTGCTCGATCTTCATGAAGATCGATTCTTGTAGAGTTTTCCTTCCTTTTGTCGTCGTGTTGGATGAAGATCTCGAAAGCAAAGACGTCAAGAATGAATCAACATCTCTGAGAAGGGCAATTGGATCATGAACACCGTGTCAGTTCCATGTACCCCCTGTCTTCTTACCTCACGTCTTGAATCTTGGGACGAGATTCCTGTTTAGTGGGGGTGAGTTGTCACAGCCCTAGAATACCTGAATGAAATAGTTGCATCTGCACTCATGCATTATGTCTAAAATTTCTGAAAGTTGAATTGAGGTTTGTTGAAACCCTCAGAAATCATTTAAAAAATAATAAACATTTAATTCTCATGAAATGAGTCCAAGCAAATGTTCCTCTTACTCTGTGAAAATAGTGGTAAGAGGTAAAATTCCAACCAATATTTTTGTAATCACAGAAATATTTATTTTGGGCCTTTGAATTAAATCAATCACATATTTGAGTTGGATTTATTTCTTTTATATAAGAAATAAAGTTCAAATATTTTTGTAAGTTTCCTGTGACCTTGGACTAGTTTCTGAGTTCACATAACAATTTACAGAAAGTTTAGAAAAAATGATTTGATGTTTTAAATCAAACCAAAACAAACTACACACAAATAGAAAAGAGAAATAAAAGACAGAAAGAAGAGAGAGAGAGAAAAGGACTACCTGGCCACCTACCTGTAGTCAGCACAGCTCGCTGGCCTAGCCCACCTGGCGCCTCCTGTCATCTTCCTCCTGCCAGTAGGAGCAGCTATGTGCTCGCACGCGCACGGCCGAGGAGGCCAGCTCCTCCCTGCCTGCATGTTGCTTCGCCGACTCCCTGGACGTCGCCACGCACTTCCCCTTGACCCCTACACCTCTCCCCTCTGTCTCAGGACCCCGTCATCTCCTTCTTCAGCCGCCGAAGATCCGCCTTGTCGTCCCGCCGTCGTCCGACCGTCCCTAGGCCCACTGAGATATTTGCTGCAACCGCTGTTAGGCCTCCCATCTTCTCCCCCTACTCTCGTCGTCGGTTGCGTCCTCTGGTAGGAAGCCCCGCCGCATCTGTGAGCTCACTGCCAGTGACCTCGTCGTCACCATCGCTCCAGCATGCATTAGACGTGCTCGAGCGCATGGTCGTGTTCTTGAAGATGCCAGGCATCCAGAGAACCCATTTTGTTAGCCACTATCGCCCTATAGCCTCATCCGGCTCGACGTCCGAGCTCCGGTCGGCGTTGCTGATGTCGCCGTCGTCGCTACCGTCCACCTCAGGCCTCCCCGATATCACCGTCGGAGGTGTCGCGATAACAGTTTCCCGTAGAGACCAACCGCGGCTCAAACCGTGGCTTGTAGGTGAAACCTGAGCCACTGAAGTGTGACTCCGCCACGTTTCTGGTGTCCATCGGCGTATCTTCGGTGACGCTGACGTGGCTTCATTAGTTCAGGCTATTCCTGGATTAGTCAGCCACTAACCACTACCCCAACTCTTTGACAGATGGGCCCCACCCTTTAATTAGCCATAGGGTTATTCCCTATATAAATTAAGCTAATGCCCGTGGCCCCACTGGTCAGTTTGACCTTGCCACCTCAGCGTTGACCTGGCCCCACTGGTCAGCCTCTACTGCTCACGCTGTTACACTGACATGCGGGTCCCACAGGTCAGGTTTGACCTTGATCGCACCTATTGGCTTGATGACCTCACATCGACGTCATGCTGAAGCAGTAATGCTTTTCTAGGATTTTAAATAAATCATTAATGATTTATTTATTTCAGAAAATGATTAAAACTTCTAAAAATCATAGAAAATAAACCGTAGCTCAGAATGAAATGAATTATATATGAAAAATTATCAGAAAAATCCAAATAATCCGAATATGACATTTTCATGCATGTTTGAACAACTTAAAGACACTATATGTATGACAATTTGAATTAATGGCATTTGAATAATCACATATGGAGTTTGAATTTGAATCTTGTATTCAAACCAACTTCATTTAACCTGCTGCTAGTTGCATTAGCTCAAATCATAGCATATTGACATGTCAAGATCATGCATCAAATTGTGCATTGCATTGATTGTGTTCTTCCTTGTTTGCCAGTATTTGTCCCCTCTCAATTGATGTGGTTTCGACGATGAGTTTGATGACACCGATGAAGAGCTATATCATCTTCAAAAGTGTCGGGCAAGCAAAACCCCCTTGTTCATTCTGATACAATCCCACTCTCTCGCTCCTGCTCTCTTTTACTTCATTAGGACAACAACGCTTCAACTGTTACATGCTACGGTAGTTGAATCTCTTTCCTCTGCACGACCTGTCATTGCCACAGTAAATAGATGAAACCCAATAGCATGAGTAGGAGTTGTTTGAGCCCTGATGTGTCTACTCATTCATGCTGGTTTTCATGCCTGCTACTGCTTAGAGTTGAGTCAGGTCCAATTCATCAGGGATGAATTGGAATGGTGATGAACATGTCCTACTGTGTGTGAGTTAAGTGTGTGAACATGATTTGGTAAAGGTATCGATGAGAGGCCATGTAGGAGTACATGGTGGGTTGTTTCATTGGAACCATCCTTAGGAACTGAGATCAGTGTATGTGATCTAAGATCAGCTACTACCACACATTGGGCCCGAAACCAATTGACCCTCTCGACTTATTAACCGCCCCTATCACTACAAACAAATACACTTCTGTGATGATATCTGTTTGTCACAGTAGGTCCCGTTTTTTGTCATGCATGTACATCCATGACGATTTTATGACAGAATCAAGATAGTCATACCTGTTATGTCGTAGAAGTGTTCCATGACATTACCAAAATTATCATCACGGAAGTGTCCACTTCCATGATGATAAATCGCGCGTCACAGAAGTGCTTTCGTCAGGGGTGACCGACACGTGGCATCCACCATAACGGAATGCCATTAAGCTATCGGGTCCGGTTTTGGATCCGATAACTCGTTAACAACCCGGACCAATGGGGATTTTCCACGTGTAAAATCATCATTGGCCAGAGGAAACACGTGTTGCCTCACTGTTGGGACAGATGTCATCCACTCATTGGATAGGAGGCGCCTATGATAGGTCGACACGTGGCACGACCCAACAGTGGCCCATTCCGGTGAAAAAGGCTGGCCTAGTAAAAATTAGCAGGTCGGCCCATATAAGGCCTACTTGTGTCAGGTCCATTTAAGCCCATGGCCTATACGAGATGAACCAATTCGGCCCGTCAACGTCCTGTTAAAGATTTGACACCATTGCAGCCCATCGTCAGTTCGAGCCCGTTAACAGCCCGCTATATATTTGGGCTCAATATCCGCCCAATGAGATTTGGCCTATTAACGGCCATTCAGTGGATGGGCCAATTTTCACGATGTACATCTTTCGGCCTTTTAGCGACCCATTTAAATGTTGGGCTAATTTCCGGCCCGGTGTGTCTTTCAGCATGTTGACAGCCCATAAATGAGTTGGGCCATTTGTAGTTGGACCTGAGTTTCGGCCTTTTAGCGACCCATTTAAGTGTTGGGCCAATTTCCGGCCCGGTGTGTCTTTCAGCCTGTTGACAGCCCATATACCTGTTGGGCCATTTGTAGATGGACCTGAGTTTTGTCCTTTTAACGGCACAGGCCCTTCATGGTCCAATACCAGCCTGGTTTCTCTTTCGGCCTGCTAAAGGCCAACAACATAGTTGGGCCATTTACAATACGACCTAACTTTCAGCCTCTTAGTGGCCCATGCTCTTCATGGTCCAGTACAAGCCCGCTGTCTCTTTCGGCCTGCTAAAGGCCCACAGTATAGTTGGGCCATATGTAGCCTGAACTTAGTAACGGCCTATTAAGGGCCCGTGAAATCAATTGGGCCCACCTGTTGCCCGCTTCGATGTCGGCCTGTTAACGACCCGGGAGTTAAGAGGGCCGACCATTAACTTTCGGTCTGGTAACGGCCCATTAACTTAATGGGCCCACTAAAGTTCGTACATGTCTTTAGGCCAAATTAGATAATTTGAGCCCATTACGACAAGCAATTATGAACAGGACCAAAACCTATCAAGCAAAGGTACGACATACAGGAAAAAAACGTTGCACATCCAGCATATATTATAGGAAATTACATCCACTAGGCTATCAAAGATTGATGCCAGTGCAAATAAATGAACAAAACCAAAAGATCTACAATGTCACAATCTGCAACCTCAACACGGATGACACCCATAGGCATGTGGGCAAGTTCATGCTGCTTTGCTACATTGTCTCTGAAAACATTATTCAGTTGTTGTGTCACAGGACTCTGCAACTCTGATTCCTCCACCATTTCCGTCATTCCTTCAGCCATTAATTGGTTCACAAACATACATTTTTTCCGTTGCATTCGAGATAGAGGATGATGAACAGATTCAGATGGAGATTTTGGCAGGCTTGTATTATTGATAGTGGAGAGTGTCTCGACCACTGCATCACGACATAAATTGGGAGGGGAACAAAACAGATTAATCATGAGTTATAACCATATTACCTAGCCTAGATTTATTGGAAAGAAACAATGGGGTTGCCTTGCTGTTTTCAGAGTTTGTCTTCTTATCTTCAGCAGCCTGCAGCAAATTAAGACACTAGCATTGCTATCATTGGCCAAGTCAGATAATAGGAAAGCAACATTGGCACAACGAACGTTTGGGCAACTAGCGAACACGAAATTAACACAATATGGCACAACTATCATCAGCTAGGTAAGGTAATACGAAACCAACATTGACAGAACGAATGAATGGGCAACCAGAGCAGCACTACAATTTAGTAATGTGCATGATATGAGATATTACACTCATGCAGCTCAGTATGCAAAACTACTAGGCAGTTTTCTTTACAAAAATCAACATTGGCGCCTTTAACATTTTGCTACAACTAATTTTAGATCAGATAAAGGTTGGATTCACGCTGATTAACAAAATACATGCTGATGTAAAAACATAGTGATATACAACATGTACTTACATCAGCATTGGAGCACAGAGAATTCCTGCAAGATATTTTCCTCGAATACAATCCCAATGAAGGAAGTCTTCTATCATTTAACGTTGTTTTCTAAAAGAGAGATGGGTAAGAAACATGTAGAAAATATGATCAGAATGCTATGAAATTTCATGATGCGAAGATACGCCCACGCTTCTTAGAATGGAGTTGACATTCTTTTGCTGGACTGGAGCGGACTAGTTCTTTGGCCACTGGAATCTGCTTATTATCAGTGGGAGTTGGGATTCTCTGTGCTGGAGTAGTATCTATGAGAAATGGAGTTGATTTATTATCTCTTGGCGTTTGGATCTTTTGCAAAGACCTGGTTGTAACCGTTCAGATTCTAACATAGCCGTCTTCCCCTTGCATGCCTTATATAGAAGAATGGTGCTTCAATTATAAAACATGCTACATCAGAGATGGAATAGGTACTGAAGAATAGAAAGTGATGACATATTTACATGTATTCCCTCCATCCGGAAATAAATGGATGGGTCTAGTCGTATTGCAGTTCTAGAAACATCCATTTTTATCCATTTCTGCGAGATGTAATCCGGACGGAGGGAGTATGATGTAAGAGCTAGGGATACGATAGGACAACACAGTAAAAAAGACACTGAAAACCCACTACAAAACCAAAGTGATGAAACCCACTGATATGAGATAGTACACTCATGCAATTCAGGATGCAAAACTACGAGGCAGTTTTCCTTACAATAATCAACATTGTGGCCTTTAATCATACATTTTGCTACAACTAAATTTGAATCGGATAAAGGTTGGATTCACCCGAATTAACAAAATACATGCTGATGTAAAAATATAGTGATATACAATGGGTACTTACATCTACATTGGAGCACAGAGAATTCCCGCAAGAATCTTTCCTCACAGACGATACCAGTGCAGAAATTCTTCTATCTGTTAAGCTTATTTTCTAAGAGAGAGATGGGTAAGAAACATGTAGAAAATATAATCAGCATGCTATAAAATTTCATGATGCAAGGATACGCACACGCTTCTTAGAATGGAGTTGACATATTTTTGCTGGACTGGAGCGGACTAGTTCTTTGGCCACTGGAATCTGCTTATTATCAGTAGGAGTTGGGTTTCTCTTTGCTGGAGCAGTATCTATAAAAACTGGAGTTGGTTTATTATCTCCTGGCATTTGGATCTTTTGTAAAGACCTGATTTGTAACCCTTCAGATTCTAACATAGTCGTCTTCTCCTTGCATGCCTTGTATAGAAGAATGGTGCTTCAATTATAAAACATGCTATAGTAGAGAGATGGAATAGGTACTGAAGAATAGAAAGGCATGACATATTGACATGTATTCCCTCCATCCAGAAAAAAATGGATGGGTCTAGGCGTATTTCAGTTCTATATACATCCTTTTTTATCCATTTCGGCAACATGTAATCCAGACGGAGAGAGTATGGTGTAAGAGCTAGGGATACGATAGGACAACACTATAAGAAAACACTAGTTGAATGTAAAATTGTATGCTAGCGGAATACGTAAAGAAAAAACTAGGGCAACATACACGTGTATGATTGGGAAGCTAAGATGGCATTGCAGCAGAGCACTAGAACATAACTTCAATGTAAAAAAACATGGTATGGTAGACAGATGAAGTACATACTCATGAATAACAATGCATAAGATATTCGGAAGCATGATGTCCAAATTAAGCAGATCGCATTGCGATAGAGTAGAATGACATTACTTGAATTTGAAACCATGTTATCATGAATGGAATAGGTACTGAAAAGTAGGAAGGCATGACATATTTACATGCATGATCAGCATGCTAAGCACATGGCATTGCAATAGAGTAGATACACTCCAGGACATTATATGCATGTTGTACCCATATCACGGGCCAAGTTAGAGCAAGGACCTTGTGGGGTGAAGAGGATTCAACATCTTTCTGCAAGTCTTCTCAAGAACTACCTTTATATGTTCCATCATACTGTGTATTATTGACATCAAGTTTATTGGCCTTTACATTGCTCCATGAGGTTCTTGTGGATATATCAGTGTGTGCAATTATATCTGACATGCATGGAAGACAACTAGTAGTTAGATTTATGTAATGAGTGCCTATAGGAGACGATATAAATAGTAGGACTGGGGTTAACTAGCAGCAACAGGTCTTAAAAACTAAATGGATAACACAGATGAAAGCTAAAGAATATGTATCGTTTGTACTCGAGATTAACTAGATGGCAAACAAAAGTATTAAAGTACAACATAGGTAATACTAGAAGTGGTATAATACTATAATCACCAGCATGTGGGATAGCATTGGCTGATGGATGATAACTATGGAACAACGTTACCTAAAGAACAAGTATCTTAGCTGAACTATGGAACAACATTAACTCCTGAACAAGACCCGTAAGAGATCAGCATGAATATACAGTGAAATGTGATAATCTATTTTCCATGCTTAGATGAATAACAAAGCCATAAATGTTGCGCACAAGTAAGATGAGGGTACAACCTATCTGGCCGCCATCCATAGGAGTGAGCATCATGTGCTGACTTGTCGATGGCCCTGCAGTTGTTGTGGTTGTTGGAGCAGCCACGGTGAGTCGGAAGACGGTGTGGCTGAAGATGTAGATAACACATAATGTTAAGAACGACACATCTCTTTGATCTGAAGAAATACACTAAGAGATCAACAACAAGGTACGAGAGTGGTCACACGTCTGTTGACTGAAGACTAAATTGGGGTCACACGATTTTATTTTATTTTGGTTCTGTCCGATCAACGCCGGATGGCTTGATGGCCGTCTTGTGCCTCCCGACTCACACTGTTAGGAATCTTCCCGGAAGAACTAGCGACCAAGGGCAGAGCAGTCTGCCATTGCCGTCCGTGGCCCCGGCCAAAACCCCGCTCCCCGCCCCACCGCACTGCCGTGGTTGCGCCGCCCCGGGCCAATCCACAAAGACTACCCGTCATCCAGATCCGGCGGCGGCAGTACCTTCAACCGACGCAACTCTAAGATAGCCATCTAAGCGTTACTTCCGTGGCGAACTTGCGGCCCCGCTCCCTTACGTTAGACACCAGCCAACCGGCAGCCTAGGAGCTCCGCCGCCTCGAGGGGTGCTGCTTCCCATTGGGAATAAATTGGCCCAGAATAAAAATTAAGGCAATTGACGCCTAAATAAATTGATTTGAGATGAGGGTGCGACCTATATGGCGGCATGGTCAAGTAGGCAGGTCCACCTGCGGAGTCGGTGAGGCCGGCACGGTTGCGGTGGCGACCAGCGGCAGGGAAACAATGATGCCGCGACGGTTGACGGCTACGGGGAAGCAGCACTAGGACTCTGGACGGATCAGAATTTGGAGCCGCTCCGGCTCCGCGAACAACGGCGGGGGTGAATCGGCTCTAGTACGGTTCACGCGACCGTCGTCGAGGCAGCTCTAGGTGCACGGAGTAAGAGGCACACGGTCCAGCGCACGACGGCAAATGGACAGCGTCTCCGGCATTAGGGATGAGGGCAGCTGTGACATTGGTGTGGTGGGGGCGCAATGGATGAGGGGCGGAGGTCTCGCGGCTCGGGAGAAGGGAGCTTCCCGGGAGAAGGTGATTTGGCGCGCACGAGGTATGAATGGGGGAGAATTGGGAGGGGAGTGGAACCATGTTTTACAGACGCATTTGTCTGAAATGTGAGGGGGGGTTACAGTTCTACCCCTGCCTTTACACTTCTCGGCTTGGGTCTGTGTACTCAGGGTTAGGGATAGTAGAGTAACTTTGCTTCTCCCCAAATAGTGGGCGGGAGCGATTTCCGGCGAGGAGGGCGTGTTTTGAAATATAGTGGGCCGAGCAATTTCGGGTGAGGAGAGCGTGTTTTGAAATAGTGGGTGCGAGCTATTTCAGGCGAGGAGAGCTTGTTTTGCCGACGATGGTTTATGAATTATTCGACACATGTCATTTCGGCCGAGGAGAAGGCGCGCTTGGATGAAGTTACGAACCTACCCTCGATGTACAACGAGCCAATTGATGGGTGTCCCACATAGGATGGTAATTTCATGTCTCCAATTTATTTGCTCGGGCGAATTCCACCGAGCAGAGGATGTTTAATGGTTCTTTGAAATTTTGGGAGAACGAGCATCCACGTTACCTTACCAAGTCGATTCGAATCAAATTTTGAAATATTAGCTTGCCACTTCTTTTTTAGATGAAGAGATGATGCTCGGGAGTAATGTGTTTTTACATGCTCGTTGCTAGCGATTTACTATATGAAAATAGTTGACCCACTCAAAAATGGGAATCAAACCGAAAATGAAATATCTCGATTCAATGAAATAGCTCGTTCACCAGGTCAAAATAGTGAACTAAATCCAAAATTGAACACCACAATCGAGTAGCATGTTGTACAGTATTATAGTACTCCATGAATATGCTGAAAGTCAAATTAATGAACTTGTTTGATATACGCATATATCCGTTCATGTGTGGATTCCAGACAACATGTTCTCCAATTTAAATATTTGAATTCAAGTTTATATCGAAACATGGTTTATATCAGTCTTTGATGCATAAAACGCGACCTCCCCCTCTCCCGGACTCCTGCTCTCTCTCTCTCCGACAATCTTCAATTCTGTCGTACGCATCCAACACACAAACCTTGTTTGTCCCTCTCGCTTTCTCTCCATCTCTCTCTCTCTCTATGTGTGTGTGGGTGGGGGGGTCTTTCTAGTTCGCATGCATATATACTCCATCTATAGGTCTCTCTCGCACACTATGTATGATTCTCTAGTCCAGGCTATGTATCTTGGGTGCACTCATCGTACGCACACAAATTCCTTGGCTCGTTGCCCGTATGTCTCTCACTCACCACTCCATCGTCTCGGAGCTCTCCCCCCTCTCTCTCAAACTCTCCATCTACCTGGGTCACACATACACATGCATATCTCACTCACACTCGATAGGCCCATCTAAAACTATATCTCTCTCGCTCGTTCTCTCTCCATCTCACACGCACACACACACACACACAATGTCATGCCTAGCTAGCCAAGTATGATGGTCTCTCACTCAATTGTAGGCACATGCAGTCCCCCTATATGTATATGACTAGCTTATCTTAGTCTCCATCACAAAGATGTGCATGGTCTATCTCGATTTCTCTTGGGGCATCTTTCTATCGCGCATGCACCTCCCTCGATCTCCCACCCATATAGTCCCCTCATGATCTCGAGGGGATCTCTCTATCACAAACACACCCTCTCGCCCTCCCCATGTATCCATGTTCTCCATGTGTCCCTCTCGACCTTTGTTCCTTGTTGGCCAGACCTCTATTGGACATGTGCTATAGGGGTGTCTCTATCTGTTGCAAACAATCACACACTAGCTATATCCGTGTATCTGCTCGCCTTGCTTTTCTATCTCGGAGATGCATGCGTGAGATGTTCGCCTAAGAAATGAAAAAACACATACTCTCTCTCTAATTTATTGCTTGTTGTCACTTTCTCTTTCACACACATACTCTTTTTGCACACTTACTCATTCTACTTCACACACACTTGATCTCTCTCGACTTAGGCACTCTCCTCGGTCCATAGAATATTGATTTCTTGTTAAGTCAAACATCACAAAGTTTGACCATGTACGTGGAGAAAAACAATTACATATACAATGGCAAACATAAACCATTAGATTCACCATGAGATGTAGTTTCGTATGATGTATCTTTGGTATTGTAGATATAAATAACATTTGTGTAAACCTGATCAAAGTTTCCAAAGTTTGACTTCTAAAAAATTTACATTCACTTCATTATCGAGCAGATGGAATATCTCTTTCCCCCTCTCAGCTATCTGATGCACCACTCAGCCTTATCGGGGCTCCTCAAGATCTCTCCAACTTTATATCTCCCTGGTTCACACATACACATGTCTCGCTCGCGCTGTACATATATACCCATCCAACACTATTCGCCCTTGTTCTCTCTCTATGTGACACGCACCCCCCTAATAAGTACCATAATCCCTCACTCCATCATAGGCGCAAGCACTCCCCCCCAAGTATGATTATCTCTCACAAGCCATCAGGAACACACATATTGTCTCCTTCCATCCATACGTCTATCTCCATATCTCTTGGGGTATCTTCTATCGCGCACACACCTTGTCACTCGATCTCCCACCCATGTAGTCCCATCATGATCTCCAGGGGATCTCTCTATGACAAACATACACTCTCTCCTCCCCATGTTTGATTTTCTTCGTACATCTCTCTCGGCCTCTCTCCCTTGTTTGTCAGACCCCTCCTGGCTACGTTCTAGGGTTCTCGCTCTCTCAATTGCAAACAACCACACACTATCTCGTCACCTTGCTTCCGTTGTCGAAGATGCATGTGTGATATGTTTGCATAAGACACACACGTTTTTTCTCGACTTTTATCGAGTGTTGTCCATGTCTCTTTCACACACGCACACACACTTTTTTCATTCATTCTTTCTATTTCACTCCCTCTCTCTAGTTAGGGACTCACGTCCATAAGCATATGGATGTTTTGAAAAGTCAAACCTCAGAAAAGTTTGACCAGGTATATGTGGAGAAAAACATTTACATCTGGAATGATCATTAGATTCATCACAACATGTACTTACTTCATGCTACATTTAACTTTGGTCAAAGTTTCAAAAGTTTGAATTTGAAAAAATGTTGGAACTACATTATCGAACGGAGGGAGTTGCTCTTTCTCTCTCTCTCTCTGCTATCTCTCACGGGCCTCCCCTCTCACTCGAACACTCTATACCGACGGATTATACGCTCACTGTGTTAGCGTATAGCTCCGTATATTGTTTAGTTGAGCGGTCAACCTGTCCACATGCTGCCTTGTTAGCTCGTGTTATGTATCTTCGTGTGCTGGCCCATGTGGCAGTGGGTGAAAATAAGTAAACTAGAGGCCCATCTGACACGCAGTGAAGTAAACAAAGTTGAAACCACTCGGGGTAGCACCCCACACGCTAGTAAATTGAGGCCGCATTGAGGACACACTTCTTCCGCGTAAAGGACGCACTCGCGCACAATTCACCACTATGCGGCGACATGCACAGAAGGACGCACTCGCTCACACTCAGCACACAACACACACCAGCACAAATGTACACCGGCGTCACCGCCAGTTGAGATGGATTGCGTGGCGGCCAACAAGCGGAGGCGGCTCGAGCCAAAACCGCATCCGGCGAGCCTGGACTTCATCAGCAGCCTCCCCAATGACATGCTGCTCATCATCATCGGCCTCCTCCCCACGAAATCTGTTGTGCGGACCGCCCTGCTCTCCCGGCGGTGGCGCCCCCTTTGGCGTCGCGTCCCCCTCAACCTCACCGTCGACAGCTTCCTATGCGACAGGGATTGCAAACGCATGGCCACAGTCTCCAAGATCCTTTCATCGCACCCTGGGCCAGCCAAACGCCTTGACCTCCGCATGTTCAGTACCAACTGCAAGGTCCTGCCCAAGTTCGACGAGTGGTTCTTATCCCCCGACCTAGATCAGCTCGAGGAGCTTAGCTTCGAAGCTGGATGATGTCGCTCTCTGCCGCCGTCCGTGCTTCGCCTCGCGCCAACGCTGCACCGCGCCAGCTTCAGCTCCTGCTATCTTCCCCAGATCAATGAGCACCCTCCCTTCTTCTCCCTCAACTCAAGCAGTTCGACCTCTTCGACGTTGTTATCTCGAAGAAGGCTATGGAGCACCTACTCCGCAGTTGTACTACGCTTGAGTACCTTCGTCTTGAGCAGATCCACGGGTTCATTAGCCTCCACATCGCCTCGACAAATCTCTGATGGATTTATGGGTCTTGCTGGCCCAGCAACAAGACATCAATTGGGAAGAGATCACTCCAGCTGTTCCACGTTATGGTCATTAAGAATGCGCCTTTCCTTGGGAGATTGCTTGTATCAGATCTAGAAGGTCCAACAAAAATCAGGGTCATTGACACGTCGAAATTGACAACATTGGTGCACTCGTCTGCCAAATTCTCCGAACTCTTTATTGGATCCATAATTGTTCAGGTACAACACTCATCTTCTTCTCCGTCTTCTTGAAATTCACATTTTTAAATTTCTTCTTGATGTATTTACGTCTGTCTTCCAAAAACTCATTCCCACAAGCTTGACCAAGTCTATGTCCATAGTGAAGATCTTGGCAATAAAACCTATCAGCCCCAATTTGGATGAACTTGTTGGATTCCTTACATGGTTTCCATGCACGGAGAAGCTACTCATCGAGGTGAAACTTCTTTCCTATTAGTAAACGGTAATCACAACCTAGCTCAATTTGTTCGTAATTTTCCCAAATTATGATGACAAACGTAGCGTTCAGAACTGCATCTACGCACTGCACCGAAAGAAATGTTTTTAGTATTTTTTTCTCACGTGATCACCTGCATCGTTTTTTTGTTGTACTACTATAGTAACCTAGGCTAGTCATAGTGGAAAGTAACTTAGACTACTCTAGTAACTCTATGGTTACCCTAAGAGCAAGTACTACCTCCGTCCTGGTTTACTCTTCCTTTTTTGTAGTATCAAAATTTGACCATAGATTTAACTGACAAAATGTTAATGCATGTCACTAAGAACTATATCGTTGGATTCCTATTTGAACATAATTTCAAATGGTGTAATTTGTAGTGACATGCATTGGCATTTTCTTACGTAAATCTATGATCAAAATATTATACTAAATAAAAGGTAGTACAAAAGTGGGCTATAACGGCCCTCCACTATGTAGGCCAAAACACATGCCAAATTCACTTGTGATTCATTTGGCATCGATGCCCCTCCATTGCTCACCTGGTACCCCAATCTGGATCACCTACTTTGCTCCGGTGCCAAATTAACTCACGTAATGAAAAAAACACTTGCGTGGGAGAGAGAGAGAGAGGACTGAGGCAATAAAAAACACTTGTTTGGGAGAGTGAGAGGCTGGTGTAGTTGGTTTGATTGATTTGTTTATACATGTGGGTCTGTGTGCACAACGGTGACAACTCTCTCACATCGCCAGAGCGGTGCCAAAATCTTTTGATTTGACATCGGTGCGTATTATGTGGCATACTTTTGTTGACATCTGATTTTGGCAAGATACAGATTGCAATGAAGATGGTCTCGAGTGAACGGGTTTTCAGCATGAAAAGATTCACGTCGCCGAGTGGAACACTTTGATGTTTCGGTTATATTCATTCGACTTTATCTTACGGACCGAAACAATACTCCGAGTGGTATAATTTAATGTTCTGAGTGGTTTTTGGCCAATCACGTCTTCAAGATGACCTCAGATGAAGGAGCACTCTTAAGTAATTGTCTTCGTATCGTCGAGGCAATCGATTTTGATATATAAATCATCTCAATCCGAGTTCATATACAAAAGTTAGAGGCAATACACTGCAGACCGAACCTCAATGGAAATATGGTGCGAGGTGCCCGACACTTGTCTGGTAGGTTGCGCGAGTAATTCGGCCATCAAGACGGCCTTGAATCGAAAAACCTTCAACACGAAAAAGTTTTGTCTCGTCGAGCCGATCGTTTTTCTTGTAAAATTTGTCTCAATCCGAGGTCGTATGCAACTTGGAGAGGCAAATCAAGATCAGGCTGTGTTTTCAGTCGGGAAATCCGAGTGAAAAGTTTACCATCCGAGTGAAATCCTACCGATCGAGTAAAAGGTCGAGTGAAAAACTTATCGGTCGAGTAAAAGATTGGCTTCCGAGTGAAAATATAGTAATCCGAGTGAAATTATTATCCGAGTGAAGTTATTCCGAGTGAAAAGATTACCATCGCATTGAAAACTTGACGTTCGAGTAAGATATTGCCTTCCGAGCGAAATATAGTCCGAGTGAAAGATTGTCTTCCGAGTGAAATTATAGTCATCCGAGTGAAAGATTGTCTTCCGAGTGAAAGACTCTAACATCCGAGTGAAAAGGTCCGGTCGGACGAAAAACTCTAATATCCGAGTGGATGAGCTCGGATCCGAGTGAAACTGAAGATGTGCCCGAAAGGTAATCCAGATGACCACGTATGGAAAAGTGATCAACACAGAAGTTGTGCGCATCGTCAAAACAGTGAACTTTGGTTTTGGAGTCATTATCATATGAGATAGTATACGGCCTGTAAGTTCACTACGAGACTCGAACAATCCAGTCCGTTACATGACCGAGTCCGACTGGATATTAAAGATGGCTTCGTAGAATATTCAAGATGGTCTTATTTGGAAAAGTGTTCAACATAAGGATTGTTCGCCTCGTCGAGACGCACAAGTTTCATATTTGGGCCTTCTTGATCGGAGGTCATATGCAAGCTCGGCGGCCCGCGCAAGGAGGAAGACAGAAGTTGGGCCAGATTCAGACTGAATCTGAGTTGGAATAGAACTAGGACTCTAGGACGTGAATTGATGTAATTTTTTTGTAAGAAAAGCCTAGATGAATCCTTTGCTTGTACGAGAAGTCCAGCTGCCTCTTATATATGTTGGGGGTGATGGCCGATTGAACAACACACAATCGAACAAATCAATATACTACTTTTTCATCTATGTTTTATCTCTCCACCGTTTTTCTATCTCGTTCTTCGCTGTTCTTCGTGTTTGAGAGCTGCGAATCCCGAGGCTCTAGGGGCGAGCGAATCGACCTAGGGCAGCACTTAGCCGCCGCACTCCCTGACGGGGTCCCTCCCGGGGGAGTGGGGTTTTCGGGTCTGCAAAAGCGCCTATCGACTTCTTGCCTATCGCATTGTCGGTCGGGTCTCCTTCGACGTGAGCAGCGGTGCATCACCCCCGGCGTCGAGGGTACACGTGACATGTTCGTGTGTCAACAACTTTTGTGAAATATGGCATCGGCCACATAGTGGAAGGCAACAAATGCCCAAGCTCTTCACTTACTCCTAGGTAAATGAAAGGAAAGAGAAAGTGAGAGAGAGAGTGAAAAAATATCACTAGCCAGCCAACCCTATCATATGAGCGAATGATATTGGTACCTCTTGATGACACGGCAATCTTACACAGCCAGCTGCTCTAATATGTTCTCTTCTTTTGCAGATAAAAAATACCCGAAAGTAAAATATGTGCTGCACTATAACAATCTCATCGAATGCCTTGATCTCAATCTTACAGAAATTGATTTGATCGACTACCGAGGTAGCACATCCGAGATTAAATTTCCCAGGTTCTTTGTTCTAGAGGCAAGTGTGCTCGAGGTAATGAGGTTTGGCGTTCTCTGGCGCAACAATGAATGACGTGCTAATCACCGCAAGCGTCTAAGCCGAAATGACAAAGTCTCTGCAGAAGCTGAATTTGCTTTTGAAACATCAAGTGGCCAGAGACTCGAAAACTTATTTGCCCATTAGTAACTTGTCAGGGCGGTGGATTTTAGTTTGTACGATAATGCTGCATCCACCTGAAGTAACGAAAGTTCTTACGTAACCTTCCTAGTAATTCCCTATTCGTAGGTGCATCATTACTCCTAACATTTTTAATCTCAGTTCGAAACTTGTAATATTACCATGTCCTATTCCTGTGTTTTGAAAATCCTGTGAATCAAACACGTCCTGAGTTGGTGATGATGTTGTGCCTGCCATCATTCACCAATAGCCGTTAGATCTAGATCTAACGCATACAAAAAACTTCTCCAGTTTTGCAAAAAGATGCCCGCACTTGTTCCCTATTTACAAACAACTCCTTGTCTCTCACAATCATCCTTATCTCCTCCCCACCACATCTAGAAGGCCATGGAAAAATCTGGCGCAATGGCCGCTGCCGGCGCCGTCCACCCCCCAATATTGGTCTTCCATGCAATGCACGGGCATCTACGCACGGGAAATTATGTCGAACACGACTAGTTGTGAGCAGGCTAGGTCTACAACCATCATGATAGTGACTGCGGACGGTGAGGCTGACTATGGTATGCCGAACATGGCGCCTATACTCAGGTGCCATCTTCGGCGTAGGGTATTGTCACTTCACTGTGAGGAGCAGCATGTAATAGTTTGACCAATGGGTAGTACAGTGCTACTACATTGGTAGTACTACTACTAGTACTAGCACCACAGATTGGATTTAGTAGTACTACCATGTCCATCTGGATTTAGTATTTGAGTAGCAACATCTAGTAATGCATGTCACAAAAAATGTACTACTCCCTCTGTAAATAAATACATGGTGTATTGTGTTATTCCTATCGGCGAGATAACTTAATGACTTTTTGCTTCTTAATAGGATTACATGCAATGAACTAACCACCGCATGTGATGTTTGGTAGTCCCAAGTCATTGAAAGCATGCACGGCCCACATCTCCCATTGGTTGATATGTCACGAAAAAAGAAACGAGGAGGGAGTTAATGTACCGTGCCTAAGTGTTTTGGGATTATTTGGTTTTCATAAGGTGACTTACACAACATTTTTTGTTACATGCATTAACATTTTATTAGTTAAATCAAAGGTCATAACTTGGCGCAAAATGCAAAGGGGACCAATAAACCAGTAAACATCAAAGTTGTCTCGGTTGGCCCCAACTAGAGGTCCGGTGAGATGACAATACTGCACCGGCACAGAGGGGGACGCAGCTTCATTGACTTACTACACCTGCCTTTCGGTGTATGACACGTGGGCCCAATGGGTGGATGGCCAACTTGTCATACAGCCAAAGGCAGGAGTAGTAGAGGGGTGAGGAGTAGATGACCAACACACACGTGAATTCAACACAGACTGCACTTCTCACATAAAGGCTCCCGCCTGTCCAATCTACAAAATCCTACACACCTACGCACCCAAGGGCAAGAGTGATCACTCCAATCGCAAGACCGGTTGACTAGAAGCTAGACCCATGGTGTTGTTTTATGTGCAGAAAACAAATATTCTCGGAATGTCCTGAAACTCCATGGAACATCTTAGAAAAACCAATAAAAAATCCTCGCCAAAGATAAAGACCAGGGGGCCCACACCCTTCTCACGAGGGTGGGGGGTGCCCCCCCTAGGGCGCACCCCCCTACCTTGTGGGCCCCCTAGAAACCCTCCGATGCCAACTCCAACTCTATATATTTGATTTTGAAGAGAAAAAATCAGAGAGAAGAAATCATCGCGTTTTACGATACGGAGCCGCCGCCAAGCCCTAAAACCTCTCGAGAGGGCTGATCTGGAGTCCGTTCGGGGCTCCGGAGAGGGGTATTCGTCACCGTCGTCATCATCAACCATCCTCCATCACCAATTTCATGATGCTCACCGCCGTACTTGAGTAATTCCATCGTAGGCTTGCTGGACGGTGATGGGTTGGATGAGATTTATCATGTAATCGAGTTAGTTTTATTAGGGTTTGATCCGTAGTATCCATTATGTTCTGAGATTAATGTTGCTATGACTTTGTTATGCTTAATGCTTGTCACTAGTGCCCGAGTGCCATGATTTCAGATCTGAACCTATTATGTTTTCATGAATATATGTGAGTTCTTGATCCTAGCTTGCAATTCTATAGTCACCTACTATGTGTTATGATCCGGCAACCCCGAAGTGACAATAATCGGGACCACTCCCGGTGATGACCATAGTTTGAGGAGTTCATGTATTCACTATGTGATAATGCTTTATTCCGGTTCTCTATTAAAAGGAGGCCTTAATATTCCTTAGTTTCCAATAGGACCCCGCTGCCACGGGAGGGTAGGACAAAAGTTGTCATGCAAGTTCTTTTCCATAAGCACTTATGACTATATATGGAATACATGCCTACATTACATTGATGAATTGGAGCTAGTTCTGTGTCACCCTATGTTATGACTGTTACATGATGAACTGCATCCGACATAATTATCCATCACTGATCCGGTGCCTACGAGTTTTCCATATACTGGTTCTCGCTTATTTACTTTCCCGTTGCTACTGTTACAATCACTACAAAATACCAAAAACATTACTTTTGCTGTCTTTACTTTTGTTGCCACTACCACCACTATCATATTACTTTGCTACTAAACACTTTGCTGCAGATACTAAGTTTCCAGGTGTGGTTGAATTGACAACTCAGCTGCCAATACTTGAGAATATTCTTTGGCTCCCCTTGTGTCGAATCAATAAATTTGGGTTGAATACTCTACCCTCGAAAGCTGTTGCGATCCCCTATACTTGTGGGTTATCACACCCTGACGACCTATGCCCTTGGGCCCCACTGGACCTCCTTCCTGTGTGCTAAGCCTCGCCGGCCAGCCATCGAAGCCGCGCGCCAAGCTCCCTTGCCTCGCTCGCCTGCATCCGCCTCGCCCCTCACCAGCAAGCTGTCGTCGCGTCTGGCCCCTGCCGCGCCTCTCGCCTTCCTGGATCTGCTGCGCCACCGCGTTCCCCATCGTCGTCGACCTCCATGCCCCGCCATGACCTCTGCGTGTTCTGCATCAAGAAGAGGAGCTCGAACCGCTGCCCTGCTCGTCTCGATTCAGTGAGACCGAGCCGGCCTCCTCGTGCCCGCGTGGGTCACAATCCTATAGCAAGGCCCAGCGCACCCCTCTCCTCTCCGTTGTGGGCCTCAGCCGAGGGTGAGCAGCCCCGCTCCTGTGTACTTTTGGGGCCGACCAGATTCGGCCCAGTGTAGTGTTTTGTTCAGATCTACAAATTTATCTTTATCCAGGTTTTACCAGTTTTGCAGAAAAGACCCTCAAAATTAGTTATATATGTAAAATGCTTAGAATTTTGTGTAGATTAATAATTTGCCACTTTCATGCATGTTTAAAATGTTTAAACTTGCTATTTCTTTAATTTTGCTTAATTGCCATGTTAAAATGATTTAATTCATAACTATTTAACCGTAGCTCGGTTTTAAATAAACTTTATATATAAATGGGGTCGAAAAATGCCTAGTTTAACATGATGGCCTTACTTTGCATGCTTAATAACTCTAAAATTGTGTTTAGGGAAGAACAGTACCAAACCTACAATATGCACATGAGGAGTTTCCGGACTTGTTGTTTTGCTGTTCCGTCCTCATTTAAGCTTGCCTATATAGGTAGTTTTCATATGCTTCACCCCTTGTCATGATAATCAACATTTAATATTGTTGAGTACATAAACGAGAGAGAACTAAATAATTGATGTGGTGTTTCGTCAATATGCAACTCGTTGCATATTGAGCTCCATTTAATTTGTAGGATTACTTGTGCACTTTGCCATGCCATGCTTCATTAAACCGGACATGCATCATACTTGGTTGTGCATCATGTCATGCTTATGTGGTGGTTGTTTACCATGATTGTTTGCTTCTTTCCGGTGTTGCTTCTTCGGGTTGGTTCCAATAACATCGCGTTTGTGAGGATCAGTTCGACTATGTCTGTTTGTCTTCTTCATGGGCTCGTTCTTCTTCCTTGCGGGATCTCAGGCAAGATGACCATACCCTCGAAATCACCTGTATCTTTGCTTGCTAGATTCTCGCTCTTTTGCTATGCCTGTGCTACGATACCTACCACTTGCTATATCATGCCTCCCATATTGCCATGAGCCTCTAACCCACCTTGTCCTAGCAACCATTGTTTGGCTATGTTACCGCTTTGCTCAGCCCCTCTTATAGCGTTGTTAGTTGCAGGTGAAGATTGGAGTTCGTTCCTTGTTGGAACATGGATTTGTTGGGATATCACAATATCTCTTATTTAATTAATGCATCTATATACTTGGTAAAGGGTGGAAGGCTCGGCCTTATGCCTGGTGTTTTGTTCCACTCTTGCCTCCCTAGTTTTCTGTCATACCGGTGTTATGTTCCTTGATTTTGCTTTCCATACACGGTTGGGTTATAATGGGAACCCCTTGATAGTTCGCCTTGAATAAAACTCCTCCAGCAAGGCCCAACATTGGTTTTACCGTTTGCCACCTAGCCTTTTTCCCATGGGTTCTGCAGACTCAAGGGTCATCTTTATTTAAACCCCCGGGCCAGTGCTCCTTTGAGTGTTGGTCCAACCTGTCAGCTGCCAGTGGCCACCAGGGGCAACTCTGGACTGGCCTACCGGAACCTTGGACAATCCGGTGTGCCCTGAGAACGACATATGTGCAGCTCTTATCGGGATTTGTCGGCACATTCGGGTGGCTTTGCTGGTTTTGTTTTACCATTGTTGAAATGTCTTATAACCGGGATTCCGAGCCTAATCGGGTCTTCCTGGGAGAAGGAATATCCTTTGTTTACCGTGAGAGCTTGTGATGGGCTAAGTTGGGACATCCCTGCAGGGTTTTGAACTTTTGAAAGTCGTGCCCGCGGTTATGGGTAGATGGGAATTTGTTAATGTCCGGTTGTAGAAAACCTGAAACTTATCTTAATTAAAATGCATCAATCGCGTGTGTAGCCGTGATGGTCTCTTCTCGGCGGGGTCCGGGAAGTGAACACGGTGTTGGAGTTATGCTTGATCGTAAGTAGTTTCAGGATCACTTCTTGATCACTTCTGGTTCACGACCGTGCGTTGCCTTCTCTTCCCGCTCTCTTTTGCGTATGTTAGCCACCATATATGCTAGTGCTTGCTATAGCTCCACCTCACATACCTTTTCCGTACCCATAAGCTTAAATAGTCTTGATTGCGAGGGTGTGAAATTGCTGAGTCCCCGTGACTCACAGATTACTTCCAAACCCAGTTTGCAGGTGCCGTTGATACCGTGCAGGTGATGCAACCAAGCTCAAGGAGGAGCTCGATGAAGATCGTGTTCGTTGTGTTGTTTCGTTTCCTTTCGATCAGTACTGGAGCCCAGTTGGGGCGATCGGGGATCTGTAGCATTAGGGGTGGTCTTCTTTTATTTTGGTTCCGTAGTCGGACCTTCATTGTATCTGGACGATGTAATGCTATATTTATGTATTGTGTGAAGTGGCGATTGTAAGGCAACTCTGTAACTCTTTCTTATTCAGTAAATGGGATGTGTAAAGATTACACCTCTTGCGACATTGCATTCAATGCGGTTATGCCTCTAAGTCGTGCTTCGACACGTGGGAGATATAGCCGCATCGAGGGTGTTACAACAATCATCTAGCCTCTCTTGCAACTTTCTCGTTTCTAAATATTTATGCTTCTTGCAAAATCTGTCTTCTCTTTGGTGTGCAATTGCATTCCCAATTCACTCTGCAAAATTGACATTCTTATAGGAGACATCATTATCATGACTAATGCAATCATCATTAACATCATGGATATCCAAAGAATTCATACTATCAATATTGCAATCATGCCCATCATCCAACGTTTGTATGCCATAAATTTTGTTGAATTCTTTTTCTAGAAATTGAGCACAATTATCGGAATCCTTATTCTAAAGATAAACATTATAAAGAGAAAGAACAACTTGAGGTAACCCATTCTCCATTTTTTTGTAGTTTTCTATTATAAACCAAACTAGTGATAAACAAGAAACTAAAAGATTCAAGTGCAAGATCTAAAGATATACCTTCAAGCACTCACCTCCCCGGCAACGGCGCTAGAAAAGATCTTGATGCCTACTACGTAACTTTATTGTTGTAGAAACGTGTTGGGCCTCCAAGCGCAAAGTTTTGTAGGACAGTAGCAATTTTCCCTCAAGTGGATGACCTAAGGTTTATCAATCCATGGGAGGTGTAGGATGAAGATAGTATCTCTCAAACAACCCTACAACCAAATAACAAAGAGTCTCTTGTGTCCCCAACACACCAAATACAACGGTAATTTCTATAGGTATACTAGTTCAGCGAAGAGATGGTGATACAAGTGTAATATTGATAGTAGATATTGTTTTTGTAAAAAGAACAATAAAAACAACATGGTAGCAATTGATAAAACAGAGCACAAATGGTATTGCAATGCTTAAAAATGAGGCCTAGGATCCGTACTTTCACTAGTGCAATCTCTCAACAATGCTAATATAATTGGATCATATAACCACCCCTCAACGTGCGATGAAGAATCACTCCAAAGTTCCTATCTAGCGGAGAACATAGGAAGAAATCGTTTGTAGGGTACGAAACCACCTCGATGCTATTCTTCCCGATAGATCTATCCACGAGTTCGTACTAAAATACCACCAAATAATTTCAGATTCAAAATATTCAATCCAACACAAAGAACCTCAAAGAGTGCCCCAAGATTTCTACAGGAGAAACAAAGACAAGAATATGCATCAACACCTATGCATAGATTACCCCAATGAAACCTCAGGAATCCGTGAGTTGAGTGCCAAAACATACATCAAGTGAATCAATATCATACCCCATGGTCACCACGAGTATTCATTTGCAAGACATATATCAAGTGCTCTGAAATCCATAAAAGTATTCAATCCGATAAAACGAAATCTCAAAGGGAAAACTCAGTTCATCACAACAAGATAGAGAGGGGAAAACACCATATGATCCAACTATATTAACAAAGCCCCCGATAGATCAAGATTGTGACATCAAGAACACGAGAGAGAGAGAGAGATTAAACACATAACTACTAGTACAAACCCTCAGCCCCGAGGGTAGACTTGTCCCTCCTCATCGTGGTGGCTGCCCGGATGATGAAGATGGCCACTGGTGGTGATACCCCCTCCGGCAGGGTGCCGGAACGGGGTCGAGATTGGTTTTAGGTGGCTATAGAGGCCTGCAGCGGCGGAACTTCTAATCCAGGGTTACCCCGAGGGGTTTTGGAATATTTGATGATTTATAGGGCAAAGAAGGGGTGCCGGAGGCCACCGAGGTGGGAACAACCTCCCTGGGCACGCCTAGGCCCCCAGGCGCACCCTCATGGGTTGTTCCCCCCTCGGAGCACCCCCCGAGGTGCTGCTCTAGCCCATTGGATGGCTTCCATCCATAGAAAATCCAAAAAAAGTTCTGCGGTATTTGCAATCCGTTTGATATTGATTTCCTGCGATGTAAAACACAAACAAAAAACAGCAAGTGGCACTGGGCACTGGGTCAATAGGTAGTCCCAAAAAATGATATAAAGTTGCTATAAAATTATTGTAAAACATCCAAGAAGCATAATATAACATCATGAATTCTTCGTAAATTATAGATACTTTGGAGACATATCACGACGCCGCCACGACTGCGTTCCGTGGCGATCGAAGGCCGGAGGCACCACGTTCCCCAACGCCCTCTTCCTCTGCTTCATCTTCTTCACGGTTCAGAGGAACGGCAAGTTCAGCGAGCCTCGTCGTCCCCCTGTCGTGTTGGCCCCCCTCGTCGTGTTCCTCGTCGCTATGGTGAGAATCCGCTCCTCCCCAATTCTTTCGCGGCTTGAATCCATCTCGTAGCTGTCGTTTCACTCTTGACCGAGGCCATGGCCGCCATAGCCACAAGCAATAGCTCGACCTACACACGTGCGTGCAAGGGCGCATCCACGCCACGTTCTCCGCACTCACATCCTCCATGCCACGCATGGCACTGCAACACCGCAGCTCACCTGCAATCCTCCCCATGCCCACCTAGCGCCTGTCACCATGATCTCGCAACGACGGTGCCCGAGTCGAGCGCGAGCTCAAGCTCTAGTCGCTGCACGCACGCGTTCCGGAGCTAACCGTCACCAGTTTCCGCACGCTCGCCACTACCCTGCTACTACTAGCGCTGCTGTGCTTGCTCGTTGCCGTCTCCAGAAAGCACCGTGCGTCCATGGTGATTCTAACGCGCTGCCTTTACCTTCCACTAAGAAGTGTTGTTCCCCTCTGTTAAACACACACCCGAGGGCAGCCCGGCTGGTTAGCCACTCGCGGTCACATCTAGGACATCTTGAGTTCAAACCTAGCGACCTCTGCATTTTGTTGTTGTTGTTGTATATTTCACATGCACACACACTTGTTTCATCTTGGTCGGAACCCCACAAATTATCATCAGCGTTGATCATTCCAACTGGCAATCATAGTGCTTCTTTGTCGAGCAAGTCCAGGGATCAAATCCCAACACTCCCAATTTGTTTCAGTTTTTTGTTTTCTTCTGTTTTACACACTCGCACTTGGGACAATTTTGCCAGGCCGCCACTGAGGGCTTATTCGGTAGCCAGGGGAACCCTGTAGGATCCCGGCCAATTCCCTGGGTGGAAATCCCGTGAGTAAAATCAGCCTCGAGCCAGGTGCCTGGCCATTTGGACGCTGGAATATAAGAGTTTTATCGGCCCGATCTTCGTGATTTCCCCGGGACAGGATCCACGTCCCGCGACATCGGGATGAAATCCCCTGGCTTGCTTGCTCTCGACGCCCATCTCGAACGCTCACACAATCGTCGCCTCCCTCTCCTGCAACATTGTCATCTTCTCCTCTGTCTCTGTATGGGCCTCGTACTCGTTCCTCTGCTTGTGTCATGATCATCAACGGCAGCAGTAGCTGTCGGATGTGGGGTTTCGGCAAAACCTTAAGGTTCGAACACTGGGGTGCGCGCGAAGTCTTTCCATCCTACCAATCTACGCCCTAGCTCGCTAAGGTCTCGCGGACGAACTCGACGAGATCGCAACACGGCAAGACACGAGATTTATACTGGTTCGGGCCAACATTGTGGTGTAATACCCTACTCCAATGTGGTGGTGGTGGATTGCCTCTTGGGCTGATGATGAACAATACTAGGGGAAGAACAGCCTCCTGAGGTTGAGGTGTTCTTGTGCTTGGCTAACTTGTGCGGGTGAGAGTGATCTGCCCCTCTATGATGGTGGCTAGCTCTACTTATATAGGCCCTGGTCCTCTTCCCAAATATTGAGCGGGAAGGGAGCCAACAACGGCGGGCAAATTCGAAGGGGGACAGCTAGTACAAGCTATCCTGACAAAAGTGGTCTTCGCCTGCGAAAGGCTATGGTGGTGACGCCGTCTTGGGCTTCACGATGACCTCCGTCTTGCTGTCCTTCTGGTCTTGGTCTCGTTGCACCGATATGGAAACCTTTGCAAGATGCCTCGGTACTCTTCGCCTGCGCCTGCTTCCTTAGCAACAAAGAGGAAACAAGGACGATGCGCGCGCTGGCATCCGTCTGGCACCGATTGTCATGGCCCACGCCACGAGAGCCTCGTGAGGTTTGGCTGACTAGGCCACTCTTGAGGAGGTCTTGCGTCATCCGCCCCTCGCGAGGGTCTTGGATGCCTTGTTGGTGAAGATGGGTCATACGGCCTGCTGGCTTAGCCATGCCGTGGGCTGCAGGCAAGCAAGTCTGGGGACCCTCGTTCCCAGAATGCCGACAATATCCCCCGGGCCCAAGGTGCGCTCGGGCTTGGCTTCACGGCGAAGCCAAGAGTCAAGTACGGAGCATCGCAGGCCCCAAAAGCCTGCGGCCTCTGTTGAAGCATGGCGGTTGATTGGACGTGTGCGTCTCCGCTTCCCCACGCTGCGCTGGGATCCGACTGGTTGTGCGGCCCCCGCCTCTCACACAGTTATTCTTCCTTCGCCCACGCCTGGCTCTTCCAATCTCCCTGCTTCCTCGAGGCCCTGCTCTGCCCTTCCAATCTGACTTGCGCTACGCCTGCTTCCTCGCAATGGCGCCAAAACAAGCTGAAAAGGGGAAGAAACCTCTTTCTTTGCCAACTGCGCCTCCGTCCTCTGCGTCGGTGCTCGGCCGGCCTCGGGTGCTCAACGACGAGGCCATGGACAAGGTGCGCCCCATGCTTGCCTCCAGTTTCAACGAGTGGGGAGAGGCGGTGTCTTGGCCCACGTCTTGTGCTCGCATGGCTCGGGCAGCCACTGAGGTTCCGATCTTCATAGAGGCCATCTGGGCTAGCCTGATTCCTCCCTTCTCAGACTTCTTCAACACGGTGCTCGAGCATTATCTGATCCACATGATCCATCTCGAACCTCAATCTGTGACCCTTCTTGCCATCTTCACCTTCTTGTGAGAGGCCATGGTGGGCATCACTCCTTACGTGGCCCTCCTCCGCCATTTCTTCTCGTTGCATCTGACCGGTCCCCGGCAGAACTCGGGGTGCGTGGGCTTCCTGGTCGTGGCCGCGGCAGCGGGCGCGGGGATCGACTTTGAGCTTCCTTCATCGATGAGCAAGTTCTTTATACGATGGGTGTTTGTTGACGCCGGCGTGCTCAACCCTCTGCTCCATGTTCCGGCAGGGCCTGCTGTTCCAAACTCTGGCTGGGGCCATCAGAAGCTCACGAGCCCCCGCCTTGCCCCTGTCTGGGCCAGGCCGAGGTGGTTGAAGGACCTCGACGTGACTGTGCCCATGGTGGTGAAATAGTTCATCAGGCGTCGAGTCGCTCCACTACAGCATCACTACCGCCCGATGTGGGACTTGCTCCGCAGCCAGGACAACATGATGTTTCAGGAGAAGGTGCTTCCTCTTGCGACATGACAAACAGTGCTCATGGTCCTATTGGGTGTCCCTCTGCCGGATGAGATGCCCAAAAAAAGCTGTCTGTTGTACTTCTGCGAGGACAAAGCCGCATTTTCCGTGAGCATGCATGCCTTCCTTTGATGAGTGGGGGCTGCGCCCTATCGGCTAGGTGGGGTCCCGTGAGAACCCCGTTGTCGTGGTTCCCTTCCTCGCCGCCAGTGCCGAGCTCGCCCCCGGTGACGGTGCGGGAGAGCGAGCTCCGACGGGGGCTGGTGGCTCGAGTGCTTAGGAGCACATACCGAGTGGTGATCCTGGGTTGCCATCCTTGGGGGACAGCGACCCCCCTCCTGAGGCATCGGTCGCTGAGGAGAGGCGGCATGCGGCTCCCGATCCCGAGGCTCTAGGAGCCTCGGGAGGTTGTGGTGAGATGGCGCTCGGCTATTCGCCTCAACCAGGCACCCCTGAAGCCATCCCTCTCAGTTCTTCTTCGGCCCCGCCGCGCACCGGCCGTCACGTCCAGCGCTTTAGTTGTTTTTGCATCGACTTCAAGGAGCTCCATAAGAGGAAGGGATCCCCCAGCGGCAGCAATATCTTCGGGCAGTTGAAGCAACGAAAGTACATCGCCATTGACGCGTAAGCATCTTATTGCCGTGGCTTCTTGCATGTGGTCTTCTTATCCTGACGTCTGTCCTTCAGGGCTCCTTCCGTTGAAGTTGTTGCGTCTTCCGAGAAGCGGCCTCCTCCTTCATCAACTTCTCCATCGGCCTTGAGCGTTCATAGTCTACCTGCCGCCCCTGGAGCAGGTTCGGTTGGGGGAGCGTCTTCGGCTTCGTGGCGTGCTGAGCCCGTGGCTTGGCCACCACTCCCCCACGGTCTAGCGTGGTGTACCACCCTCGATGCCACTATAGCTCTCACGTGTTGAGGCACGACTTAGAGACATAATCGCATTGAAGGCATATGTCGCAAGTTAGGCAATCTTCACAACATCCCATGTAATATAAATAATAAAGGGGAGATAACAAAGTTGGCTTACACTCGCCACATCAATCAAGTACATAAATAACATTACATCATCCAAACACTCATGGCCCGACTACGGCGCCAAAATAAAAGAGAACCCAACATGCGACACGGTCCCAATCACCCCCAACTGGGCACCACTACTGATCATCGGGAAAGGAAACATAGTAAAGTTGAGAGTCTTCGTCGAACTCCCACTTGAGCTCATACGCGTATGCTAGAGCGGAATCATCAGTCCCTGCATCTGGTGTAATAGTAATCTGTGAGCCACAGGGACTCAGCAATCTCGCACCCTCGCGATCAAGACTATTTAAGCTTATAGGTAAGGCAAGGTAAAATATGAGTGGAGCTGCAGCAAGCGACTAGCAAATATGGTGGCTAAGTTATTCGCAAAAGAGAGCGAGAAGAGAAGGCAAAGCGCGAGCGAGAAACTAGAGAGCAACCTGCGCAAACATTACTCCAACACCGTGTCCACTACCCGGACTCCGCCGAGAAGAGGCCATCACAGTGACACACTCAGTTGATTCATTTTAATTAAATTAAGGTTCAAGTTATCCACAACTGGACATTAACAAATTACCATCTACCCATAACCGCGGGCACGGCTTTCAAAAGTTCAATCCTTGCAGGGGAGTCCCAACTTAGCCCATGACAAGCTCTCACGGTCAACGAAGGAATAGACCTCCTCCCAAGACGTTCCGATCAGACTCGGTATCTCGGTAATTCAAGACACTTCGACAGGTTAAAACAAGACCAGCAACACCGCCCGAATGTGCCGACAAATCCCGATAGGAGCTGCACATATCTCGTTCTCAGGGCACACTCAGATGAGACTAGCTACGAGTAAAACCAACCCTCAAGTTTCCCCAAGGTGGCCCCACAGGCAGCTCAGTTCGGACCAACACTCAGAGGGAGCACTGGCCCGGGGGGGGGGGTTAAAAATAAGATGACCCTTGGGAACCGGTAACCCAAGGAAAAAAAGAGACTAGGTGGCGAATGGTAAAACCAAGGTTGGGCATTGCGGTAAAAGCTTTAATCAAGGCGAACTATCAAGGGGTTCCCATTATAACCCAACCGCGTAAGGAACGCAAAAATTCGGGAACATAACACCGACATGACGGAAACTAGGGCGGCAAGAGTGGAACATAACACTAGGAGAGAGGCCGAGCCTTCCACCCTTTACCAAGTATATAGATGCATTAAGATAACATGGCAATATAATGATATCCCAACAAGTAAATAAATGATGTTCCAACAAGGAACGGCCTCCAATCTTCACCTGCAACTAGCAACGCTATAAGAGGGGCTGAGCAAAGCGGTAACATAACCAATCAACGGTTTGCTAGGACAATGGTGGGTTAGAGGTTTGACATGGCAATTTGGGAGGCTTGCAAGCAAGTGGTAGGCATCGTAGCATTCGCATAGCAAAAGAGCGAGCAAACTAGCATAGCAAAGATAGTAGTGATTTCGAGGGTATGATCATCTTGCCTGCACAGTTGTCAGAGTTGACTGGATCCTCGAAAGCAAACTCAACGGGCTCCTCGTTAGCGAACTCGTCTCCCGGCTCTACCCAAACAATACAAACAAGCAACAAGGATACAATCAACCACGTGCAAGAACAAGCGATATGATGCAATGATGATATGCTATGCGGGATGCGATGCGGGATGCAAAAAGCAAGATATGACAGGAAATGCATGAACCTGGCCTCAACTTGGAAGACCAAGTGTGCCACTGAAAAGATGAGATGAAATCGCTTGAAAACAATATAAAGAACGCCGGAATCGGAGTTACGGTTTGGAAATGGCAAGCGATTCAAAAATGACACCAGTCTGCGATTTACAGCAAGTAGGCTTAACAAAAATGACACCTAAATGCAATGAAATGAACATGCTACAGCAACCAAACATGACAAAAAAATTCATGGCAGGGATGCACACAAGATGCTTAACAAAAGTCTAGCACTGAGCTACGGCCAATTCATCCATTAACAGGTTCAAACAAGCATGGCAAAAATGCAAAATGCAAACAGGTCTCAGACTTAGTGAAATCAACACTTTTCTGGAATTTCAGGTCAGATAGCCCTCTTCGGAGAAACAAAACTACATGCTAAAGGACCTGATCATGGCAAAGTAAAGCATGGCATGGAGCTACTCAAAGAACTTAACAAAAGTCCCTTAGTGACCTTGAGCCAAAAAGGATCAGAAAATACAATTGCAAGCACGTGAACATAGCAAAAACATAATCAGTTTTCAGACTTTGTGAAAACTGGCACATGCTGAAACATAACTCAAGTAGGCATGTTTACGAGCTCGATGCACTCACTACAGTGTAATTCATAGCAAGACAAGCATACACCCATCAAGAAGGCACAAAATACAATCTATACATGGCAAGAACAATAGCATAGCATGCACGGGTCAACTACAACATCACCGGCAAAATTGTAAACAAGTTGACAATCTGCCCAGATTCACAAAGTAGCAAAAGTAGAGCTCGATTGACTCAAGCTAGGCTATTCCATAATTGCAAACAAAGCCATGGATGGATAGAGCACTACAAGATTAACAAAACTCCCTTACTGATCATCCTCAAAAGAGGCACGGATCACTAGGAAACAACAAGAACATATGGCATCATGAGATAAACAGCCCCAGGACTTAGTGAAAATACTAAGTCCCTGAAAACAGAATTAGCAAGTGCACCACTTTGCAAGCTTGCACAAGACACCAAACACATCCTAAAAATACATGGGTTGCACCTCTGGAGAGATGACAAAACCCTTAACAAAACATATGTAGAACTCACGGGCATATCATGCACACAATAATCATGGAAAAAATGACAAACGTGCTAAACGGAGTAGCAGATCTGACAATTATCTCAAGTAGCCCTCTTCTAACAGCATTTCGGGCATCAAGATGAACTCAAATGAAAATGATGCAGTAGAATGAAATAATGTACTCTCTGAGATGAACATTTTGATATGCTATATGCATGCATCGGAGGTACGGATGCAAAGTTACGGAGCCGCGAACATGAGCATATGGATCAAGAATTTCGGGACTTAGACGAAGTTTACCCCTAGGGTTTACTGTTCACCGAAACCGGATCTGGCGAAAACACTGTTCACGGCGGCGAATCCGGCGCTCGCCAGCGACGAGGACTCGCCGGAGAGGAGGGAGGGCCGGCCGGAGCGGTGGCGCTCGCCGTAGTGCTCCGCGGGGGCCGGAGCGGGCGGCTGCGGCGGTTGGCGGCGAGCGGCGAAGGCGGCGGCGGCCTGGCGCGTCGGGGCGGCTCGGTCGGCGGCCGGGCTGGGCGGCGGCCGGCGTCGGGCGAGGAGGCGGGGCGGCGCTGCGGCGGCGGAGGCGGCGGGGCGAGCCGGGTCGCGGGTGGCGGGGCGCGGGCCCGAGTGGCGGCGGAGAGGGCCCGCGATGGGCCGCGGCGGGCCGGCGGAGGAGGCGGCGATGTGGGGCGCCGGGTTGCCACGTGGCGGGCAGCGAGTGGCTGGCGGCGGCGGCGCACAGGTCGGGCACGTCCGACTCGGCTCGGACGTTGTCCGGCGGCGCGAGGAGGAGCGGATCTAGGGTTTCGGGGAGGGGGATCCGAGATATTTCGAGGGGGACCTATTTATAGGCATAGGAGGAGCTAGGAGAGTCCAAATGAGCTGCGGTTTTCGGCCACGCGATCATGATCGAACGCTCTAGATGATGGAGCAGAGTTTGGTGGGTTTTGGGCCAAATTGGAGGGGTGTTGGGCTGCAACACACACGAGGCCTTTTCAGTCCCTCGGTTAACCGTTGGAGTATCAAACGAAGTCCAAATGGTACGAAACTTGACAGGCGGTCTACCAGTAGTAAACCAAGGCCGCTTGGCAAGTCTCGGTCCAATCCGGAAATGTTTAATCCCCACACACGAAAGAAAGCTGGAAATGACCACCGGAGGAGAACGGAGCGCCGGAATGCAAAACGGACAACGGGGAAAATGCTCGAATGCATGAGACGAACACGTATGCAAATGCAATGCACATGATGACATGGTATGAGATGCATGACAACGACAACAACACATGGAGACAAAACCCGAACCCGAGGAAATAAATATAACTTAACGCCGGAAATGGCAAGAGTTAGAGTACAGATTGGGAAAGTTACATCCGGGGTGTTACAACACTCCACCACTATGAAAGGATCTCGTCCCGAGATCTAGGACTGAAAGAACGCCGGGTACTCAGAACGGAGGTGATCCTCGCGTTCCCAGGTAGCTTCACGGTCAGAATGGTGTGACCACTTGACTTTGAGAAATTTGATTGACTTGTTGCGAGTCTTGCGTTCAGTCTCTTCAAGAATAGCAACTGGGTGCTCACGATAAGAGAGATCTTCTTGGAGCTCAATGTCCTCGAAGTTGACGGAGCGGTCAGGAGTCTTGAAGCACTTTCGAAGCTGAGAGACATGGAACACGTCATGAACATTTGCAAAGTTTGAAGGAAGCTTGAGTTGATAGGCGAGGTCACCTCTCTTGCTGACAATCTTGAAAGGTCCCACGTATCTAGGGGCAAGCTTCCCTTTGATACCGAAGCAACGAGTACCTTTCATAGGAGAGACACGGAGGTAAACATGATCTCCGATCTCGAAAGCCAAATCACGGTGCTTACTATCATAGTAGCTCTTCTGGCGGGATTGGGCCGCTTTGAGGTTATCTCGAATGACTTTGCACATTTCTTCTGCCTCTGTGATTAAGTCATTACCCAAAAGCTGAGGTTCACCGGTTTCGGACCAGTTGAGAGGGGTACGACACTTCCTGCCATACAGAATTTCAAAAGGGGCCTTGCCTGAACTTTTTTGAAAACTGTTGTTGTAGGAGAATTCAGCATAAGGAAGACAATCCTCCCACTTCATGCCGAAGGAGATCACACAAGCCCTGAGCATATCTTCAAGAATCTGGTTGACACGCTCGACTTGACCGCTTGTTTGAGGATGGAAAGCTGCGCTGAAGCGGATGTTGGTGCCCATGGCCTTCTGAAAAGAATCCCAAAACTTCGAGGTAAAGATGCTGCCACGGTCTGAAGAGATCACTTGAGGAATACCGTGCAGAGAGACAATCCAAGAGGTATAGAGTTCCGCCAATTGAGCTGCAGTGATCGACTCTTTGATAGGCAGAAAATGAGCCACTTTGGTGAGTTTGTCGATGACAACAAATATAGCATCATTGCCACGCTTGGAATTTGGAAACCCAGTCACGAAGTCCATCTCAATGTGGTCAAACTTCCATTCTGGAATGGCAAGAGGTTGGAGGAGACCTGCGGCCCTTTGGTGTTCTGCCTTCACTCTTCTGCAGACATCACATTCATTCACGAATTGAGCGATCTCGCGCTTCATTCGAGTCCACCAATAAGCTTGCTTAAAGTCCTGACACATCTTTGTGCTCCCAGGGTGGATGGAGAGGAGAGAATTGTGAGCCTCGTTCAATATCACTTTACGGAGGTCACCTTTGGGTACAACAATACAATCCTCAAAGAAGAGAGTGTCCTTGTCATCAAGGCGGTAGCACTTGTACTTGGACTGACTCTTGGCAATCCCAATCTTCACCTTTTTCACCATAGCATCAAGAAGCTGGGCTTGGCGAATCTGGTCTTCCAAGGTAGGAGAGACTTGAAGGTTGGCGAGGAAACCTTGAGGAACAACTTGCAGATTAAGTTTGCGGAAAGCTTCACAAAGCTCGGGTTGATAAGGCTTGAGAATCAGACTGTTGCAGTACGCTTTCCTGCTCAAAGCGTCAGCAATCACATTGGCCTTGCCTGGAGTATACTCAATACTCGGATTATACTCTTGAATCATTTCGACCCATCGAGTTTGCCTGAGGTTGAGATTAGTCTGAGTGAAGATGTAATTGAGACTCTTGTGATCAGTGAAAATGTCCACTTTTCTTCCCAATAGAAGATGTCTCCAAGTCAAAAGAGCATGCACAACTGCCGCCAACTCGAGATCATGAGTGGGGTAGTTCTTCTCATTAGGCTTCAACTTGCGAGATGTATAAGCAACAACTTTCTTCTCTTGCATCAATACTGCGCCAAGACCTTGGAGAGAGGCATCACAAAAGACCTCGTACGGCTTGGATTCATCAGGCGGAGTCAGAACTGGAGCAGTGATCAATTTCTCTTTCAAAGTGTTGAAAGCAATGTCACACTCCGGAGACCAAACATACTTGACGTGCTTCTGGAGAAGATTAGAGAGAGGCTTCACGATCTTAGAAAAGTTTTCAACGAATCTTCGGCAATAGCTTGCAAGACCGAGGAAGCTACGGAGTTGCGTCACATTCTGAGGGGGTTCCCAATTCACAATTGCAGACACCTTCTCAGGATTCACGGCAATGCCCTTGGCAGAGATGATATGACCAAGATAAAGAACCTCATCGAGCCAAAATTCACACTCGGAGAACTTGGCGTAGAACTGATGTTCTCTGAGCTTATCAAGAACCAAACGCAAGTGCTTGGCATAATCTTCCTTGTTCTTCGAGAAAACCAGAATGTCGTCGAGATAGACCAAAACGAAGTCATTGGTGTAGGCATTGAAGATGAAGTTCTTCATGTGAGAGAACGTCGGAGGAGCGTTGGCGAGGCCAAAAGACATGACAGTGTATTCATATGAACCAAAGCTTGTTCTGAATGCTGTCTTGAGAATATCTTCTTCACGAATGCGAATCTGGAGATAACCCATACGGAGATCAAGCTTGGAGAATACTTGGGCACCTTTGAGTTGTTCGAACAGCTCATTGATGTTGGGAAGTGGGTATTTGTTCTTGATGGTCTTCTTGTTTACTGGACGGTAATCAACACAAAGTCGGTCCGTTCCATCCTTCTTCTTCACAAAAAGAACACCACAACCCCATGGAGAACAACTAGGCCGGATAAGACCCATTTTCTCTTGAATATCGAGTTGCTTCTTCAGCTCCTTCAACTCTTCAGGTCCGAGCTTGTAAGGACGTTTGCACACAGGTTCCGTGCCGGGCTCAAGATCAATAACGAATTCAACTGGCCGGTGCGGAGGCATTCCTGGGAGCTCTTCTAGAAAGACGTCTTGATATTCGCAAACGACTGGAATTTGAGAGATGGCATCCAATTCACCCTTCTCATTGAGAGAAAACAGACGGATAGTATTATCCCGAGCGGCAAAGACAATTACATCCTCAGACGAATGAGTCAATTGAATCTTCCTGGCTGCACAATCAAGCTGAGCCTTGTGCTTAGAAAGCCAATCCATCCCGAGAATAAGATCAATATCCGAGTTACCAAGAACCATTGGAGAAGCCAGAAACTTGAAATCACCCATCAAGATAGAAATATCCGGAACCAACATCAATGAGCTGTTCGAACCGACACGTGGGAGCTATAGTCGCATCGAGGGTGTTACAAGTTTGCATCGCCGCCCGCAACCTGGCTCTGATACCAACTTGTAACACCCTCGATGCGACTATAGCTCCCACGTGTCGAGCACGACTTAGAGACATAATCGCATTGAAGGCATATGTCGCAAGTTAGGCAATCTTCACAACATCCCATGTAATATAAATAATAAAGGGGATATAACATAGTTGGCTTACACTCGCCACGTCAATCAAGTACATAAATAACATTACATCATCCAAACACTCATGGCCCGACTACGGTGCCAAAATAAAAGAGAACCCAACATGCGAAACGGTCCCAATCACCCCAACTAGGCACCACTACTGATCATCGGGAAAGGAAACATAGTAACGTTGAGAGTCTTCGTCGAACTCTCACTTGAGCTCATACGCGTCTGCTAGAGCGGAATCATCAGTCCCTGCATCTGGTGTAATAGTAATCTGTGAGCCACAGGGACTCAGCAATCTCGCACCCTCGTGATCAAGACTATTTAAGCTTATAGGTAAGGCAAGGTAAAATATGAGTGGAGCTGCAGCAAGCGACTAGCAAATATGGTGGCTAACTTATTCGCAAAAGAGAGCGAGAAGAGAAGGCAAAGCCCGAGGGAGAAACTAGAGAGCAACCTGCGCAAACATTACTCCAACACCATGTCCACTTCCCAGACTCCGCCGAGAAGAGGCCATCACGATAACACACTCAGTTGATTCATTTTAATTAAATTAAGGTTCAAGTTATCTACAACTGGACATTAACAAATTCCCATCTGCCCATAACCGCGGGCACGGCTTTCGAAAGTTCAATCCCTGCAGGGGAGTCCCAACTTAGCCCATGACAAGCTCTCACGGTCAACAAAGGAATAGACCTCCTCCCAAGACGTTCCGATCAGACTCGGTATCTCAGTAATTCAAGACACTTCGACAGGTTAAAACAAGACCAGCAACACCGCCCGAATGTGCCGACAAATCTCGATAGGAGGTGCACATATCTTGTTCTCAGGGCACACTCAGATAAGACTAGCTACGAGTAAAACCAACACTCAAGTTTCCCCGAGGTGGCCCCGCAGGCAGCTCAATTCGGACCAACACTCAGAGGGAGCACTGGCCCGGGGGGGTTAAAAATAAGATGACCCTTGGGCTCCGGTAACCCAAGGAAAAAAAGAGGCTAGGTGGTGAATGGTAAAACCAAGGTTGGGCATTGCTGGAAAAGCTTTAATCAAGGCGAACTATCAAGGGGTTCCCATTATAACCCAACCGCGTAAGGAACGCAAAAATCCGGGAACATAACACCGACATGACGGAAACTAGGGCGGCAAGAGTGGAACAAAACACTAGGCGAGAGGCCGAGCCTTCCACCCTTTACCAAGTATATAGATGCATTAAGATAACATGGCAATATAATGATATCCCAACAAGTAAATAAATGATGTTCCAACAAAGAACGGCCTCCAATCTTCACCTGCAACTAGCAACGCTATAAGAGGGGCTGAGCAAAGCGGTAACATAGCCAATCAACGGTTTGCTAGGACAATGGTGGGTTAGATGTTTGACATGGCAATTTGGGAGGCTTGCAAGCAAGTGGTAGGCATCATAGCAATGGCGTAGCAAAAGAGCGAGCAAACTAGCATAGCAAAGATAGTAGTGATTTCGAGGGTATGATCATCTTGCCTGCACAGTTGTCAGAGTTGACTGGATCCTCGAAAGCAAACTCAACGGGCTCCTCTTTAGCGAACTCGTCTCCTGGCTCTACCCAAACAAGACAAACAAGCAACAAGGATACAATCAACCACATGCAAGAACAAGCGATATGATGCAATGATGATATGCTATGCGGGATGCGATGCAGGATGCAAAAAGCAAGATACGACAGGAAATGCATGAACCTGGCCTCAACATGGAAAACCAAGTGTGCCACTGGAAAGATGAGATGAAATCGCTTGAAAACGATATAAAGAACGCCAGAATCGGAGTTACGGTTTGGAAATGGCAAGCGATTCAAAAATGACACCGGTCTGCGATTTACAGCAAGTAGGCACCTAAATGCAATGAAATGAACATGCTACAGCAACCAAACATGACAAAAAAATACATGGCAGGGATGCACACAAGATTCTTCACAGAAGTCTAGCACTGAGCTACGGCCAATTCATCCATTAACAGGTTCAAACAAGCATGGCAAAAATGCAAAATGCAAACAGGTCTCGGACTTAGTGAAATCAACACTTGTCTGGAATTTTAGGTCAGATAGCCCTCTTCGGAGAAACAAAACTACATGCTAAAGGACCTGACCATGGCAAAGTAAAGCGTGGCATGGAGCTACTCAAAGAGCTTAACAAAAGTCCCTTAGTGACCTTGAGCCAAAAGGGATCAGAAAATACAATTGCAAGCACGTGAACATAGCAAAAACATAATCAGTTTTCAGACTTTGTGAAAACTGGCACATGCTGAAACATAACTCAAGTAGGCATGTTTACGAGCTCGATGCACTCACTACAGTGTAATTCATAGCAAGACAAGCATACACCCATCAAGAAGGCACAAAATACAATCTATACATGGCAAGAACAATAGCATAGCATGCACGGGTCAACTACAACATCACCGGCAAAATTGCAAACAAGTTGACAATCTGCCCAGATTCACAAAGTAGCAAAAGTAGAGCTCGATTGACTCAAGCTAGGCTATTCCATAATTTCAAACAAAGCCATGGATGGATAGAGCACTACAAGATTAACAAAACTCCCTTACTGATCATCCTCAAAAGAGGCACGGATCACTAGGAAACAACAAGAACATATGGCATCATGAGATAAACAGCCCCAGGACTTAGTGAAAATACTAAGTCCCTGAAAACAGAATTAGCAAGTGCACCACTTTGCAAGCTTGCACAAGACACCAAACACATCCTAAAAATACATGGGTTGCACCTCTGGAGAGATGACAAAACCCTTAACAAAACATATGTAGAACTCACGGGCATATCATGCACACAATAATCATGGCAAAAATGACAAACGTGCTAAACGGAGTAGCAGATCTGACAATTATCTCAAGTAGCCCTCTTCTAACAGCATTTCGGGCATCAAGATGAACTCAAATGAAAATGATGCAGTAGAATGAAATAATGTACTCTCTGAGATGAACATTTTGATATGCTATATGCATGCATCGGAGGTACGGATGCAAAGTTACGGAGCCGCGAACATGAGCATATGGATCAAGAATTTCGGGACTTAGACGAAGTTTACCCCTAGGGTTTACTGTTCACCGAAACCGGATCTGGCGAAAACACTGTTCACGGCGGCGGATCCGGCGCTCGCCAGCGACGAGGACTCGCCGGAGAGGAGGGAGGGCCGGCCGGAGCGGTGGCGCTCGCCGTAGTGCTCCGCGGGGGCCGGAGCGGGCGGCTGCGGCGGTTGGCGGCGAGCGGCGAAGGCGGCGGCGGCCTGGCGCGTCGGGGCGGCTCGGTCGGCGGCCGGGCTGGGCGGCGGCCGGCGTCGGGCGAGGAGGCGGGGCGGCGCTGCGGCGGCGGAGGCGGCGGGGCGAGCCGGGTCGCGGGTGGCGGGGCGCGGGCCCGAGTGGCGGCGGAGAGGGCCCGCGATGGGCCGCGGCGGGCCGGCGGAGGAGGCGGCGATGTGGGGCGCCGGGTTGCCACGTGGCGGGCGGCGAGTGGCTGGCGGCGGCGGCGCACAGGTCGGGCACGTCCGACTCGGCTCGGACGTTGTCCGGCGGCGCGAGGAGGAGCGGATCTAGGGTTTCGGGGAGGGGGATCCGAGATATTTCGAGGGGGACCTATTTATAGGCATAGGAGGAGCTAGGAGAGTCCAAATGAGCTGCGGTTTTCGGCCACGCGATCATGATCGAACGCTCTAGATGATGGAGCAGAGTTTGGTGGGTTTTGGGCCAAATTGGAGGGGTGTTGGGCTGCAACACACACGAGGCCTTTTCAGTCCCTCGGTTAACCGTTGGAGTATCAAACGAAGTCCAAATGGTACGAAACTTGACAGGCGGTCTACCAGTAGTAAACCAAGGCCGCTTGGCAAGTCTCGGTCCAATCCGGAAATGTTTAATCCCCACACACGAAAGAAAGCTGGAAATGACCACCGGAGGAGAACGGAGCGCCGGAATGCAAAACGGACCACGGGGAAAATGCTCGAATGCATGAGACGAACACGTATGCAAATGCAATGCACATGATGACATGGTATGAGATGCATGACAACGACAACAACACATGGAGACAAAACCCGAACCCGAGGAAATAAATATAACTTAACGCCGGAAATGGCAAGAGTTAGAGTACAGATTGGGAAAGTTACATCCGGGGTGTTACAACACTCCACCACTATGAAAGGATCTCGTCCCGAGATCTAGGACTGAAAGAACGCCGGGTACTCAGAACGGAGGTGATCCTCGCGTTCCCAGGTAGCTTCACGGTCAGAATGGTGTGACCACTTGACTTTGAGAAATTTGATTGACTTGTTGCGAGTCTTGCGTTCAGTCTCTTCAAGAATAGCAACTGGGTGCTCACGATAAGAGAGATCTTCTTGGAGCTCAATGTCCTCGAAGTTGACGGAGCGGTCAGGAGTCTTGAAGCACTTTCGAAGCTGAGAGACATGGAACACGTCATGAACATTTGCAAAGTTTGAAGGAAGCTTGAGTTGATAGGCGAGGTCGCCTCTCTTGCTGACAATCTTGAAAGGTCCCACGTATCTAGGGGCAAGCTTCCCTTTGATACCGAAGCAACGAGTACCTTTCATAGGAGAGACACGGAGGTAAACATGATCTCCGATCTCGAAAGCCAAATCACGGTGCTTACTATCATAGTAGCTCTTCTGGCGGGATTGGGCCGCTTTGAGGTTATCTCGAATGACTTTGCACATTTCTTCTGCCTCTGTGATTAAGTCATTACCCAAAAGTTGAGGTTCACCGGTTTCGGACCAGTTGAGAGGGGTACGACACTTCCTGCCATACAGAATTTCAAAAGGGGCCTTGCCCGAACTTTTTTGAAAACTGTTGTTGTAGGAGAATTCAGCATAAGGAAGACAATCCTCCCACTTCATGCCGAAGGAGATCACACAAGCCCTGAGCATATCTTCAAGAATCTGGTTGACACGCTCGACTTGACCGCTTGTTTGAGGATGGAAAGCTGCGCTGAAGCGGATGTTGGTGCCCATGGCCTTCTGAAAAGAATCCCAAAACTTCGAGGTAAAGATGCTGCCACGGTCTGAAGAGATCACTTGAGGAATACCGTGCAGAGAGACAATCCAAGAGGTATAGAGTTCCGCCAATTGAGCTGCAGTGATCGACTCTTTGATAGGCAGAAAATGAGCCATTTTGGTGAGTTTGTCGATGACAACAAATATAGCATCATTGCCACGCTTGGAATTTGGAAACCCAGTCACGAAGTCCATCTCAATGTGGTCAAACTTCCATTCTGGAATGGCAAGAGGTTGGAGGAGACCTGCGGCCCTTTGGTGTTCTGCCTTCACTCTTCTGCAGACATCACATTCATTCACGAATTGAGCGATCTCGCGCTTCATTCGAGTCCACCAATAAGCTTGCTTAAGGTCCTGACACATCTTTGTGCTCCCAGGGTGGATGGAGAGGAGAGAATTGTGAGCCTCGTTCAATATCACTTTACGGAGGTCACCTTTGGGTACAACAATACAATCCTCAAAGAAGAGAGTGTCCTTGTCATCAAGGCGGTAGCACTTGTACTTGGACTGACTCTTGGCAATCCCAATCTTCACCTTTTTCACCATAGCATCAAGAAGCTGGGCTTGGCGAATCTGGTCTTCCAAGGTAGGAGAGACTTGAAGGTTGGCGAGGAAACCTTGAGGAACAACTTGCAGATTAAGTTTGCGGAAAGCTTCACAAAGCTCGGGTTGATAAGGCTTGAGAATCAGACTGTTGCAGTACGCTTTCCTGCTCAAAGCGTCAGCAATCACATTGGCCTTGCCTGGAGTATACTCAATACTCGGATTATACTCTTGAATCATTTCGACCCATCGAGTTTGCCTGAGGTTGAGATTAGGCTGAGTGAAGATGTAATTGAGACTCTTGTGATCAGTGAAAATGTCCACTTTTCTTCCCAATAGAAGATGTCTCCAAGTCAAAAGAGCATGCACAACTGCCGCCAACTCGAGATCATGAGTGGGGTAGTTCTTATCATTAGGCTTCAACTTGCGAGATGTATAAGCAACAACTTTCTTCTCTTGCATCAATACTGCGCCAAGACCTTGGAGAGAGGCATCACAAAAGACCTCGTACGGCTTGGATTCATCAGGCGGAGTCAGAACTGGAGCAGTGATCAATTTCTCTTTCAAAGTGTTGAAAGCAATGTCACACTCCGGAGACCAAACATACTTGACGTGCTTCTGGAGAAGATTAGAGAGAGGCTTCGCGATCTTAGAAAAGTTTTCAACGAATCTTCGGCAATAGCTTGCGAGACCGAGGAAGCTACGGAGTTGCGTCACATTCTGAGGGGGTTCCCAATTCACAATTGCAGACACCTTCTCAGGATTCACGGCAATGCCCTTGGCAGAGATGATATGACCAAGATAAAGAACCTCATCGAGCCAAAATTCACACTCGGAGAACTTGGCGTAGAACTGATGTTCTCTGAGCTTATCAAGAACCAAACGCAAGTGCTTGGCATAATCTTCCTTGTTCTTCGAGAAAACCAGAATGTCGTCGAGATAGACCAAAACGAAGTCATTGGTGTAGGCATTGAAGATGAAGTTCTTCATGTGAGAGAACGTCGGAGGAGCGTTGGCGAGGCCAAAAGACATGACAGTGTATTCATATGAACCAAAGCTTGTTCTGAATGCTGTCTTGAGAATATCTTCTTCACGAATGCGAATCTGGAGATAACCCATACGGAGATCAAGCTTGGAGAATACTTGGGCACCTTTGAGTTGTTCGAACAGCTCATTGATGTTGGGAAGTGGGTATTTGTTCTTGATGGTCTTCTTGTTTACTGGACGGTAATCAACACAAAGTCGGTCCGTTCCATCCTTCTTCTTCACAAAAAGAACACCACAACCCCATGGAGAACAACTAGGCCGGATAAGACCCATTTTCTCTTGAATATCGAGTTGCTTCTTCAGCTCCTTCAACTCTTCAGGTCCGAGCTTGTAAGGACGTTTGCACACAGGTTCCGTGCCGGGCTCAAGATCAATAACGAATTCAACTGGCCGGTGCGGAGGCATTCCTGGGAGCTCTTCTAGAAAGACGTCTTGATATTCGCAAACGACTGGAATTTGAGAGATGGCATCCAATTCACCCTTCTCATTGAGAGAAAACAGACGGATAGTATTATCCCGAGCGGCAAAGACAATTACATCCTCAGACGAATGAGTCAATTGAATCTTCCTGGCTGCACAATCAAGCTGAGCCTTGTGCTTAGAAAGCCAATCCATCCCGAGAATAAGATCAATATCCGAGTTACCAAGAACCATTGGAGAAGCCAGAAACTTGAAATCACCCATCAAGATAGAAATATCCGGAACCAACATCAATGAGCTGTTCGAACCGACACGTGGGAGCTATAGTCGCATCGAGGGTGTTACAAGTTTGCATCGCCGCCCGCAACCTGGCTCTGATACCAACTTGTAACACCCTCGATGCGACTATAGCTCCCACGTGTCGAGCACGACTTAGAGACATAATCGCATTGAAGGCATATGTCGCAAGTTAGGCAATCTTCACAACATCCCATGTAATATAAATAATAAAGGGGATATAACATAGTTGGCTTACACTCGCCACGTCAATCAAGTACATAAATAACATTACATCATCCAAACACTCATGGCCCGACTACGGTGCCAAAATAAAAGAGAACCCAACATGCGAAACGGTCCCAATCACCCCAACTAGGCACCACTACTGATCATCGGGAAAGGAAACATAGTAACGTTGAGAGTCTTCGTCGAACTCTCACTTGAGCTCATACGCGTCTGCTAGAGCGGAATCATCAGTCCCTGCATCTGGTGTAATAGTAATCTGTGAGCCACAGGGACTCAGCAATCTCGCACCCTCGTGATCAAGACTATTTAAGCTTATAGGTAAGGCAAGGTAAAATATGAGTGGAGCTGCAGCAAGCGACTAGCAAATATGGTGGCTAACTTATTCGCAAAAGAGAGCGAGAAGAGAAGGCAAAGCCCGAGGGAGAAACTAGAGAGCAACCTGCGCAAACATTACTCCAACACCATGTCCACTTCCCAGACTCCGCCGAGAAGAGGCCATCACGATAACACACTCAGTTGATTCATTTTAATTAAATTAAGGTTCAAGTTATCTACAACTGGACATTAACAAATTCCCATCTGCCCATAACCGCGGGCACGGCTTTCGAAAGTTCAATCCCTGCAGGGGAGTCCCAACTTAGCCCATGACAAGCTCTCACGGTCAACAAAGGAATAGACCTCCTCCCAAGACGTTCCGATCAGACTCGGTATCTCAGTAATTCAAGACACTTCGACAGGTTAAAACAAGACCAGCAACACCGCCCGAATGTGCCGACAAATCTCGATAGGAGGTGCACATATCTTGTTCTCAGGGCACACTCAGATAAGACTAGCTACGAGTAAAACCAACACTCAAGTTTCCCCGAGGTGGCCCCGCAGGCAGCTCAGTTCGGACCAACACTCAGAGGGAGCACTGGCCCGGGGGGGTTAAAAATAAGATGACCCTTGGGCTCCGGTAACCCAAGGAAAAAAAGAGGCTAGGTGGTGAATGGTAAAACCAAGGTTGGGCATTGCTGGAAAAGCTTTAATCAAGGCGAACTATCAAGGGGTTCCCATTATAACCCAACCGCGTAAGGAACGCAAAAATCCGGGAACATAACACCGACATGACGGAAACTAGGGCGGCAAGAGTGGAACAAAACACTAGGCGAGAGGCCGAGCCTTCCACCCTTTACCAAGTATATAGATGCATTAAGATAACATGGCAATATAATGATATCCCAACAAGTAAATAAATGATGTTCCAACAAAGAACGGCCTCCAATCTTCACCTGCAACTAGCAACGCTATAAGAGGGGCTGAGCAAAGCGGTAACATAGCCAATCAACGGTTTGCTAGGACAATGGTGGGTTAGATGTTTGACATGTCAATTTGGGAGGCTTGCAAGCAAGTGGTAGGCATCATAGCATTGGCGTAGCAAAAGAGCGAGCAAACTAGCATAGCAAAGATAGTAGTGATTTCGAGGGTATGATCATCTTGCCTGCACAGTTGTCAGAGTTGACTGGATCCTCGAAAGCAAACTCAACGGGCTCCTCTTTAGCGAACTCGTCTCCTGGCTCTACCCAAACAAGACAAACAAGCAACAAGGATACAATCAACCACATGCAAGAACAAGCGATATGATGCAATGATGATATGCTATGCGGGATGCGATGCAGGATGCAAAAAGCAAGATACGACAGGAAATGCATGAACCTGGCCTCAACATGGAAAACCAAGTGTGCCACTGGAAAGATGAGATGAAATCGCTTGAAAACGATATAAAGAACGCCAGAATCGGAGTTACGGTTTGGAAATGGCAAGCGATTCAAAAATGACACCGGTCTGCGATTTACAGCAAGTAGGCACCTAAATGCAATGAAATGAACATGCTACAGCAACCAAACATGACAAAAAAATACATGGCAGGGATGCACACAAGATTCTTCACAGAAGTCTAGCACTGAGCTACGGCCAATTCATCCATTAACAGGTTCAAACAAGCATGGCAAAAATGCAAAATGCAAACAGGTCTCGGACTTAGTGAAATCAACACTTGTCTGGAATTTCAGGTCAGATAGCCCTCTTCGGAGAAACAAAACTACATGCTAAAGGACCTGACCATGGCAAAGTAAAGCATGGCATGGAGCTACTCAAAGAGCTTAACAAAAGTCCCTTAGTGACCTTGAGCCAAAAGGGATCAGAAAATACAATTGCAAGCACGTGAACATAGCAAAAACATAATCAGTTTTCAGACTTTGTGAAAACTGGCACATGCTGAAACATAACTCAAGTAGGCATGTTTACGAGCTCGATGCACTCACTACAGTGTAATTCATAGCAAGACAAGCATACACCCATCAAGAAGGCACAAAATACAATCTATACATGGCAAGAACAATAGCATAGCATGCACGGGTCAACTACAACATCACCGGCAAAATTGCAAACAAGTTGACAATCTGCCCAGATTCACAAAGTAGCAAAAGTAGAGCTCGATTGACTCAAGCTAGGCTATTCCATAATTTCAAACAAAGCCATGGATGGATAGAGCACTACAAGATTAACAAAACTCCCTTACTGATCATCCTCAAAAGAGGCACGGATCACTAGGAAACAACAAGAACATATGGCATCATGAGATAAACAGCCCCAGGACTTAGTGAAAATACTAAGTCCCTGAAAACAGAATTAGCAAGTGCACCACTTTGCAAGCTTGCACAAGACACCAAACACATCCTAAAAATACATGGGTTGCACCTCTGGAGAGATGACAAAACCCTTAACAAAACATATGTAGAACTCACGGGCATATCATGCACACAATAATCATGGCAAAAATGACAAACGTGCTAAACGGAGTAGCAGATCTGACAATTATCTCAAGTAGCCCTCTTCTAACAGCATTTCGGGCATCAAGATGAACTCAAATGAAAATGATGCAGTAGAATGAAATAATGTACTCTCTGAGATGAACATTTTGATATGCTATATGCATGCATCGGAGGTACGGATGCAAAGTTACGGAGCCGCGAACATGAGCATATGGATCAAGAATTTCGGGACTTAGACGAAGTTTACCCCTAGGGTTTACTGTTCACCGAAACCGGATCTGGCGAAAACACTGTTCACGGCGGCGGATCCGGCGCTCGCCAGCGACGAGGACTCGCCGGAGAGGAGGGAGGGCCGGCCGGAGCGGTGGCGCTCGCCGTAGTGCTCCGCGGGGGCCGGAGCGGGCGGCTGCGGCGGTTGGCGGCGAGCGGCGAAGGCGGCGGCGGCCTGGCGCGTCGGGGCGGCTCGGTCGGCGGCCGGGCTGGGCGGCGGCCGGCGTCGGGCGAGGAGGCGGGGCGGCGCTGCGGCGGCGGAGGCGGCGGGGCGAGCCGGGTCGCGGGTGGCGGGGCGCGGGCCCGAGTGGCGGCGGAGAGGGCCCGCGATGGGCCGCGGCGGGCCGGCGGAGGAGGCGGCGATGTGGGGCGCCGGGTTGCCACGTGGCGGGTGGCGAGTGGCTGGCGGCGGCGGCGCACAGGTCGGGCACGTCCGACTCGGCTCGGACGTTGTCCGGCGGCGCGAGGAGGAGCGGATCTAGGGTTTCGGGGAGGGGGATCCGAGATATTTCGAGGGGGACCTATTTATAGGCATAGGAGGAGCTAGGAGAGTCCAAATGAGCTGCGGTTTTCGGCCACGCGATCATGATCGAACGCTCTAGATGATGGAGCAGAGTTTGGTGGGTTTTGGGCCAAATTGGAGGGGTGTTGGGCTGCAACACACACGAGGCCTTTTCAGTCCCTCGGTTAACCGTTGGAGTATCAAACGAAGTCCAAATGGTACGAAACTTGACAGGCGGTCTACCAGTAGTAAACCAAGGCCGCTTGGCAAGTCTCGGTCCAATCCGGAAATGTTTAATCCCCACACACGACAGAAAGCTGGAAATGACCACCGGAGGAGAACGGAGCGCCGGAATGCAAAACGGACAACGGGGAAAATGCTCGAATGCATGAGACGAACACGTATGCAAATGCAATGCACATGATGACATGGTATGAGATGCATGACAACGACAACAACACATGGAGACAAAACCCGAACCCGAGGAAATAAATATAACTTAACGCCGGAAATGGCAAGAGTTAGAGTACAGATTGGGAAAGTTACATCCGGGGTGTTACAACACTCCACCACTATGAAAGGATCTCGTCCCGAGATCTAGGACTGAAAGAACGCCGGGTACTCAGAACGGAGGTGATCCTCGCGTTCCCAGGTAGCTTCACGGTCAGAATGGTGTGACCACTTGACTTTGAGAAATTTGATTGACTTGTTGCGAGTCTTGCGTTCAGTCTCTTCAAGAATAGCAACTGGGTGCTCACGATAAGAGAGATCTTCTTGGAGCTCAATGTCCTCGAAGTTGACGGAGCGGTCAGGAGTCTTGAAGCACTTTCGAAGCTGAGAGACATGGAACACGTCATGAACATTTGCAAAGTTTGAAGGAAGCTTGAGTTGATAGGCGAGGTCGCCTCTCTTGCTGACAATCTTGAAAGGTCCCACGTATCTAGGGGCAAGCTTCCCTTTGATACCGAAGCAACGAGTACCTTTCATAGGAGAGACACGGAGGTAAACATGATCTCCGATCTCGAAAGCCAAATCACGGTGCTTACTATCATAGTAGCTCTTCTGGCGGGATTGGGCCGCTTTGAGGTTATCTCGAATGACTTTGCACATTTCTTCTGCCTCTGTGATTAAGTCATTACCCAAAAGCTGAGGTTCACCGGTTTCGGACCAGTTGAGAGGGGTACGACACTTCCTGCCATACAGAATTTCAAAAGGGGCCTTGCCCGAACTTTTTTGAAAACTGTTGTTGTAGGAGAATTCAGCATAAGGAAGACAATCCTCCCACTTCATGCCGAAGGAGATCACACAAGCCCTGAGCATATCTTCAAGAATCTGGTTGACACGCTCGACTTGACCGCTTGTTTGAGGATGGAAAGCTGCGCTGAAGCGGATGTTGGTGCCCATGGCCTTCTGAAAAGAATCCCAAAACTTCGAGGTAAAGATGCTGCCACGGTCTGAAGAGATCACTTGAGGAATACCGTGCAGAGAGACAATCCAAGAGGTATAGAGTTCCGCCAATTGAGCTGCAGTGATCGACTCTTTGATAGGCAGAAAATGAGCCACTTTGGTGAGTTTGTCGATGACAACAAATATAGCATCATTGCCACGCTTGGAATTTGGAAACCCAGTCACGAAGTCCATCTCAATGTGGTCAAACTTCCATTCTGGAATGGCAAGAGGTTGGAGGAGACCTGCGGCCCTTTGGTGTTCTGCCTTCACTCTTCTGCAGACATCACATTCATTCACGAATTGAGCGATCTCGCGCTTCATTCGAGTCCACCAATAAGCTTGCTTAAGGTCCTGACACATCTTTGTGCTCCCAGGGTGGATGGAGAGGAGAGAATTGTGAGCCTCGTTCAATATCACTTTACGGAGGTCACCTTTGGGTACAACAATACAATCCTCAAAGAAGAGAGTGTCCTTGTCATCAAGGCGGTAGCACTTGTACTTGGACTGACTCTTGGCAATCCCAATCTTCACCTTTTTCACCATAGCATCAAGAAGCTGGGCTTGGCGAATCTGGTCTTCCAAGGTAGGAGCGACTTGAAGGTTGGCGAGGAAACCTTGAGGAACAACTTGCAGATTAAGTTTGCGGAAAGCTTCACAAAGCTCGGGTTGATAAGGCTTGAGAATCAGACTGTTGCAGTACGCTTTCCTGCTCAAAGCGTCAGCAATCACATTGGCCTTGCCTGGAGTATACTCAATACTCGGATTATACTCTTGAATCATTTCGACCCATCGAGTTTGCCTGAGGTTGAGATTAGGCTGAGTGAAGATGTAATTGAGACTCTTGTGATCAGTGAAAATGTCCACTTTTCTTCCCAATAGAAGATGTCTCCAAGTCAAAAGAGCATGCACAACTGCCGCCAACTCGAGATCATGAGTGGGGTAGTTCTTATCATTAGGCTTCAACTTGCGAGATGTATAAGCAACAACTTTCTTCTCTTGCATCAATACTACGCCAAGACCTTGGAGAGAGGCATCACAAAAGACCTCGTACGGCTTGGATTCATCAGGCGGAGTCAGAACTGGAGCAGTGATCAATTTCTCTTTCAAAGTGTTGAAAGCAATGTCACACTCCGGAGACCAAACATACTTGACGTGCTTCTGGAGAAGATTAGAGAGAGGCTTCGCGATCTTAGAAAAGTTTTCAACGAATCTTCGGCAATAGCTTGCGAGACCGAGGAAGCTACGGAGTTGCGTCACATTCTGAGGGGGTTCCCAATTCACAATTGCAGACACCTTCTCAGGATTCACGGCAATGCCCTTGGCAGAGATGATATGACCAAGATAAAGAACCTCATCGAGCCAAAATTCACACTCGGAGAACTTGGCGTAGAACTGATGTTCTCTGAGCTTATCAAGAACCAAACGCAAGTGCTTGGCATAATCTTCCTTGTTCTTCGAGAAAACCAGAATGTCGTCGAGATAGACCAAAACGAAGTCATTGGTGTAGGCATTGAAGATGAAGTTCTTCATGTGAGAGAACGTCGGAGGAGCGTTGGCGAGGCCAAAAGACATGACAGTGTATTCATATGAACCAAAGCTTGTTCTGAATGCTGTCTTGAGAATATCTTCTTCACGAATGCGAATCTGGAGATAACCCATACGGAGATCAAGCTTGGAGAATACTTGGGCACCTTTGAGTTGTTCGAACAGCTCATTGATGTTGGGAAGTGGGTATTTGTTCTTGATGGTCTTCTTGTTTACTGGACGGTAATCAACACAAAGTCGGTCCGTTCCATCCTTCTTCTTCACAAAAAGAACACCACAACCCCATGGAGAACAACTAGGCCGGATAAGACCCATTTTCTCTTGAATATCGAGTTGCTTCTTCAGCTCCTTCAACTCTTCAGGTCCGAGCTTGTAAGGACGTTTGCACACAGGTTCCGTGCCGGGCTCAAGATCAATAACGAATTCAACTGGCCGGTGCGGAGGCATTCCTGGGAGCTCTTCTAGAAAGACGTCTTGATATTCGCAAACGACTGGAATTTGAGAGATGGCATCCAATTCACCCTTCTCATTGAGAGAAAACAGACGGATAGTATTATCCCGAGCGGCAAAGACAATTACATCCTCAGACGAATGAGTCAATTGAATCTTCCTGGCTGCACAATCAAGCTGAGCCTTGTGCTTAGAAAGCCAATCCATCCCGAGAATAAGATCAATATCCGAGTTACCAAGAACCATTGGAGAAGCCAGAAACTTGAAATCACCCATCAAGATAGAAATATCCGGAACCAACATCAATGAGCTGTTCGAACCGACACGTGGGAGCTATAGTCGCATCGAGGGTGTTACAAGTTTGCATCGCCGCCCGCAACCTGGCTCTGATACCAACTTGTAACACCCTCGATGCGACTATAGCTCCCACGTGTCGAGCACGACTTAGAGACATAATCGCATTGAAGGCATATGTCGCAAGTTAGGCAATCTTCACAACATCCCATGTAATATAAATAATAAAGGGGATATAACATAGTTGGCTTACACTCGCCACGTCAATCAAGTACATAAATAACATTACATCATCCAAACACTCATGGCCCGACTACGGTGCCAAAATAAAAGAGAACCCAACATGCGAAACGGTCCCAATCACCCCAACTAGGCACCACTACTGATCATCGGGAAAGGAAACATAGTAACGTTGAGAGTCTTCGTCGAACTCTCACTTGAGCTCATACGCGTCTGCTAGAGCGGAATCATCAGTCCCTGCATCTGGTGTAATAGTAATCTGTGAGCCACAGGGACTCAGCAATCTCACACCCTCGTGATCAAGACTATTTAAGCTTATAGGTAAGGCAAGGTAAAATATGAGTGGAGCTGCAGCAAGCGACTAGCAAATATGGTGGCTAACTTATTCGCAAAAGAGAGCGAGAAGAGAAGGCAAAGCCCGAGGGAGAAACTAGAGAGCAACCTGCGCAAACATTACTCCAACACCATGTCCACTTCCCAGACTCCGCCGAGAAGAGGCCATCACGATAACACACTCAGTTGATTCATTTTAATTAAATTAAGGTTCAAGTTATCTACAACTGGACATTAACAAATTCCCATCTGCCCATAACCGCGGGCACGGCTTTCGAAAGTTCAATCCCTGCAGGGGAGTCCCAACTTAGCCCATGACAAGCTCTCACGGTCAACAAAGGAATAGACCTCCTCCCAAGACGTTCCGATCAGACTCGGTATCTCAGTAATTCAAGACACTTCGACAGGTTAAAACAAGACCAGCAACACCGCCCGAATGTGCCGACAAATCTCGATAGGAGGTGCACATATCTTGTTCTCAGGGCACACTCAGATAAGACTAGCTACGAGTAAAACCAACACTCAAGTTTCCCCGAGGTGGCCCCGCAGGCAGCTCAATTCGGACCAACACTCAGAGGGAGCACTGGCCCGGGGGGGTTAAAAATAAGATGACCCTTGGGCTCCGGTAACCCAAGGAAAAAAAGAGGCTAGGTGGTGAATGGTAAAACCAAGGTTGGGCATTGCTGGAAAAGCTTTAATCAAGGCGAACTATCAAGGGGTTCCCATTATAACCCAACCGCGTAAGGAACGCAAAAATCCGGGAACATAACACCGACATGACGGAAACTAGGGCGGCAAGAGTGGAACAAAACACTAGGCGAGAGGCCGAGCCTTCCACCCTTTACCAAGTATATAGATGCATTAAGATAACATGGCAATATAATGATATCCCAACAAGTAAATAAATGATGTTCCAACAAAGAACGGCCTCCAATCTTCACCTGCAACTAGCAACGCTATAAGAGGGGCTGAGCAAAGCGGTAACATAGCCAATCAACGGTTTGCTAGGACAATGGTGGGTTAGATGTTTGACATGGCAATTTGGGAGGCTTGCAAGCAAGTGGTAGGCATCATAGCATTGGCGTAGCAAAAGAGCGAGCAAACTAGCATAGCAAAGATAGTAGTGATTTCGAGGGTATGATCATCTTGCCTGCACAGTTGTCAGAGTTGACTGGATCCTCGAAAGCAAACTCAACGGGCTCCTCTTTAGCGAACTCGTCTCCTGGCTCTACCCAAACAAGACAAACAAGCAACAAGGATACAATCAACCACATGCAAGAACAAGCGATATGATGCAATGATGATATGCTATGCGGGATGCGATGCAGGATGCAAAAAGCAAGATACGACAGGAAATGCATGAACCTGGCCTCAACATGGAAAACCAAGTGTGCCACTGGAAAGATGAGATGAAATCGCTTGAAAACGATATAAAGAACGCCAGAATCGGAGTTACGGTTTGGAAATGGCAAGCGATTCAAAAATGACACCGGTCTGCGATTTACAGCAAGTAGGCACCTAAATGCAATGAAATGAACATGCTACAGCAACCAAACATGACAAAAAAATACATGGCAGGGATGCACACAAGATTCTTCACAGAAGTCTAGCACTGAGCTACGGCCAATTCATCCATTAACAGGTTCAAACAAGCATGGCAAAAATGCAAAATGCAAACAGGTCTCGGACTTAGTGAAATCAACACTTGTCTGGAATTTCAGGTCAGATAGCCCTCTTCGGAGAAACAAAACTACATGCTAAAGGACCTGACCATGGCAAAGTAAAGCATGGCATGGAGCTACTCAAAGAGCTTAACAAAAGTCCCTTAGTGACCTTGAGCCAAAAGGGATCAGAAAATACAATTGCAAGCACGTGAACATAGCAAAAACATAATCAGTTTTCAGACTTTGTGAAAACTGGCACATGCTGAAACATAACTCAAGTAGGCATGTTTACGAGCTCGATGCACTCACTACAGTGTAATTCATAGCAAGACAAGCATACACCCATCAAGAAGGCACAAAATACAATCTATACATGGCAAGAACAATAGCATAGCATGCACGGGTCAACTACAACATCACCGGCAAAATTGCAAACAAGTTGACAATCTGCCCAGATTCACAAAGTAGCAAAAGTAGAGCTCGATTGACTCAAGCTAGGCTATTCCATAATTGCAAACAAAGCCATGGATGGATAGAGCACTACAAGATTAACAAAACTCCCTTACTGATCATCCTCAAAAGAGGCACGGATCACTAGGAAACAACAAGAACATATGGCATCATGAGATAAACAGCCCCAGGACTTAGTGAAAATACTAAGTCCCTGAAAACAGAATTAGCAAGTGCACCACTTTGCAAGCTTGCACAAGACACCAAACACATCCTAAAAATACATGGGTTGCACCTCTGGAGAGATGAAAAAACCCTTAACAAAACATATGTAGAACTCACGGGCATATCATGCACACAATAATCATGGCAAAAATGACAAACGTGCTAAACGGAGTAGGAGATCTGACAATTATCTCAAGTAGCCCTCTTCTAACAGCATTTCGGGCATCAAGATGAACTCAAATGAAAATGATGCAGTAGAATGAAATAATGTACTCTCTGAGGTGAACATTTTGATATGCTATATGCATGTATCGGAGGTACGGATGCAAAGTTACGGAGCCGCGAACATGAGCATATGGATCAAGAATTTCGGGACTTAGACGAAGTTTACCCCTAGGGTTTACTGTTCACCGAAACCGGATCTGGCGAAAACACTGTTCACGGCGGCGGATCCGGCGCTCGCCAGTGACGAGGACTCGCCGGAGAGGAGGGAGGGCCGGCCGGAGCGGTGGCGCTCGCCGTAGTGCTCCGCGGGGGCCGGAGCGGGCGGCTGCGGCGGTTGGCGGCGAGCGACGAAGGCGGCGGCGGCCTGGCGCGTCGGGGTGGCTCGGTCGGCGGCCGGGCCGGGCGGCGGCCGGCGTCGGGCGAGGAGGCGGGGCGGCGCTGCGGCGGCGGAGGCGGCGGGGCGAGCCGGGTCGCGGGTGGCGGGGCGCGGGCCCGACTGGCGGCGGAGAGGGCCCGCGATGGGCCGCGGCGGGCCGGCGGAGGAGGCGGCGATGTGGGGCGCTGGGTTGCCACGTGGCGGGCGGCGAGTGGCTGGCGGCGGCGGCACGCAGGTCGGACACATCTGACTCGGCGTGGACGTTGTCCGGCGGCATGAGGAGGAGCGGATCTAGGGTTTTGGGGAGGGGGATCCGAGATATTTCGAGGGGGACCTATTTATAGGCATAGGAGGAGCTAGGAGAGTCCAAATGAGCTGTGGTTTTCGGCCACGCGATCGTGATCGAACGCTCTAGATGATGGAGCAGAGTTTGGTGGGTTTTGGGCAAAATTGGAGGGGTGTTGGGCTGCAACACACACGAGGCCTTTTCGGTCCCTCGGTTAAGCGTTGGAGTATCAAACGAAGTCCAAATGGTACGAAACTTGACAGGCGGTCTACCAGTAGTAAACCAAGGCCGCTTGGCAAGTCTCGGTCCAATCCGGAAATGTTTAATCCCCACACACGAAAGAAAGCTGTAAATGACCACCGGAGGAGAACGGAGCGCCGGAATGCAAAACGGACAACGGGGAAAATGCTCGAATGCATGAGACGAACACGTATGCAAATGCAATGCACATGATGACATGATATGAGATGCATGACAACGACAACAACACACGGAGACAAAACCCGAACCCGAGGAAATAAATATAACTTAACGCCGGAAACGGCAAGAGTTGGAGTACAAATTGGGAAAGTTACATCCGGGGTGTTACACATGGAACTTGGCGAGCATGCCCAAGACTCCTCCTTCGCTCATGAACAGCAGCTGGTTGCCTTCGGTTTTCAGTTCGTCTTCAAGCAGTGAGCCCCAAGCGGCTCGGGCTCCTCGCGAAGACGGGCTGACGTCAGGTGCGGCGTCAGCCCCCAGCCCCCTGCCGGGAGGTGGCGCGCCACTTGGCACCCCGCTCGCAACCCCCAAGGTGGAGGACGAGGTGGGTCGAGCGTTCAAGCTCGAGCGCGGCGGAGCGTAGTTCATCATGAGCTCTTCCAGGAGGCGATGGGCGGGATGAGCCGACTCGGTGAAGAGCTCACCGGTGTCGACTCGCGCCTTGAGGCTGAAGGTCTCCGGCTGGTGGAGGAGCGGCGCAAGCTGAGGGTGGCCATCAACCTCGGTTGTTATCAGCACGACCTTGAGAACGTGAAGGCCGAGGCGTCCCTCAAGATCGCCCATGAAGCCCGCTCTCGAGCCTTGGAAGAAGAGGATGTCCGGGAGCGCGAGGAGGCGCTGGCCCTGGAAGCCGTGGAGCGCAGCCTCGAGCTCCAGGCTATAGAGGAGTGCGCATGGGAGCTCCAGGCCTAGAGCGCGTCCCTTGAGCAGCAAGTGGAGGCGCGCAGGGCCACTCTTGCATCGCTGAGGGGGACGCCTGCGGAGGAAGAGGATGTCCGGGAGCGCGAGGAGGCGCTAGCCCTGGAAGCCGTGGAGCGCAGCCTCGAGCTCGAGCAACTCGAGACGAGGGAGCGTCAAGTTGCTTAGGCAGAAGATGCCGTTGGGGCCCGCGAGGCCAGAGTCGAGGAGGAGATCAATCGCCGGGTGGCCGAGGTTCGCGCAGACCTGGAGGGTAGGTACGACTTGAAGCTGAAGCTCGCGGGATGCGGAGGATGCAGGCAGGGCCGCTGCCCACAGGCCAAGGTTGGATGAGGCCGAGAGGCGTGCAGAGGCCACGGCCGCCGGCCTGGTTACGGCCCAGGCAGACTTGGCCTCTGCCCACGCCGAGCTGCTTTCTCTCCGGAAACGGGTTGATGACGCCGAGGCCGTCGCATGGCGAAACAGGGAGGAAGTGCTCCAGCGTCGGACACTGGAGCACGAGCATGCTCCTATGCTTCAAGACCTCTGGAACAGGGGCACCACCGCCCTGGGTTACATCTGCGATGAGAATGCTCCGGCCCCTCACTCGAATGACTATGCCAGCCATCTGACCTTCTTTAGCGAGGTGGTGACGCGCCTAGAGGTTTGATCTGCCAGAGCTCGCCAGCTTGCGGAGGAAAGGGGTCATGGCCTGCTTGAGCGCGCTTTCTCCCGTGTCTTCAGCCACCTTCTGAATGTCGACCCCAACTTCGATTTCGACGCCGCCATTGCCCCCGTACCCACGACCGTCCGGGGTGACCTGGCGCGTTGGGTTGAGGATAATGTGGATGCGCTGGTCAGGGCCTTCACCTCGGAGGATGACGCGGTGGTGGTCGTCCTAGACGAAGGTGACGTGGTTGACGATGGCAATGGGGGCATCACCGACGGCGGCGATGATGTGGACGAAGATGATGACGACGCGAGTGATGCGTCGGCGGGTGATGTAGTGATTGACGTTTCTAGCTGATCCCATGTTCTCTTGTCATTTCACCCTGCACACAAAACTCAGGCGCGGCCCTTGGAAAACTTGTAAGAGCATTTTGAGAGGGGGAGCCCCTCATGTAAGCCAATTGCAGTTTTTATTTTCCTATGCGATGTGAGTAGGTGTCCTCGTGAACCCGTGAACCCGGGCGCGAGCTTTCCGTCGTGGTTTACCTTAGTTAGCGCTAGCTACGGGTGGGTGGTGAAGCGACGAGTTTCTGAGAATCATGTGGAGCTTACCGCCCCGTTTGAAGGGGCCCCATAAGAGGTAAGCACCAGCCGCAGTGCTGGCGCGCGCTGGACGAGCGTGCGCTCCGCGTGGTCCAGCTCGCGAGGAGCTCGTGACGGAAAGTCGATGGACATGAGTTCCAGGCAAAACGAGATCTAGAAGGGAAGAAATTGCTCGAACAAGAAAAGGCACCCCCCGCACGCATCGATAAAAATTTGGCTTCAACTTAAATCTAGATCCAGAAAGCAAAGCTACAGAAAGAGATATCCAAAGCAAAAGGCCGCGTCCGCCACCTAGTCTAGTCTTCCGGTCTTCAAGTCTTCTCACCAGCACGGAGCTAAGTGCTGCCACAAGGCATGGGAGGGAGCCCCAGGGCCTGAGGCCGGCGCTCCTGAGACTCCGGGGCGTGTACAGCCCCAACTCATTATTATGTGGGAGTGTCACGGGCGGCGAGCTTCACAGGTACCGGCCTTGGTTCATATCGCCAGACGAGGGCTCCGCCTTGCGCCACCCTTGACCTCCTTTGAGCCGACCGTTCACCAAGACGACACAAAAGAGGGAAAGGGGATGCTAGCGGTGCCCTCCGCGACCACAGGTCCTCTACCGGGGGAAGGGTCGTCGAAGCCTCCCTGGCAGAGAGCCTACCTCTGGGTGTCCCCTGGCTTCGCGTGCCTTGGGGAGGGGCCTGGCTCCCGACCCCTCTCCTGCAGCCCCCAAAGCGATCCACCCGCCGGCAGGGGGGTGGGGGGCGTCGAGCTGGGGCCGGTGGCCGTTGCGGTGATCTGTTCCTCCTGTGACTCATGGTTATCGTAAGCCTGCTCCTGAGGGATTAGGGTACCCTGTAGTGGTCCTCGCACATGCGGTCGTGGTGGTTCCCCGCGGCTCCTCGAAGGGTTCGACTCCTAGTGTCACTTCTTCCCAATCTTCTCTGATGAATGAGCCGGGGTCGTCCTCCGGCGTGTACTCCTGGTCCGTCATGCGGGGCACGTAGGCTTCCGGGGCTGTTACCCCGAACACCTCGCCGTAGTGCCCCACACTCCATGTTGCCCGGCCTAGCGTTGCGTCTTGAGGATGATAGCATGGCATCCCACTTGGGCCATGAGAGGCGACGCTTGTGCTCATGCTTGTTGCGGGCGGTATGGGGCGGCAGAGCCCCAGCGCCGCCGGTCGGGCTGGTGTTGATGAAGCCCCCTGGCGCACCTGACGGCGCATGGTAGCGGCGTGGCCTGCCGTGAATCCCTGTAGCAGCCTAAGGAGGGAGCTGATGGAACAAGGGCGGGGCTCCCGAGGCTGCCGCGTCCAGCAGCTTGGCAACGCGTTCCAGCAGTGCGTCCCGGCCGCTTTCCATCAGCCGGCACCGCAGCAGCTCCCTTGCCATGGTGAGTGCTGCCCGCGTGTTTGCCTATACCGCCGTGAGTGTGGCGCCGTCACCGCAGCGTGGCTTGCTGCTCTGGCAGCGGCTCGCACTTGTCGTGGAGTGAGGGTAGATGACGCCTGGCCGCATCGCCCACGCCCCGCAAGAATGGGCAACGCTCGTGCCGCCTAGAGCGCGGGGCTGAGGTCTTCATAGGCAGGCGACACCGACGGGTCTGGCCAGCATGCCCAGGGGTTGGAGTCAGCTCTTGGGTCATCGGACATCATGGTTGCGGAGCGTCGGCACGTTGATTGGCAGAGAAGAAGCTCCGGTGCACCCCTACCTAGCGCGCTAAATGTGGGATGTGGGGTTGCACCAAAGCCTTAAGGTTCGAACACTGGGGTGCGCGCAAAGTCTTTCACTCATACCAATCTACTCCCTAGCTCGCTAAGATCTTGCGGACGAACTCGACGAGCTTGCAACACGGAAAGACACGAGATTTATACTGGTTCGGGCCACCATTGAGGTGTAATAACCTACTACAGTGTGGTGGTGGTGGATTACCTCTTGGGCTGATGAGGAACAGTACAAGGGGAAGAACAGCCTCCTGAGGTTGAGGTGTTCTTGTGCTTGGCTAACTTGTGCGGGTGAGAGTGATCTGCCCCTCTATGGTGGTGGCTAGCTCTACTTATATAGGCCCTGGTCCTCTTCCCAAATATTGAGCGGGAAGGGAGCCAACAATGGCGGGCAAATTCGAAGGGGGACAACTAGTACAAGCTATCCTGACAAAAGTGGTCTTCGCTTGCAAAAGGCTCTGGTGGTGACGCTGTCTTGGGCTCCATGATGACCTCCGTCTTGCCGTCCTTCTGGTCTTGGTCTCGTTGCACCGATATGGCAACCCTTCCCTGATGCCTTGGTACTCTTCGCCTACGCCTGCTTCCTTAGCACCAAAGAGGAAACAAGGACGCTGCACGCGCTGGCACCCGCCTGGCACCGATCGTCATGGCTCACGTCCCGAGAGCCTCGTGAGGTTTGCCCCGCCTTGATATCTCCGCTCCTCGTGAGCCTGCCTGACTAGGCCACTCCTGAGGAGGTCTTGCGTCGTCCTCCTCGCGAGGCTTGGCCCCTCGCGAGGGTCTTGGATGCCTTGTTTGTGAAGATGGGCCGTACGGCCTGCTGGCTTAGCCACGCCATGGGCCATAGACAGGCAAGTCTGGGGACCCCTGTTCCCAGAACGTTGACAGCAGCCGCATCATTAGATCTCCTCCCATTGGACTTCTGTGTCTTTCCCACTAGATCGCGCCACCAGGGCGACTGCCAGCGGCACTGGCTGGTGCTGGTGAGGGATGTGAAGACAGTGTTGTCGGTGGGCATACATGTCCAAAGAGGGCTCACTGGCAACAAGATCCGATGGGGTATGATGTTGCTTCAGTTCTTCATGTTTTGTTTTTGCTTCAGTTATAGTATGTCCTTTTTCTATAGGGGGGATTAGCCCCTGTGATCCAAATGGCAGTGCCAATTTTCCACGGGGCTTCTAATTGACTAAAGAAAATTTCAACCGGGGAATCTATTCGCTGGAAATATGCTCCTTGCATCCAAATGAGCCCTGAAGTGGTGGATTCAGCCAGATCTTTCCCTCCGGTAGTTTTTTTCCTTTATGTTATTTTGTTTTCTGTTTTGGCCAGATTTGCATGCATATTGAGATGATCATATCTTTTAAATCGTTAATCCAAATAAAACATGGCATATATGTAGAATGCTTACAATTTCCTGTAGTTTAATGATTTGCAACTTTCATCCATGTCAAAAATATTTAAACTTGTTGTTTGCATTAATTTGCACAAATGTCAAAATGGTTTATTTCATAACTAATTGACCGTAGCTCCGAATTAAATGAATTTTGCATGTAAATGGTCTAGAAAAATGTATAGATTACCATGGTGCATTTTATTTTGCTGTTTAAGAACATTAAAATTGTGTATAGAGCAGAATAGTAGCAATTTTGAAAATTGCATATGGGATTTTCCAGTACTGTTGTTTGTTGTTTCTAGCCCCATTTAAATTTCCTAGATAGGTAGTTTTATTGTGCATCACCTCTTGCCATATTAACCAACTTCTAATCTTGTCATGGATCATACTTGATTGTGCATCATGCCATGCTTATGCTTGTGTGTTTACCATGTTGTTTGCTTCTTTTTTGGTTGTGCTTCTTCTCGGTAGTTCCCGATTTCGTTGCGATTGTGAGGATGCATTGGACTATGTGGGTTCGTCTACTTCATGCACTCAATCTTCTTCCGAGCAGGATTTCAGGCAAGATGACATTTACCTTGGATATCACTACTATCTTTGCTTTGCTAGTTGTCTTGATGCTATCGCTACGTCGCGCTACCTACCACTTGTTTCACAAGCCTCCCAAATTGCCATGATAAGCCCCTAACCTTTTCCACATTCCTAGCAAACCATTGTTTGGCTATGTTACCGCTTGCTCGGGCCTTCTTATAGATTTGCTAGTTGCAGGTGCGGTGTAGGTTGTTCCATGTTGGGACATGGATATCATAGGATATCACGATATCTGTTATTTAATTAATGCATCTATATACTTGGTAAAGGGTGGATGGCTCGACATTTTGCCTGGTGTTTTGTTGCACTCTTGCCACCCTAGTTTCCGTCATACCGGTGTAATGTTCTGTAACTTCCCAATTTTCAGTTTGGATGTTAATAATTAGATAATTCATATGCATCCATGGTTTACGCATTTCTGCCCCGCTGATTTTCATTTGAATCGGATGCAAGGGACTTTATGCAACTCAAGGACCAAAAGAGAGAGTTGGAAATTTCCCTAAATTCCAGTTTTAAATTTTCAAAATTTGGATATTTGGATCAAATTTGGTTTCACCAAAATTAATTTCCATTATTTCAAAAATAAAATAAAGAGAGAAGATAAAATGACTTCTTCAAAAACAGAGGGGAAATATTGGAAATTGAATTTGAAATCAAAATATATTTATTGAGTTTTATTTGCAAGTTATTTTGATGCAAATTTTATTAGTGTAGCGAAAATGTTTTTTAAGAACTTGCATTTTTTGGCCGGATAAAAGTTCACAAGGTCATATATAAGACCATATAATTGTGTGAACTTTTCTGGTATTTTTTAGATTTCTTTTTTTATTGTATTTCAGTGCGTTGTTGTATTTGAAAAAAAGGATTTTGAAAAAAAGAGAGAGCCACGCCCGCTAAGCCAGGCCAGCCGGCCTAGCAACAGCCACCCTCCAGCAGGCCAGGCGCAGCCCAGCCAGGATGGCCGCCGCCAGGCGCAACCAGCGAATAGGCCAGGCCAGCGCCCTCACAAAAAAAGATAGGGGCACTCACGCCTTGCGCCAGATCCCTTCGCCCGTCCCCTCGTCCAATCCCTCTCTTCCTCGTTGACTTCTTTTCCAAGCACCTAGGCCCCACGTATCTTCTTCTTCCCCATGTATACGTACATAACAGAACCTACACGTGCACGACTCCGCCGCTTCATCCGATCTTCTTGGAATCCTTATCCCGAGTCAACCTCTCATCCAGGAAAGATGTCCTATAAATAGCCATGACCCCTCTCAACTGATTTCCCTAGAAACCCCTCTCTAAAACAAACTGTAGCCCACACCCTGGCAGTTTGGATCTCGCGTCAGAAGCCTCAGTTCATCGCCGGATTTCGACGATGGTGAGCTATCCCGAGCCTCCTCCTTCTGTGTTCCGACTTCTCTCAATCCCTACCATCGTTTTAACAAGGTCTGACACTCCCTCCCCATCTACAGAGGCCTACCTGACCATGTTTTCTTCACCAGAGCACCCGGAGTATGCGAGCTTCATCGCTTGGTTTTGTTGCCGTTTTTTGTCGCTGATCTTCGCTGACCTCACCACCGAATGAGCCAAACTCCGCTACATCCCATAGACATCTCGCCACCCAGTGCCCGAGCCACCCCAACTCCTCGTTCCTCTTCTGTGTAAGTGCATGATCGATCTATTCGTTTCTGTTAAAAAACTATTTATTAGATCAGTTTTCTTCGGCTTAGTTAGAACTAGGCTCTCAGTTTTTTAAGCCAAAACATTTAGATAGCGAATGTCCGCCCTGAAACCCGCCGCAAATACCTGTTCATCCTACCAGAGGACACCACTTGTCTCTGGCCAAAAATCTGCTTTTTTTAGGATTTTTCCAATCTCACATTCTATATCAATTCTTCTTTCTGGTATAACTTTTAATTAGATCCAATTTAGATTCTATTTCCTACAGTTTCATAAAAATCCCCTCTATGGAGTGAACCAAACGAACAATATTTTTGAAAGTTTTAAATTTCGAATTCAAACAGATCTGAATTCAAACTTCAATAAGCCATAACTTGAGTCTCGTAACTCCACTTTAGTTTATTCTTTTTGCAAATCGAAGCTTATGACGTGTACCTTTAGTTATGATCAAAATCATATAATTTTATTACTGTTAAAATTACATTCTGTACATAAACTTAATTTGGTTCTTTCGGAGTTTTCACAAGTGTTTTCATCGTTTCTCTTTCAGATCTTTGATTGTTATGCTTATGGATGTTATTGCTTGCTCACGCTAGATTGTCCATAGTGCCAAGAGTAGAATTGCCAGGACTTTGAGTCCGGAGTACTTCATCAACGTTAACAGGAAAGTTTGCACTTTTGATCATACCAATCCTATGTTTTTGTTTTGCATGTAGTGCCCTCTATCAAAACAACAACTTGCATGTGTAAGAGTACTATGCTATGTTAAACCCAGATAGGATAGCCATGTGTTTAGCCTGATCCTGATAGTCTTTGCCGCCACATTGGGAATCGTTATAGTGTAGTTATTGCTTAGCCAAGTTATGGTAGACGTGTATTGGGTATCGTGTGATTCATGAAAGTTGCGAGAGAACTTAACCAATGACTACATTAACAACTTACATGTATTGTATTTCCACAGAGGCTCTGCAATACCAATGAATCAGTCATCTGGGCAGAAAGGTTTGTCGGGACCAGTCGACAAGTATGTATCCTCCGGGAGGCTCTGCATTACTCAAGAAAAGGTGGGGAATGCTGCTCAGGTTCAAAAAAGGTTCGACATGTTTCATATCAAGTAGCTTCCGTGCACAGCCATAAGCCATTATGGGCTCTGGCTTGGTTAATCCTAGTTGTGACTCTGGCCGGACAGTGCTATGAGATGAAGAAGAACGGTAGGATTGGATGGGCACTGGCAGTGGCCCAGAGGAACTCTTCGGAATACCATGTTTCATTCATCCCATTCTCAAACACCAGGAAGTGCGAGGACGTGAAGGGAGGGATCGATTCTTGTGGGAAAAAGTGCGCAAACCTCTTCAGAGTGTACAAACTAATCATGATTAGCCGTGTCCTCGGTTATGGACAACTTTGAGCAACTGGAGTTGAAACCTCTAGAAGATCTCATCCCAAATAATTATTCTGATGTGGTTTTAATTGAACCATGATCCCCGGGGGCTCTCATGGAAATAACAATTTGGGAACCTATGATCCTCAGAAGCTCTCATAGGTGGGTAAAATTGGAGGCCGTCCAATTTAACAATAGGTTAATAAAAATGTAAAGAAATAAAATTTGGCTAGTGAGTAGAAGTAGGACAAAATTGGCTTAATGCAAAATAAACCTTAGAGCTATCCACTTGTTATATGCTTGCATGTAGATGATAGGTCAGTTTTCATACTTTGAGTGTGACTTGCCAATACATTCAATGTATTAACCCTAGTGGCTGCAACATTTCATGTTGCAGATTTTTCAGACGAAGAGTAAGGTGCGATAGGTTCTGCACTCAGTTTTGTCGTGGAGTTGGATGGACTCATTTACCTTCGAAGCTTCCGCGGTTATTTTATTTAGATGGCCTTCAGCCATATCATTGTAATAAAGTGTGTGATTGAACTCTGTTATAATTCCTTGAGTACTATGTGTGTCAGCATACAGATCCAGGGATGACACAGAAGCACAGAGACTCCGGTCCATTGGGATCAGGTCGCTACATGTTCCGTGACGAGAGCTCCTAATACATGTGGGTGTATGGGAACACCCCTGACAAATCGCTTAGGAAAGAACTTCTCCAGCAAGGCCCAACTTTGTTTTTAAAATTTCCCAACATAATAATACAAATAATTAATTAATTAGCATACGGGGTCGCATCCCCGAGGATTCTCAATTCAACATAATATAGGGGGCTAGTGCTGATCGTGCTGGTCCAAACTGGGCGATGTCTGGCACCCCCTGGGCAACAGAGGTCTCAGCCCACCCGATGTCGTGCCCATCCAGTATGCCCTAAGAACGAGATATGCGTGGCTCCTTGATAACCCACAAGTGTAGGGGATCACAATAATTTTCGAGGGTCGAGTATTCAACCCAAATTTATAGATTCGACACAAGGGGAGCCAAAGAATATTTTCAAGTATTAGCAGTTGAGTTGTTAATTCAACGACACCTGGAGATTAATTATCTGCAACAAAGTGATCAGTAGCAAAGTAGTTTGATAGTTTTGATAATAGTAGCAGTGGGAATAGTAGCGGTAACAGTGGCTTTGTAGGAAGTGCAACAGTAACAGAAGCAGTAGTAACTTCGCAAGAACAAAATAATATAAATTCGTAGGCATTGGATCAGAAATTTGTTGGATGATATTCATCATCTGACAGTCATAACCTAGGGTGAAATCATTGGCTTGAAATGGAGGAGACCAGGGGTGTCATTGGTAACAGTTTGAGAAGTGGTACTAGACAGATATCCTCTGCTGCCTCTCTTATCAACTTCAAAATGAGAAGAGAATGTGCCGCCCTTAGGCGATGGAAGAGAAATAGAGCGGGCTTGGACTTGCTCATAAATAACAACAAGGCTGTTGTGGATTATCTCAATGATGTGCAGGAGCGACACCTTCTGTCCTCTTTGGAGACAGTTTTGAGAAAGTTTGCAGTCGCCAAAGCCGACCAATTAATACAATGGCAGACTGCTCTATGGCGAAGGAGAGCTAAGCTACGATGGTGTGTCTCAGGAGATGAGAACTGCCGTTTCTTCCATGCTGCTGCCAACGGTCACGCCAAATGCAACAAGGTCCGTGTTCTTGTTCAAGGGGGAGTGGAACACTTCGATGATCAACAGAAGTTATAGCTTGCCACCACTTAGTTTCTCTGAGCTGCTGGGTCAACCATCCCTCTTTCTGCCTACGTTTGACATTGCTACTTTATATGAGCCTGCAGGTTTGTCTTGTCTTACTAGGGAGTTTTCCTAGGAGGAGATTTTTCAAGCGATCAACCTTTCGCCCAGCAACCGTAGCCCTGGCCCGGATAGATTCACGAATGAGTTCTACAAGGCTTTCCAAAGTGTGATCAAGGAGGATTTGCAAGTCTTTTTTGATCAGTTTTACCACAACTAGGTGGATCTCTCTAGCATCAATCAAGCTCACATTTCTCTCTTACCCAAGAAGGAAACACCCCTGAAGTTGCGTGATTTTAGGCCAAGTTCTATTGTGCACAGTGTCCCTAAGCTTGCTAGCAAGGTCCTTTCCCGACAACTACAAATGCAGATCCCATCTCTGGTTCACTCTTTACAGTCTGGTTTCATCAAGGGCCGGCCTATTGTTGAGAATTTTGCTATGGCTGCTGACATGGTTCAAACAGCTCATAAGAGGAAACTACCGATGGTGGTCCTTAAGTTGGATTTCCAGAAGGCTTTCGACACTATCAGCTGGGCATGCCTCTTCGGCATTCTTCAGGCCCATGGTTTTCATCCGCGATGGATCACTTGGATGTCATCTCTCCTGACCATGGCTAGCTCCAGAATCATGCTTAATGGTGAGCTCGGGGAGTATTTTGTTGCAAATAGAGGCTTTGTTGTTCATGTTTTGAAGATGGCAGTCTGCTGCACCCTCTAGGATCCGATTGAATGTACCTTGTGTTTCGGTACGCCGATGATACGTTGCTTCTATTCCAGGGCAATACCCAGCAGGCGGCAATCGTTAAACAGGTCTTATCTAACTTCTCCGCTTTCATAGTGCTACATATCAACTATCACAAGAGCACTATGATCCCTATTTGCATCGACTCGGGCAGCACGCAGGAAATTGCTGATCTTTTTTGTTGCCCCATCTCAAACTTCCCTTGCACATACCTAGGCTTGCCGCTATCCTTACACAAGATTAAGCATGGTATGCTTCTGCCTATCATCCATCGGGCTGACAAGAGGTTATCGGGATGGCTTGCTACCTGTCTGTCATTTGGTGGATGTTTGACTTTGGTTAATTCAGTACTTGCTACATTCCAAGCTACTATATGACATGTTTCCTCTGGCCTAAGGAATCCCTTAGTTAGTTGGAAAAATTGTCGAGGGCGCTTTTCTGCCAAGGCAAGAATGCAGTCAAAGGTGGCCAATGCCTAGTTGCCTGACATTTCACCACTTCCGAAGATCTTCAAGTGGTTTGGAAATTAGGGACCTTACTTCTCACAACCAAGCTTTGCTCAACATGTTCACAACTGAAGTTTTGCAGTCCTCGGACGTCCCCTGCTTCCAATGGTTTGCTCAACAATAATGTAAGCATGTTATCCCTCTGAAGAGCTCAAGTCATGACATGACAATCTGGAGGAACTTCAAAGTTTTCATTCCTGTAGTTTTGGCATCCTCTAAGTGTTCGATAGGCATCGACAAGCTTATCTCCTACTGGCATGACAGTTGGTTACCGTCTGGGCGACTTCGGTTCATTCTGCCTACCCTCTTCTCCCATGCCAAAGATGGTAGTTGCACGGTGGCATCACAGTTCTCCAATAATACCTTGCGCATTCAACTCTACCCAAACCTCTCAGCTACTGCCATTCAGGAATTATAGATGCTGCACTCTTTTCTAGAATTTGCACCAGTTTTTTCCAGCTCGGATGTCAGAACTTCTGCTATACACCATAAGCCAATCACTACATCTCAGGTTTACCACCTTCTTATTTCAGAGTTGTGGGCTGTGAATTTAGCTCCTGGATTTGGGACAAGATCATCCCTCTAAGGTACCGCATCTTTCTGTGGCTGGCTTTCTACGGGAGACAGAATACTAGAGATAACATGCTACGGAAACAATGGTCATTGATTACCACGCACCAAGACTGTGACATTTGCCCTGCCAGCGAGTCTGCCAGCCACATTGTTCTGTGCTCCTATCTGGCATCTATTATTTGGGATGCGCTCCATATGACTAACCTAGCCTCCAGTTCTGCTGACCTCGTCACTTTTATGCAGAGAGCTCAGAGGACTTTGGCAAACTCCAGCAAAGTACACATTCTATTTGCTACGACTACTGTCATGCTTTGGCATGCTCGAAATGATCGAGTATTCAACAATAAATGATGGTCTCGCACTTACCTCAGATAGTATGTGATGCAGCTCCTCGAGGCATGGCAGCACCGGGCTAAAGGGCGGGATGACAAGGATGCTATTACGAGCTAGGTGAATCTCTTGGGCTAATTTTGTCTTCATAGTTTGTGTCCATACCCTCTCCCCTCCATGTACCTCTACTCTCTCTCAAATGGCTGCTTATAGCCATGGCACCATGGTTCTCAATGTAAGCTTCATGTAATCGACCTCTTGGTCCCAGGCCCCGGCCTGTTTTGAAATATATAAGGTAGAGCCTCATCTACCTTTCGTTTCAAGAAAAAAACCTAGGGCGATATGACACTAGCTCTAGTTCACAAATATAATGTAGGCATGTATTCCGTAAATAGTCACACATGCTTATGGAATGAACTTGCATGACATCTTTTGTCCTACCCTCCCATGGCAGCAGGGTCCAATTCGAAACTAAGGGATATTAAGGCCTCCCTTTAATAGAGAATGGGAACAAAGCATTAACGCACGGTGAATACATGAACTCCTGAAACTACGGTCATCATCGGGAGTGGTCCCAACTATTGTCACTCCAGGGTTGCCAGATCATAACACATAGTAGGTGACTATAACTTGCAAGATCGGATCTAGAACATGGATATAATGGTGATAACATAACCACCAACTCTCTTACTAAACGTGTGGCATAAATTCCACCATAGAAATAGCCACTATTACCATTATGTTGCAACCTGCATGCAACGATCGCTCCAAGATTATAACTTCTGTCACTGGTGAGAGCAGTGCGTATGAGGCTCATGTCTGGAGCAAAAAGTGTACTACAATCTTGTTTGCCTACTATACATTTTACATTGAATAATGCAAAGTACTGAATTGCGAGAAAATGAATGATCTTTATTCTACCTTGCGTCACTCCCCTCGCCTCACCGTAGCAAAAGCTACTCAAAAATGCTTGTAACTCAGACCTTGGTGGTTCGTCAAGGGAACCCAGAATGGGATTTTGCCACGGTGAGCAAAACTCTCTAGTGATATGGTAAATGAATTTCCATACAGTTTAAATGACACCCTAGACTCACGGGGATGGAATTTAAATCCTCTGACAAATGATTCAGTGAGGGTGTTGTCGGTGTTCTGGGAACGGGGGTCCCCAGACATGCCTGCCTGCGGCCTGTGGCGTGGCTCGAGGAGGGGCCCAGCACGGCCCATCTTCATCAACACAGACCCAAGACCCTCACGAGGGGTCAAGCCTCGCGGGGCGGATGACACGGAGCTTCCTCAGGCACGGCCTCATTAGGCTGGCTCGCGAGGAGGCAGAGAGATCAAGGCGGGGTACCTCACGCGGTGCCCGTGACGCAAGCCATTACGAACAAGGGTGCCAGGCGGGCGCCAGCCCGCGCAGTGTCCCCCTTTCCTATTTGGTGCAAAGGGAGCAAGCGCATGCGAGAAAATCAAGCAAAGGCACCCGTTTTGGTGCAACGAGAGCAAGACCAGCCCAACAGCAGGAAGGAAGTCATTGTGGAGCCCAAGCCTGCGTCACCACCAGAGCCTTTGGTAGGCGAGGACCAACTTTAGTCAGGATAAGTGTACCAGATGTTCCCCTTCAAAATGTCCAATTGTTGGCGCCCTTCCCGCTCAATATTTGGGAAGAGGCCCAGGGCCTTTGCCTATAAATAGGACTAGCCACCCCCAGGGTAGGCGGGATCTAGAATCGGCCAACCCAGAAACAAGCTGTGATTGAAATCGAAATCGGAGAGAGAATCGAGAAGAGAGAGAGAGAGAATGGTGACTGAACTCCTCCTAGCAGTTCATCCCCACAGCCAAGAGCAGACCCTCGCGAGGCTGTTCTTCCTTGTATTGCTCATCATCATCAGCCCAGGAGGCAATCCACCACACCACACACTGGAGTAGGGTATTACACCACAACGGTGGCCCGAACCAGTATAAACCCTGTGTCTCTCGTGCTGTTCTTTCCATAGCTTAGATCTTAGCGAGGCGGAGGGGTGCAGGTAGGTAGAAGGCGAAATCTCCACGCGCACCATAGTGTTCGAACCTCAAGGGTCTGCCGGAACCCGAAATCCGACATTTGGCGCACCAGGTAGGGGTGCACCGGAGTTTTCCCTTCCACCACCGCCACGGCCTCCCTTGCGATGAATAGCGCATCGCCCGCTCCGGCCGCCGGCGCCAGCACGGGGGCCAGGGGGCTCCGAGCCCTGGCCCCAGCCCTGCAACGGGTACGGTGGCCGGACAAGTTCAAGCCAACAACGCCGCCGCGCTACGGCGGCGCGACTGATCCGCTGGCCTTCTTGCTGGCGTACGAGGAGGCCATCCTCGAGGCTGGAGGTGACAATAGGGTCATGGCCAACTGGCTCCCCATGACCATCACCGGCGCTCCGCGCGCATGGCTGCTCCACCTGCCGGCAGCCTCCGTGGCCTCTTGGGAAGAGCTCCGTAGCCTCTTCCCCGCCCACCACGCTACACCAACACCCCCGGTCGTCGCGGCCCTCCTGGGCAGCTCGCAGGCGCCGCCTACAAGTCACCACGTCAAGCCGTTCATCCGCCGGGTCAGCGCCGCTTCCACGTGGCAGGGGGCTCTCCCGAACCGGGCGGCGCCCAAGGCCGGCCTGACCTTCAGCTCGGAGGACCACCCCTCCAACTCGGCCTGCTCAGGTGCGCTCCCTATGCTGTGCACCCCCACCATCTGCCAGGTAGCCGTCACCAGAACTCTCATCGATGGCGGTGCGGGCCTCAGCGTGCTCTCGGTTGAGGCCTTCAACCTCCTCTGCATACCCCTGGAACGGATGCAACCCAGCCGGCCCTTCTTAGGCGTTGGGGGCGGATCATCCAGCTCCTTCGGACAGATCCGGCTTCCAGTAACCTTCGGCACCTACAACAACTTCCGCACGGAGCTGGTCGACTTCGACATCGCCCCCATCGGCCTCCCCTACAACGCCATCCTCTGCTACCCAGCGCTGGCCCAGTTCATGGCCGTGACGCACCCGGCATACAACCTCATGAAGATGCCCGGGAGCAGCGGTGTCCTCACTGTGCACGGGGACACCGGAGACACGCTGCGAGTGCTCAAGCTCGCCTTCAAGATGGCGGCGTCGGCACAGCCCGCCGACTCGGACACCCCCGAGCCCAAGGGGGCTGCACCTGCAAAGAAGAAATAGTTGTTCACCCAAGACAAGGCAGAAACCAAGCAGATACCCGTCGATGAGGACGGGTCCACCAACGCCATTTTCACCGTAGGCGCCAACCTCGAACCCGAGCAGGAGGAGGCCCTGGTCAGTTTCCTGCGCGGAAACAAGAACGTATTTGCTTGGGAGCCTGACCAGTTGGCGGGGATCCCTAGGAGCATAATCGAGCATCACCTCAACGTGTGCCCCAATGTGTGCCCTGTGAAGCAGAAGGCAAGGCGGCAGTCAATAGAAAAGCAAGCCTTCATCGTCCAAGAGACCCGCAAACTAGAAGCTGCTGGGGTCATTCGCGAGGTCCGATACCCGGATTGGTTGGCCAACCCTGTCGTTGTGCCAAAGAAGGGAGGGAAGGAGCGCATGTGTGTTGACTTCACCAACCTCAACAAGGCATGCCCGCAAGATCCGTTCCCGCTCCCCCGCATCGACCAGATCGTCGATTCCACCGCAGAATGCGACCTGCTATGCTTCTGTTGGATGCCTTCTCTGGGTATCACCAGATCAAGATGGCGGTACAAGACGTCGAAAAGACAGCCTTCCTAACCCCGTGTGGGGTGTACTGCTACACATGCATGTCATTCGGGCTGCGTAACACGGGGCGACCTTTCAGCAGCTGATGCACATCACCTTGGGCCCGCAGCTCGGGAAGAATGTTGAGGCTTACGTCGATGACATTGTGGTGAAGTCTCGGGAGGCCAGGACCTGGATACAAGACCTGGAGGAAACCTTCGTGAGCCTCAACGTAGTGAACCTACGGCTCAACCCAGAGAAGTGTGTGTTCGGAGTCCCCTCGGGCAAGCTCTTGTGTTTCCTCGTGTCCCACCGAGGCATCGAGGCTAACCCGGAAAAGGTCAAGGCGGTCGAGGACATGAGCCCGCCAAAGACCCTCAGAGAAATGCAGAAGCCCACAGGGCGCGTGACCGCGCTAGGGCACTTCATCTCCAAGTTGGGGGAGCGAGCGCTGCCCTTCTTCCAGCTAATGAAGAAAAGGGGGCCCTTTGAATGGACTGAAGAGGCCGACAAGGCGTTCCAGGATCTCAAGAGATACCTGACCAGCCCTCCGGTCATGGTGGATCCGCGCCCTCAAGAGCCCCTGGTGCTTTACCTCGCCGCCACTCCCTACTCCGCCAGCGCAGCCCTGGTGGCGGTTAGGGAGGAGCATCGAATCAAAACTACAGCAGCAGCCCGGGACAAGGCAAAACAGGAACAGGGAAGGCCCACAGAAACCGCCACCGCGGCTGAGGAGGATCAGCCGCCGCAGAGGAGTGCACCGGAGGCGGAAGAGGCCCCTCTCCCAGATGGCCAGCCTCAAGAGGCCTCACCGCCTCAGGAGGCGCCATGGTCGCCGGAGGGCGCCACCAGCACTGACGCACCCAACCTCGTCGAGCACCAAGTGTACTTTGTCAGCATGGTGTTGCGGGACGCGAGGGCACGGTACCCCATGCATCAGAAGCTCCTCCCCGCGCTACTGGTGGCCTCGCGCAAGTTGCGGCACTATTTTCAGGGTCACCCCATCAAGGTCGTCTCGTCATACCCCCTGGAGAGAGTGCTCAGGAGCCCTAACTCAGCTGGAAGGGTCGCTGAGTGGAACATAGAACTGCAAGCGTTTCATCTCAAATTCAGCATGACCAGAGTCATCAAGGGAGCAGCATTAGCTGATTTTGTGGCAGAATGGACGGAGGCACCAGGCCTCAAGGGCGGTGAGGATCGGTCCCTCTCCCCGGGAAGCGAGGCGCCAGAAGGCTAGGTCATGTACTTCGATGGGGCGTTCTCCAGGCATGGCGCTGGGGCTGGGGCGGTGCTTATATCGCCCACTCAGGACAAGCTCTACTACGCTGTACAGCTCTGTTTCCAGCAAGGTGAAAAGGTCTCCAACAACATAGCGGAGTATGAAGGTTTAATAGCAGGCTTGAAGGCCGCAGCGCTGCCCTGGGGGTGAAACGTCTCACCATCAAGGGCGATTCGCAGCTCCTTGTCAATTTCTCCAACAAGGTGTACGAGCCGAAAGATGAGCACATGGAAGCCTACCTTGCGGAGGTCCGTAGGATGGAGAAGCACTTCTGGGGGTTGGAGTTGCAGCATGTGCCCCGTGGCACCAATCAGGAGGCCGACGACATCGCCAAACGGGCGTCCAGGCGGTTACCTCAGGAGCCTGGCGTCTTCGAGGAGCGGCTCTTCAAGCCCTCAGCCCTGCCGTCATTGTCAAACACGGCTCAGCCTCGGGAGGAGCTCCCCCACCCACCTGCCTCGGGAGCCCCGGTCTGTGGCCCGGCCTCAGGAGCACGCCTGCTCCTGACGATGGATCCTCAGGAGGGGTACTGGATCACGGAGCTCCGGAGTTACTTAACACAAGGGACCCTACCAGAGAAGGAGGAGGAAGCGGAGCGTGTGGCACGGCAGGCCACGGCATACTGCATCAAGGATGGAGAGCTCTACCGGAAGCGACCAAACGATGTATCCCTGCGTTGCATCTCCAGGGAGCAAGGAAAGGAACTGCTGGAAGATATACATGGCGGAGACTGTGGACATAATTCATCATCACAGACCCTCGTCGGCAAGGCGTTCCGCAGTGGGTTTTATTGGCCCACCGCACTCAATGACGCCGTCGAACTAGTGAAAGCTTGTGAGGCCTGCCAGTTCCACGCCAAGCAGATCCATCAGCCGGCAGGAGGCCTGCAGACTATACCCCTTTCGTGGCCATCCGCAGTCTGGGGGCTGGACATCCTGGGCCCGTTTCCTCGGGCGCCAGGGGGCTACCGCTACCTCTACATCACCGTGGACAAGTTCACCAAGTGGGCTGAAGTAGAGGCCGTCTGCACCATCCCCGCGGGTTCCGCGGTCAAGTTCATCAGGGGCACCGTGAGCCGGTTCGGGGTGCTGAACCGCATCATCACAGACAATGGTTCATAGTTCACCAGTAACCTCTTCAAAACATACTGTGCTAACCTTGGAACGCAGATATGCTACGCTTCGGTGGCGCACCCCCGAAGCAACGACTAGGCCGAGCAAGCCAACACAGAGGTCTTGAGGGGCCTCAAGACCGGGACGTTCAAAAAGAAGCTGGAGGCCTGCGGCAGAGGTTGGTACGACGAGCTTCAGTCCGTGTTGTGGTCCATCCGCACAACCGCGACCAAGCCGATTGGAGAGACCCCGTTCTTCCTGGTCTACGGAGCCGAAGCGGTCCTCCCTCAGAGGTCAGACGTTGCTCTGCGCGGGTCCTGGCATTCGACGAGGTGTAGCAGGACGCCATGCGGGGGATGGACCTCGTGCTGGGGGAGGAACGTCGCCGAGAAGCCGCGCTGCGAGCGGCGAGGTACCAACAAGCACTGCGATGATATCACTGCCGCAACATCCGCCCCAGAACTCTCGAGGTAGGAGACCTCATGCTCAGGCGGGTCCTCTCCAGGGAGGGACTGCACAAGCTCTCTCCCATGTGGGAGGGCCCGTTCAAGGTTGTTCATGCTTCCAGGCCCGGCTCCGCGCGTTTGGAGACTCAGGATGGGGTGCCGGTCCAGAACGCATGGAACATCCAGCACCTCCGAAGGTTCTACCCCTAAAAAGGCCCAGAGCCTGTGAACAAGGCGAATGCCTGTGAAGCTGTCGCGTTTTGGAAAAGGCCCAGAGCCTGTGAAGAAGGAGAATGCCTGTGAAGCTGTCGCGTTTTGGAAAAGGCCCGGAGCCTATGAAGATGGCGAATGCTTGTGAAGCTGTCGTGTTTTGGAAAAGGCCCAGATCCTGTGAAGAAGGCAAATGCCTGTGAAGCTGTCGCGTTTTGGAAAAGGCCCAGAGCCTGTGAAGAAGGCGAATGCCTATGAAGCTCTCGCATTTTGGAAAAGGCCCGGAGCCTGTGAAGAAGGCGAATGCCTGCGAAGCTGTCGCGTTTTGGAAAAGGCCCAGAGCCTGTGAAGAAGGCCAACGCTTGTGAAGCTCGCGGCCCATGACACTCTCACGTAATAATGAGTTGGGGCTGTACACGCCCCGGAGTCTCAGGAGCGCCGGCCTCAGGCCCTGGGGATCCCTCCCACGCCCAGTGGCAGCACTTAGCTCCGCGCTGGTGAGAAGACGTCAAAGACTAGATTAGGTGCCGGACGCGGCTTTTTCATTTGCTTTCCGCAGTTGGCTTGTTCATTCTCATTCGAAGTTTTATTGAAGCTGTTGCCGTCTTTGGCCTGTGGTTCTTCGACTTTTCACTCTCCTTCCTCGATTTCTCTTATGCAAGGCCTCGCGAAGGGGGCAGCCGAGCGCCCTCGCGAGTGTTCCTGTCCTAGTCGTTCAAAGGTTTCGCGACCTGGGTCAATTACAGGAGCACCCCTCCAGTCTGTGCCCCACGGGCACCACGACACAAACACAGGGCCTGGGTCGGTCGCCCCCCCCCCCCGGCTGGGGCCGGGAACTATCCACGCGCAGGCACGTAGCCGGAAGGCACGATAACGGAAGCAAAGCGATGATTAACAGCAATAACCCAAACACGCCCCTGCGGGGCTCCATGCTACTGTCTTTTTACGCAGGAAAAATGAAAAGAAAGAACAAATCAGGCGCAGCTCGCCTCACACCGGCCTGCAGGGAAGACTCGAGCTGCCTCTGGGGCTCAGGTAGACTCCCTCTCGCGCTTCACCGAGGCGCGACGGTGGGCAGACACGCTACCACGTCCCAAGCAGGTACGACGGCGTGGAGGCTGACCGCGGCCACCGCTGGAAGAGTCGCCGCCTGAAGAAGAACCGGTGAAGCTTGGGGAACCCTGAGCGCCGCCAATCACGCGAGTGCTGTCCTCTCCATCATCGCCGGGGCTGGGTTCCCGGCCGCGGTCGTCGTCCTCAGGGCAGCACCCTGCACGGCGACCATCTTCCCCAAACACCCTCACGTAGAGGGTGGCATCGCCATCAAACTTGAAGTGCAGGGTGCACCGACGACTCAGGCCACGCACGCGGGCAAACGTCTGCCAACCGCGGGTCAAGGCCAGGCTCCCGGCTGCGGAGACCTCCAGTGAAGCCCATGAGGCCCGGCTGCAGCATCCGTCTGCCTGAAGCCAGAGGCCGCCCGGGGCGCCGGCCGGGAGCTCGCCGAGGAGGAAGCGAGGAAGTTGAAGCCGGGTGCTAGTCGGCTCCGCCGACCACACAACAAACTCCGGCAGCACCTCTGCAGCGCGAAAGTGCGGCCTAGGGGAACGTGTGACTGAAGCGCATCCCCCGGCCGTGGCAGTCCGCCCGACACCGTGCTGGAAATCGTCTCCACGGCCGCGGGGAGCTGTCGTGGTGGCCACAGGATGTTTGCGTGGGCGCCCTCGGCCGCGCTTGGGCGGGGGAGAGGCAGGCTCAACCTGGCGAGCCTTCCCATTCTCTGCGGCCGAGAACCTCCTCGATGGGGCCATGAAGAAGAAGGAGAAGCAAGGGGGGATGAACTGGAAGGGCGCGCACCGATCCGTACTTATAGCCGGCGAGGGCCAACCGTCGGCCCCCACGATCGCAGGTAATCATGACCCGCTTTGCATGCAGGGACTTGTCCAATCCGTGCAGTTGCCGAGGCGCCGTGGGGAAGTGAAGACGCCCACATCCAATCAACCGCCACGCGGCGCCCAAGGCCGCAGGCTGTTAGGGCCCGCGACGCTTTGCTCTTGCCCTTTCGCCTCCCTGCACGGCCATGTCCGGGCGCGCCTTGGGCCCGGGGGCTATTGTCGATGTTCTGGGAACGGGGGTCCCCAGACTTGCCTGCTTGCGGCCTGCGGCATGGCTCGAGGAGGGGCCCAGCACGGCCCATCTTCATCAACACAGACCCAAGACCCTCGCGAGGGGTCAAGACTCGCGGGGCGGACGACACGGAGCTTCCTCAGGCAGGGCCTCATCAGGCTGGCTCACGAGGAGGCGGAGAGATCAAGGCGGGGTACCTCACGTGGTGCCAGTGACGCAAGCCATGACGACCAAGGGTGCCAGGCGGGCGCCAGCCCACGCAGTGTCCCCCTTTCCTCTTTGGTGCAAAGGGAGCAAGCGCAGGCGAGAGCATCAAGCAAAGGCACCCGTTTCGGTGCAACGAGACCAAGACCAGCCCAACGGCAGGGAGGAAGTCATTGTGGAGCCCAAGCCAGTGTCACCACTAGAGCCTTTTGTAGGCGAGGACCAACTTTAGTCAGGATAAGTGTACCAGATGTTCCCCTTCAAAATGGCCAATTGTTGGCGCCCTTCCCGCTCAATATTTGGGAAGAGGCCCAGGGCCTTTGCCTATAAATAGGACTAGCCACCCCCAGGGTAGGCGGGATCTAGAATCGGCCAACCCAGAAATAAGCTGGGATCGAAATTGAAATCGGAGAGAGAATCGAGAAGAGAGAGAGAGAAGGGTGACTGAACTCCTCCTAGCAGTTCATCCCCACAGCCAAGAACAGACCCTCGCGAGGCTGTTCTTCCTTGTATTGCTCATCATCATCAGCCCAAGAGGCAATCCACCACACCACACACTGGAGTAGGGTATTACACCACAATGGTGGCCCGCACCAGTATAAACCCTGTGTCTCTCGTGCTGTTCTTTCCATAGCTTAGATCTTAGCGAGGCGGAGGGGTGCAGGTAGGTAGAAGGCGAAATCTCTGCACGCACCCCAGTGTTCGAACCTCAAGGGTCTGCCGGAACTCGAAATATGACAGGTGTGTTGTTGATTGCACTTATCTGAAATGTAGGGATCGAGACCGGCATTGTGAACATATTGCTCAAATTCTTCCTTAAGGCACACACGCACCATATAGTCATCGCACGTCCACAAGCATGTTTTGGTGGCGACAACTCGTATGGAACTTTCACTTGGTTCAACATAAGACCCGTGAATGGAACTGTCACTAGAAGATGCCCCTGAGTATCTCCTCTTCCAAGACCTCCTTCCAAAGAGGTTCATCATATTCGCATGTAATTTTCTGAAAATTTTTGGGTGACAAAAATTTGTCAACAAAACTTTACAAGATTGATAGCAACTAGTCATAGGGATACATAGAGGCCATATCAAGCATTCAAACTACTTAGAACTCTAAGAATTGAACATGCAAGCTCATCTACAGAAGCACCAAGAGTAGCTAATTATTCAAAATATGAACCACTTAAACAAAAACTAACTGGACAAACGGAGGAGCCACATACCAAGCAACAATCCCCCGAAACAGTTTTGGGAATGGAGCTTCAAGACAAGAGATCAAAATCTGCGGGTTTGAGAGCAAGAACACGAGAGAGAGAGGGAGAGAGAGAGCAAAGGTGAATTTTTCTGGAGGTAGGTGATGATGTGGTGTGAAGAGATAAGTAAGGGGGCCCACGTGGGGAACACAACCAACTAGGGCACGCTTGGGGTCCTAGCGCGCCCAGGTGGATTGTGCCTACCTGGTGCACATCCCTCTGATGTTATTTGCACCAAAAATTCTTAAATATTCCGAAAAAATCGTATTAAATTTTCAGAGCATTCTGAGAACTTTTATTTTTGGGTCATTTTTTATTGCACGGGAAATTCAGAAAATAGATAAAACATTGCATTTATTTTATTTAACTAATAAAAAAAGAAAACAAAAGGTAGGGATAGAAGGTAGTTCTTACTAATTTCATCAACTTCATACCTCTCAAAAATGATCCATTAATAAGGTTGATCATGTCTTATTAACAACGACTTCCAATTAGCATGAAACCGAAGAACTTTCGTAAATCACTAAGTTACCCTAATGGGGATATGAATGTCCCCAACAATAAGTATTTCATATTTGTTTTTAACAGCAGGTAGAGGTAGTTGAAAAGTGCACCATATGCTCATTACCATTGATATGGAAAGTGAACTTGCTTGTCGGAGATATTTCAGTAACATTAATACCATTCACTTAGAATTGTTTCTTCAGAGAGTGCACTGTATGCTCATTACCATTGATATGAAAAGTGACCTTGCTTTTGTTGCAATCAATAACAGCCCCTGCAGTATTCAAGAAGGGTCTACCAAGGATAATCAACATGGTGTCGTCCTTGGGCATCTCAAGTATAACAAAGTCAGTCAAAATAGTAACATTACCAACAACAATGGGCACATCCTCACAAATACCGATAGGTATGGCAGTCGACTTGTCAGCCATTTGCAAAGATATTTCAGTAGGTGTGAGTTTATTCAAATCAAGTCTTTTATATAAAGAGAAATGCATAACACTAACATTGGCTCCCATATCACATAAAGCAGTTTTTACATAATTTCTTTTGATAGAGCAAGGTACAGCTGGTATTCCCGGATGTCCAACTTTTTTAGGTACTCCATCTTCAAAAGTATAATTAGCAAGCATGGTGGAGATTTTAGCTTCCGGGATTTTTCTCTCATTGGTGATGATGTCTTTCATGTATTTTGCATAAGGAGGCATTTTTAAGATATCGGTCAAGTGAGTAGGCAAAAAGACTGCCTCAGCATTCCAGAAAAGTGCTCAAATTCTTCATCATCTTTATTTTTAGTTGACTTGGGTGGAAAGGGCATTGGTTTTTTAACCCACGGTTCTCTTTCTTTACCGTGTTTTCTAGCAACAAAGTCATTTTTATCAGACCTTTTATTCTTAGATTGTGGGTTATCAAGATCAAAAGGTGGTTCTATCTCAACATCATTGTCTTGTTCTTTTTCATTATTAGGTTGAGAGTCTTCATGAACATCAACATTATCTTTTTCATTATCACTAGGTGAATGTTCATTACCAGTCAGTGTTTCAGCACCAGAGATAGAAGTTTCATTATCATTATCAGGACGTTTTTCTATTTAGCATGCAAAGTCCTATCAATTTTGTTTTTCTTTTTAGAAGAACTAGGTGTAGTGGAGTTGTTCCTTTGTGAATCTTGTTTAATTCTTTTTGGTTGTCCCTTAGGATAAAGTGGTTCCTGAGTCATTTTACCTTGTCTAGTTGCTACTCTAATAGCAAAGTCATGTATGTTGCTATTTATTTCATCAAGCAATTCTCTTTGTGATTTAGCAACTTATTTGAACTGGGTTTGAACCATAGAAGCATGTTTTCCAACACCTCTAACATCATTTGAGATTCTAAATAACAAGTCACTCAAGCGAGCAATCATATCAGAATTGTATTTCAATTGTTTCATAACATTTGCATTGAAGTGATCTTGTTTTCTAATATAGTTTCCAAACTCATAAATGCATTGGCTAGGGTGTATATTGTGAGGATTATCATTATCATTAAATTCCATTAGAGAATTTACCTCTACCACCTTAGGTGGTGGTGGTGTACCAAGCCCATGTATTTCTTCAATAGGAGGTAAATTTTTGACATCCTCGGCTTTAATACCCTTTTCCTTCATAGATTTCTTTGCCTCCTGCATATCTTCAGGACTAAGATATAATATACCCGTCTTCTTCGGAGTGGGTTTAGGCAGTGTTTCAGTAAGAGACCAATCATCATAATTTTTCAATATGTTACTCAATAATTCTTCAACTTGCCCTATAGTTCGTTCCCTGAAAACACAACCAACACGACTATCTAGGAAATCCCTAGAAACATCAGTTAGTCCATTATAGAAGATATCAAGTATTTCATTTTTCTTAAGAGGATGATCACGCAAAGCATTAAGTAACTGGCAAAGCCTTCCCCATGCTTGTGGGAGACTCTCTTCTTCAATTTGCACAAATTTAAATATTTCCTGTAAGGCAGCTTGTTTCTTATGAGAAGGAAAATATTTCTCAGAGAAGTAATAAATCATATCCTGGGGACTACGCACCCAACCAGGAGCAAGAATATTGTACCAAGCTTTAGCATCACCCCTTAATGAGAACGGAAATAATTTGAGAATACAGTAATAGAGAGTCTTCTCATCATTAGTAAAAAGGGTGGCTATGTCATTCAACTTAGTAAGATGTGCCACATCAGTTTCAGTTTCATAACCACGAAAAGGATCGGATTCAACCAAAGTAATTAACTTTGGTTTGACTAAGAATTCATAGTCCTTATCATGAATAAGGATAGGTGAAGTAGCAAACTTAGCATCATATTGGATTCTAGCATTCAAGGGTTTTTCTTTATACTTAAATAATAATTTCTCTAGATCATATCTATCCTTACAAGCAAGAATTTCTCTAGTTGTTTTCTCATTCATAACATAGCCTTCCGGTACCTTAGGAAATTCATATCTAGGAGGGCTAGTTCTACTATGCATTTCAAGATTTTTAGTTTCAAGCTCAGCATCAGTTTCAACAACATCATGTTGTCTTGCTCTAGCAATTTGTTCATCAAGAATATCACCAAGTGGCACATCATCATCATCAAGCAAGGTACTAGCATCATCATAAGTATCATTGATAGAAGAAGTAGCATAATCAATAACTTGCGACATATCAGGATTAATAGCATGTGGTGGTGTTGCAAGTTTACTTATAACAGAAGGTGAATCTAAAGCAGAGCTAGATGGAAGTTCCTTACCTCCCCTCGTCTTAAAGGAATAAATCTTAGTCCTAGCATCCTTTAGATTCTTCATAGTGATAAATTGATAGTAATCACAAATGACTCAACAAATATAGCTATGCTCCCCGGCAACGGCACTAGAAAAAGGTCTTGATAACACACAACTATAGGGGATCACAACAGTTTTCGAGGGTAGAGTATTCAACCCAAATTTATAGATTCGACACAAGGGGAGCCAATGAATATTTGCACGTATTAGCAGTTGAGTTGTCAATTCAACCACACCTGGAGATTAATTATCTGCAGCAAAGTGATCAGTAGCAAAGTAGTTTGATAGTTTTGATAATAGTAGCAGCAGCAATAGTGATGGTAACAGTGATAGCAGTGATTTTGTAGCAAGTGCAACAATAACAAAAGTAGTAGTAACTTAGCAAGAACAATATAAGATAAATTCTTAGGCATTGGATCGGCAATTTGTTGGATGATATTCATCATGTGATAGTCATAACCTAGGGTGATACAACACTAGCTCTAGTTCATCAATATAATGTAGACATGTATTCCGTAAATAGTCATACATGCTTATGTAAAGAACTTGCATGACATATTTTTTCCTACCCTCCTGTGGCAGCGGGGTCCAATTGGAAACTAAGGGATATTAGGGCCTCCTTTTAACAAAGAACCGGAACAAAGCATTAACACACGGTGAATACATGAACTCCTCAAACTACGGTCATCACCGGGACTGGTCCCGACTATTGTCAGTCCGGGATTGCGGGATCATAACACGTAGTAGGTGACTATAACTTGCAAGATCGGATCTAGAACATGGATATAATGGTGATAACATAAACGGTTCATATCTGAAATCATGGCACCCGGGCCCAAAGTGACAAGCATTAAGCATGGCAAAGTCATTGCAACATCAATCTCAGAACATAATGGATACTAGGGGTCAGGCCCTAACAAAACTAACTTGATTACATGATGAATCTCATCCAACTCCTCACCGACCAGCGAGCCTACGAACGAATTACTCACTCCCGGGGGGAGCATCATAGAATTGGCGATGGAGAAGGGTTGGTGATGACGAAGACCCAAGATCCCCCTCTCCGGAGCCCCAAATGGACTCCAGATCTAGCCTCCCAATGAAGAATAGGAGGTGATGGTGGCTCCGTATCGTGGAATGCGATAATTCTTTCTCCTTTATTTTTTTCTGGAAAAATGTGATTTTATAGCGCCGGTTTCAGGGTCTACAGGCCCACCAGGTGGGGACAGCCCACCTAGGCACGCCTAGGGGCGCACGCGTGCCCTTGTGGGATGTGCCCACCTAGGTGCCCCCTCATGTGTCTCTTGGCTCCAGAAATTCACTTTTATTGTATAAAAAACCTCGCAAAGTTTCGTTCCATTCCGAGAAATTTTATTTCTGCACAAAAACAACACCATGGTAGTTCTGCTAAAAACAGCGTCAGTCCGCGGTTAGTTTCATTCAAATCATGCAAATTAGAGTCCAAAATAAGGGGAAAAGTATTAGGACAGGTAGATACATTGGATATGTGTCACTCCTATTGGAATTTTTCGACACATCGAGTGGTCTTGCTAGTTTACTTTTTACCTTTCTTTGAGAGGCAGGTCCACTGGAATTCCTTATCGTAAGCATCGTGTTCTTCATGGTGTGATGATATTCCATCAGATGCACGTGGAATTTATAATGGACCACTTGGAGCACCCGTGAGGGTTTTAATCTTTTCGGAAACTGTGCCCGCGGTTATTTGGCAGATTGGAAATTTATAATGTCCAGTTGTAGAGAACTTGATACTAAACCTGAAATAAAATACACCATCCACGTGCATAACCGTGACCATCTCTTTTCAAGGTAGTATGGGAAGAGAACGTGATGGGGTTATAATTGATTCATATGTAGTTCAGGGTCACTTATTGATCATTACTAGTCGCGACCGTTATGCGTAGTTACTATTCTTACTCTTGTATTCATAAGTTAGCCACCATACAATGCTTAGTACCGCCACAATCTCACCACTTATCCATTCCACACCCATTAAGCTTTGCTAGTCTTGATACCCATGGTAATGGGATTGCTGAGTCCTCCTGGCTCACAGATTACTACAACAACAGATGCAGGTACTGGTAATGCGATTATATAATGTGAGATCGATTCTTGCTTGTCTTGGAGTTCTTCTTCTCCTTCTTCTTCTTTAATCGAGGGATAGGTTCCTGGTCGGCAGCCTGGGTGGATGTTGTTTGAGTTTTTGTTTGTGTTTCATACATAGTCGGATGTTTCTCTTGTGTATGATGATTGATGTATTCATGTGGCGCTTGTATGCCTTTGTATGTATCCCCGGTTGTGTTGAATATGGTATGATGTAATGATATCCACCTTGCAAAGCGTCTTCAATATGCGGCTCTATCCTTGGTGGGATCTGCGAGTTCCTCTCGGATAGGATCGCATATTGGGCGTGAAAAGTTGGTATCAGAGCCTCGACCGACCATAGGAGCCCCCTTGATTGATCGTAGTTTGGCCGCTATCGATTCTAGTATTAAAACCTATCTATTCTCCACACATTCATTTGTGCAGTCCCCTTCTCTTCATCACCCAAATCTAGACCACTCTTAATGCCAAGCGTGGATGCAATACAACGGCCCCACCTTCCAGCTCCCACCGATCGTGCTGGAGAGGTGGTATCCCACCAGTATCATCATGGAGATGACACTCTGCGTGTGGGTGTTCTCACGCTGGAGGGGTGGAAAGGAGTTTGACCAGTGGTTCCTCGTTGTGATCTTTGTGCACCTCCCGGTGGGCTCATCGGTGATGTTCCGACTGGAGGAAGTGTGTCCAAACTCCACCACTCCGACGATAGGGCTCATCACCAAGTTCACCAACAGATTCGATGCATCATACCTCCTCGACAAGGTATTTTGGTGTGGGTGCAACTTCATCGCATTCACCACCTACAACATCTTCACAGACTTTAATAGCATCTTCCCCACCCGCAACAGTATGCACAGCCTCCCCTACTACATCGGCGAGGACGACATGGAGGAGGAGCAGTGAAGAGGAGGAGTGAAGAGGAGGCGCAGTGAAGATGGTGGTGAAGGCCCGGTCTCGTGAAGCTTGTCTTTCCCTAGGGTGTTAGGGCTTTTTATCATTTATATATTTCTATCTTAAGTATGTCGTTGGTTGTACCATGAACTTTTATCTTTGTCGTGTTATCCCCTAAGAACTATGTTATGCTTGCTACCCTCATTTGATATGTCGTTGGTTATCTATGTTTCGATTGCTATTTCTATCTTATTTGACATCAAATATCGCTAGATGGATATGGTGCCGTAGACGAGCCCTTCTGCTAAATCAATAAACAAAAGGGTATCCCTCAATGAAAACCAGCAAGTTTTGGAGTTAGCCTTGTAAAAATGGTTGGAGGGTAGCCCATTCATCTTGTTATATTCATGTTGTGTACTTTTGTTGGTCAAGTTTAAATGGCCCATTTAGAGTAGGGTCAAGTTTTCGCACACGCAGATAATGGACTAGTTGAAATGTCAAAAAGGAAGCTAAAGCTAGAAAAATGAGCCATGTTGATGTTGAAAAGAAGAAGAAAACTAATTTTTTGAATTGTTGGTGGCCCTATTCCATATATTGTACGAACAAAAACAAGATAATTTTTAAATAGTTTGTGCCCACTTGGCAAGATGAAATTAATGGTGGCCCTTATATTATAGGTTTTATTGGTTCCAAGTTTTAGCACGGGCGACTAATGGACTAGTTGAGGTGTCAAAAAGGAAATTAAAGCTGGAAATATGAGCCATGTTGATGTTGAAAAGAAGAAAACAAAGCTAATTTTTTGAATTGTTGGTGCCCATATATATTGTAGGATACCAAAAAAGAAGCTATTTTTTGGAATAGTTTGTGGCTATTTGGCAGGATGAAAATAATTTTTGAAGGGTAGCCCATTGTTTACTTGTTGGTGGATCTTGGTGGCAATATCAATTGTTGTGTAATTTCAAACGATATAACCTATTCTTGCAATGTAACCAACGTGCAAAAAAAGTGGAAAAACAGAGCCATCGCATGCACTATTTTTCTAGGCCTCTTTAATATTTATGGGCCTTCGACAGTCAACGCAATGCAATGGCCCAACCAGAGCTTGGTTTCATTTTGGGCCCAATAAGTACATTTTTTTCTCTTTCCCTCAGTGTTGTCTGACAAAACTGAAAGTGTCAAAAACTAACACATACAGAGATTTAGAGATGGAGATAGAGACATAGTTTAAGCAACACATGGAGCACACGATCCACAAATTAAGCAACACAGAGAGCACATTATCCTCAAACCCTTATGCAAATCATAGAGCACATTACACGACACAAATAACATCTCTAATGAGTGATGACCAGCAAGTAAGCAAATCCTAGAGCAACTATACAAAAATAAAATCCTAAAGCTATCAGATTCATCTGCCTCAAGATCTTGTTCATCTTCTTTTATTCCCCCTTCAGATCCTCATCCCCAACTATCTAAGTAGCACTTTTAGAGACCAAATTATGAGTGGTTGATCACAGATTTACCTCCCAGGTTGCGGCCCCATTGAATTGAAGCAAGAGCTCCCCTTGAAGCCTTTGAATGTAGTCATCCATCCATTCAAAATGTGTGCATTTCTTGACGATCTGAAAAGAAATCATGAACCCTAAATCTCATATCCTACAAAAAAGAATTAGAAGCAAAGAGAAAAAGAAAGGGTCAAAGAAAACTCATGAGATCTAACCTGCCCCTCTAGCTTGCTCTCGCATTTCATGAACTTGCGCCCAAAGTTGACATTCTTCTCCTCCTCCGAAGTAAATGTTTTCAGTGGCACGGTGTGGGGCCAGTCAGGGCATCGCTCCATGGGGACTGGACCATACTGGGGCCACGAGGGGCGGGAGGCTGAAGTGGAGCTCGACATATCTAGTCACTTGAGAAGAAGAAGCAGACGAGTGGTGTTGCGGGATATCCACGGCCACTTATGGGACCAGGTGGCCCCTTGCTGGTTCGGCAGGGGGACGTCACGTTGCGCAAAGAGCAGACCAGGGCACGGCAGCATGGAAGAGAGCACCCAAGCAATTTACCCAGGTCCGGGCCGCCGCGAAGCGTAAGACCCTATCCTGCTTTAGTGGATTGATGGTGGAATGGGGATGGTGGAGCGCAATACACTTTCCCGACAGGGGTTGCCGTAGGGCAGCGACTATGCGCGTATGGGGGTGTGGGTTCGTCAACTTCCCAACCCTTCCTACGGGTGCCATGGGCCTCCTTTTATAGATCAAGGGGTCACCACAATGGCAATGTAGTCATTATCCACTAATATGATAGCGAACAGTGTTATCATACCTAACTCTGTGGGATGACAGGGTGCATTAAATGCACCACTTAGTGTCACATCACTAGTTTCCCGGCAAGGCTTGCCGGGCTATCTTGCCAGCTCCACGCCTGTTCTCTTGACACCTCGCAGGACGGGTGTCATCTGCGGGTTTCTTCTGTAGGAATTGGCTACTATGTGGCGAATGGCTGCCACTTAATCACCCTGCGGCTTGACACCGCACTGATTGATGACGTGGGTCATGCTTGAGTGGTTGGTGGGGTGGTTCTGCCCAGCGAGCCCTGGCAGACCTTGCCAGGGTTCCTAGATTGCCTGCTTCTGCTGGTGGCCTCACCCCTTGTCGGGCTTGCCTGCTCGGCAAGGGAGGCCCTTCTCTTGCCGATATATTGTTCCTCTGGCTTGATCTTGGTCCCTCTGAGCTGTATGTTAGTTGTTCAAATCTCTTGGTCCCTCAATATCTGACTTAAGCTGGTGCTTCAATCTTGTTGTTGTGCGTGTGCACAGTCTCGACAACGTACCCCTGCAGTGGTTAACCCGGCGGATCAGGATCAACATAATGCGGGGTCGCAAAATTGCGTGATGAGATAGCACAGGCCAAGGAGGAGCTAAACGCAGAAAACGCTAGGATGGCCGAGGAGGGGGCTGCTTGGGATGCTCAGGCACAGCGGATTCAGTTGGAGTCTTACCGGCTCATGCTAGATCAAAACGCTTCGAATGAAGTCTTGAGGAGGAGGCATCAGACTCGCCTACCCTCGGTTTACGAGGCAAGAAATCTATTTAACACTCCAGGAGCAGGAACCAGTAACCTAGCAATGGTAAACCGGTTCGAAGCACCTGGGACGGGTACGCTGGTTCATCCTCGCATGACAGACCCGCCTCGTCAGAACAATAACCTGCCGCAGCAGGTGCCAACGCCACTGGGTCATTACTCTAACCCTTTGGATAACTTGATCGCCGCGGCATCAGGATTGGCGGCTCTCCCGGTTGAAGGCGAGTCACCGATGGCGGTTGAAACACAAAGGGCTAGAGAGCTCCTTCAAATAGCACTAGTTCAGCAGAAGGCTTATTCTTACAATCGTGACAGGATTCATTCCACCCCTCGCCCGAGCCGGAGTTGCAAAAGGCATATCGATGAGTCGGTTGTGTCAAGCAGTGGGAGGAACCATAACCCGCCTCGTGGACATAACCCGGCGGGCGGTGGAGTTGATGCTTAGGACATAGTGGATCAAGGGAGAGCACATCGAGAGGCCGAGCTGGCGGCATAGTATGCGGCCCATCAACGTACTCCAGTTCATCCGACCACTTCTGTGGAGCCAGGTGTAACCTTTAGAAATTTGGGCGTGCCATGCTTAGTACCGGATCTACGTAATGAGCGTCTGCCCAAGGATTTCAAGGGTCCTTGCAAGGTGCCTAACTATACTGCTGATTTACCTCCTGGAGCATGGGTCGAGAGTTATGAGATGGCCATGGAATTACTAGATGTTAGCGATGCCGCATGTGCTAAATACTTCCCTCTGATGTTGGATGGAACGGCCCACACTTGGTTGAAGGGGCTCCCTGCCAATTCTATTGGGTCGTGGGCTGAGTTAAAAGCCCGGTTTATCCAAAATTTCAAGGATACATGCAAGCAGCCCATGTCAATTGTGGATTTAGCCTCCTGTGTCCAAGAAGAAGGTGAATCGACAACCCATTGGGTGCGCCGGGTCTCAACAATCCTGCACTCGTCGGATCGCATCAATGACGAGTCAACAGTCTTGATGTTGGAGAACAATTGTCGTTTCATGCCCCTAAAGCAAAAATTAGGCGGCTCAAATGCCACTGTAATGACATGGGGACACTCGTGGTGGCTCTGGTTAAGTATGCTGACTCTGATGGTACCAAGGACCCCGAGTCTGATGATGAAAAGCTGGGGAAGGGGAAGAAGAGCAGCAACAGCAACAGAGGGCAGCAGCATAATCCAGTGAATCAGGGATGCAATGGTAAGCGCAAAGCTAATAATAGTTTGGACTTTGTGGCTAACGCCAACGCGTAGAATAATGGCCAGCAACGTAAAGGTAAACTGCCCCCACGAACCAGAGGATCGGGCTTTAATCTTGAGCAGATTTTAAATCAACCCTGCCCAAGGCATGGGATGCGGGAAAGACCGTCTGGCCACCTCTGTAAGGATTGCTTCATCATGAAGGAGTACAAAAATTCCAATCTCTTTGAAGACAATCATGGGCAGGGTGGTGGCTCAGGATCTGGCTCTCATGGACAGGGTTATGGCAGTGGCGGTTCTAGCTCTCGCTTCCAAGGTAATCAAGGCAATCAAGGCAATCACGGTGGCTACCATCAACAGTTAGGTTACGGGAATCAGCAGCAGCAATCGGGGTATCAGAGTAACCCAAAGTAGTTGAATAGTGGGTAGTACCACGTCTTCACCACAAGTTTGTTCAAACGAGATCAGAAGCTTCATAAGAGGGTAGTGAACGTTGTTGAACCAGCAGTTCCCTGTTACTTGCACTGGTCTAAGCAGCCCATTGTGTGGAGTCGGGAAGATCACCCGCCCAGGGATGATAATCCGGGTCATCTGGCATCGGTGGTCGCACCTTAGGTCGGAGGGTATAAGTTTACCAAGGTACTCATGGACGGAGGGATCAGCATCAATATCCTTTATTATGAAACTTTCCGTCGCATGGGGTTGACAGATAAAAATCTTAAACCGTCGAACACTGTTTTTCATGGCGTGGTTCCTGGTAAGTCGGCGTACCCAGTTGGTAAGATAGCTCTGGAAGTCGCTTTTGGAGATGATCATGACTCTAGGTCAGATACATTGACCTTTTAAGTAGTCAAGATCCATAGCCCGTATCACGCCCTGTTTGGACGGTCGGCTTATGCCAAGTTCATGGCGCGGCCTTGTTATGTTTATCTGTAGCTCAAGATGCCGAGTTACAAGGGGACCATTACAGTGCATGGGAGCCGTAAGATAGCTCTGGAATGAAAAAAAGGTGATGCGGCTTATGTTGAGTCAGTTTGTGCAACGGAGGAGTTAAAATTCTATAACGACAATGTTGATCCGGCGGATATGACATCTTTGAAAAAGCCAACTACAGAGCATGATCTGGTCTTAAAGTTTAAATCGGCAGATGATACCAAGATGGTTGATTTTGTTCCTGGCGATTCATCCAAGCAGTTCAGTATCAATGCTAATCTGGATCCGAAATAGGAAAGCGCGCTCATCGGGATCATCCGTGAGAACCGGGACATCTTTGCATGGAAACCTTCAGACATGCCTAGTTTACCGAGGGAACTCGGTGAGCACACTCTTAATATTGATCCCAACTTTAAACCGGTCAAGCAGTTTCTTCGTCGCTTCAACGAAGAGAGGCGTAAGGCCATTGGTGAAGAGGTAGCCCGGCTCTTGGCGGCTGGGTTTATTATTGAGGTGTTTCATCCTGAGTAGTTGGCCAACCCGGTGCTGGTACTTAAAAAGAACATCACATGGCGTATGTGTGTGGACTACATGGATTTAAACAAGGCTTGTCCGGCTGATCCTTTTGATCTCCCTCGTATTGATCAGATTTTTGATGTTACGGTGGGTTGTGAGCATTTGAGTTTTTTGTATGCTTATTCTGGTTATCATTAGATCAAGATGGCAGTTAAGGACCACGAGAAGGCATCTTTCATAACTCCCTTTGGAGCCTTCTGCTATGTGTCTATGCCTTTTGGGCTCAAGAGTGCCCAGGCAACTTATCAGAGATGTGTGCAGAATTACCTTCAAGATCAAATTGGGCGCAATGTTCATGCTTATGTGCATGATATTGTGGTGAAATCCAGAGAGAAAGAAACATTGATAGACAATTTGAAGGAAACCTTTGATAATCTCCGGGTTTATAAAATGATGCTTAACCCGACCAAGCGTGTTTTTGTTGTGCCGGCAGGCAAGCTCTTGGGCTTTTTGGTGTCTAACAGGGGCATTGAAGCTAATCCGGAGAAGATCAAAGCCATCACTTCTTTGGCTAAACCGGCGTGTGTCAATGTTATGCAACGTCTAGCGGGTCGTATTGCGGCATTAAGCCGGTTGGGAGAGAAGGCCATCCCTCTATATCAGATGATGAAAAAGACAGATAATTTTGTCTAGTGATGCCGCTAATGCAGTGTTTGCGGACTTGAAGAAGCAGCTGGCTGAGCTGCCTGTTCCGGCTGCTCCTGTTGATAAAGAGCCATTATTGTTGTAAGTAGCTGCCAATGCCCGGGCTATTAGCATGGCTATTGTTGTGGAACGGAAGGAGGCAGGCAAGGAATATCCGGTTCAAAGGCCGGTTTACTACATCAGTGAGGTGCTTATTGAGTCCAAGCAGAGATATCCGCACGGGAAGAAACTTGTATATGGGGTGTTCATGGCCAGTCGGAAGCTTAAGCAATATTTTCTGGGTCATCCCATCATTGTGGTTAGTTCTTCTCCTTTAGGGGACATTATTAAGAATAGAGAAGCCACATGTCGGATAGCCAAGTGGGCCATTGAGCTTGGCCCTCATGGTTTGAAATATATGCGTCGCACGGCCAATAAGTCTCAGGAGATGGTGGATTTCATCAATGATTGGACAAAGCTGCACATGCCTGAGGAAAAGCCGGATAACACGTATTGGAGTATTCACTTTGATGGTTCCAGGCAATTGGAGGGCTCAGGGGCTGGAGTTCTACTCGCTTCCTCTTGAGGTGATAAATTTTGTTATGTTCTCCGTTTGATGTTCCCTTGCACTAACAATGCAGCTGAATATGAGGCCTTACTCCATGGTCTTCGGATTGCTAAGGATATGAACTTAAGCCAGGTTAGGTGCTTTGGTGACTCAGATTTGGTGGCTCAACAAGTCTCTGGTACATGGGATTCTAAGGATCCACTCATGGCGGCTTACCGATGAGAAGTGGATGTTATTGCTTGTCACTTCAAAGGTTATCAAGTTGAACATGTTGATCGGAGAAAAAATGAAGTGGCTGATGCTTTAAGCCGGTTGGGTTCTCAATGTAAAATGGTGCCTCCTAATGTCTTTCTTAACGTTTTGCATAACCAGTCGGTCAAGTTACTTACAAGGGAGGACTTGGCTATTCCTAACCAGGAAGCTCAGTTGGTGGCATCTCTTCATGTACTGATTGGACAGTCCCTTATTTGGCTTATATGACCTGGGGCGAGTTACCTGAGGATGAAACCTTAGCTAGGAAGATAACCCGGCGGTCTAAATCAATGACAATTGTCAATGGAGAGCTGCATCACCGCAGTGTTACAAGGGTCTTTCAATGTTGTGTTTCTCTAGAAGAGGGTTGTGAGATCCTGTGTGAGACTTATGAAGGAGACTATGGTCATCATACCGGTTCAAAGTCTCTTGTGGCTAAAGCTCTTCCTCATGGGTTTTATTGGTTAACAGCTCATGCTGATGCTGAAGACCTGGTCAGCAGGTGTGATGGATGTCAGAAATTTTCACGACGAGCCCATGTGTCGGCTCAAGAATTGAGGATGATTCCAATTACTTGGTTGTTTGCAGTTTGGGGGCTTGATATGGTTGGACCTTTCAAAAGATCCAAGGATAAGAATACCAACCTTTTGGTGGCGGTTGATAAGTTCACTAAGTGGGTAGAGGCAGAGCCAGTCAGTAAGTGTGATGCAGCAACAGCGGTTCAATTCATGAAGAAGGTTATCTTCCGTTTTGGCTTTCCACACAACATTATAATAGACAATGCCACTAATCTCTCCAAGGGTGCTATGGAAGAATTTTGTCAACATGAGCATATCGGGCTTGATGTATCGTCAGTGGCTCACCCCCAATCTAATGGTAAAGCTAAGAGAGCCAATCAAGAGATCCTGAGAGGCATCAAGCCCCGGCTTATGGTTCCCCTGCAGAGGACGCCGGGTTGTTGGGTGGAGGAGTTACGTTCCGTGTTAAGGAGCATTAATACCACCCCTAGCAGATCTATGGGGTACACGCCTTTCTTCATGGTTTATGGAGCAGAGGCGGTTCTCCCTAGTGACATCCATCATGACTCACCTCGTGTGCCGGCTTATGTTGAAGCGGACAATGAAAACGCACGTCAGGAAGCACTTGGCCTATTGGATGAGGAGCGTTACATCGCAGTGGCTCATTCGGCGATTTACCAGCAAGATCTGCGCCATTACCATAGCCGCCGGGTTAAAACCAAAACTTCCAAGAAGGCGATCTGGTGCTCCAGCTTATTCAGGATCAGACTGATATGCACAAGTTATCCCCACCTTAGGAAGGACCCTTTGTGGTCAGCAAGAATTTGAACAACGGGTCATATTACCTTATCGATGTTCGAGACCACAAGGACTCACGCACGTCGGAGGAAGAGACCCGTTGGCCATGGTATATTGCTCATCTTCGGCCTTACTACACTTGAGCCACTAGCTCTTCTGATGTACATATTTGTGACAATGTATATATTATGATCAATATAATAAACCGGCATCCCTACTAAAGCAGGGCCTTTGTTGTTTTTCCTTTTAAATAACGAGTTTTTGGTCACTTGGGGGCTTTTGCTTTATAGAGCAAAGTTATGATTACCCTTTGATCCAGCTTATTGGCCACAAAAAAAGACTTGGCGGCTTCTACCAAGGTTAACAGGGACCAAAGAGAGTCTATTGCAAAAGCACAACTTAAACATAGGCGCCCATTGAGCATAGCTCAAAAATATTTCTTGGGGGCTCCTTGTTCTAAAGAATAAAGAGTTTTTATAACCCTTATAATAGGCTTAAAAGCTAGGCTTAGAAGCCAGGTGTATTCACCTAAAACCCTGGGTTATCCTGCCTTTTTAAGTCTGCCACTCCGCCCAGGTAATCCTGGAACGACACGCCGTACTTTTGACAAGTCAATCTTATACAGACCTTGAACTTGTCAAAGTTAAAACAACGATTGGTTGTGTGAGATCTGGCTTATAAGGTATAAAATTTTAACTCAGTGGTTGTGCGGCCCATGAAAGCACTTGAGTTTTAGGCCTAGCCGCTTATGAAAGCCTTGATTTTTTGTTGTTGTTTGAGTTGAACATTTGATGGGATTTTTCCTCATGTGGCATAGTAATATATGGTTACAAAGCCGATGAGCGTTGTGTTGTCTTATGGTTTATACATGAAACTACCCGGTGTTTATTAACCCGGCCTGGCTTTCGGCTATAAGTCGCCAGTATGAGATACAATAATATCTGATGTTTATTAACCCGGTCTGGCTTTGTTCATAAGCCGGGAATAAATAATTCCAGTGCTCCAATTTTGGGTTATCACCCTTATTACACTAGCTTGGTAAACCAATAGTGTGATCCAACATCACAGGTATGTTGTTTTCTTAACGGTTATCAGACCGGCCATGGTAATGGACTATTTGTCCCCATCGGCTTTTATTGGGTATCATGACCCGCCCGGCGGTAAACCGCCAGTGCCCTTGTGTTTTTTATTTGTGTGCAGGAGTATAATAAACATCTGGATAAATCAAAGATTATCGTACAAAGAGTGGTTCTTTAAACCGGTGGATCATCAGTGTTACAGAAAACAGAAAACATGCACGATGGCATGGCCGATTGAAAGTTTTAACTACTCTATTACATAACTCCATGAGCCAACACAAGATCAAATGTTTTATTACAACTATATGTCTTTCAGCCGCCTGGCGGTTTAGTCTTCTTGACCTTACTGACGGGAGGCCTCCGGTTCATCCCCTGCCGGTTCTTCCTCCTCCTCCATCGTATGGAAGTTCGGTTTGGGCCAGTCAAAGCCACGCAAGGCAAAGAATTCAGCTTCATCGACAATCAGATTGGACGGGTCAATATCACGGGCAAAAGTGTGCTTATGAATCGGTGGAATTAAGTCCATCACTTTATATGCGGGCGTCTGCATCTTGTGATTATCCTCATCGTAAGCTGGCTGATATTTGGAAAGATTGGTTTCTTCAGCGATGATTGTTGCATGAGGACGAATCTCTTTGACACAGGCGGAAAAGTCTTGCTGATCAAATGAGGTTCCATCTTCCTTTAAGCTAGGATAACCACTTGCTACATCTACCGGGTCTAATTCTGGCACCCATGCTTTGGCACGGCTCAAAGCCGTTACAGCCCCAGCTCTAGCACAAGACCGTTTGATTTCTTGAAGTCTAGCGGGCAAGATGGACAACTTCTTCAAAACATCACTTAACAAGTTTGGTCCTTCATTAGATGGGGCGATAGTAGCGAGGGTCCGCTGAGCTCGAGTGTATAATTTCTCAACAAGGGTATAAGCCGCCTTGAGCTTCACCAGGGTGTCTTAGCTAAGGTTGCTGCTCCTGGGACCTGAGTAAGTTACAGATTGGTTAAATGGCGGTTTACATTATGACGACAAATATTCACTTGGGATAAGTAACAAGGCGACGCACCGAAGATAGCGGAAACCATCTGAGGCACACGGCATTTTAAACCAAAGAGCTCCGTGGTCACCTCCTGAAGATCAGCCTCTGCCTTCTTAGCACGCTGTACTAAGGCAGGTTTTTCTTGAGCCCAAACCTTTTTATCCTCAGCAAAACTGGTCTTCAATTTCTCTGACTCAGACACACTAAACTGGAACTTTGATTCAGCTTTCCAGATCTCATTTTCTTGAGCCGCCAGCCGGGACTTGGCATTTTTCAGTTGAGACTCTAGTTTAGCAGTAGCAGCCTGCATACAGCACAAAGTTTGTCAAACATATTTCATGGCGGAATACAACAATATTAGTCCCATGTTCTTTGCAAGCAACAACACTTGGCACTTGGGGGCTAATGTCTGTCAACGCAATTTTTCAACAAAAACGACTTTTCTAGAAGTCCCAAGTGCTTTGCAAGCAACAACACTTGGCACTTGGGGGCTAATGCATATTGCTTGTTTCTTCCTAAGGATGAGCCGGGGATGCTGTCAGCAGTCTCAGCCGACTTATGGGGCTATGCAGTTAAGTTCTATTCTTTTACACAATGATCAATAGGACCAGCTCATTCATACTTATTAAACCGGCCCTTGGGGACTACAAATGCAAAGTTATGCTATTATCAGCATCCGGTTTAGATTTAAATCGGACTTGAAGGGAGTCTAGGACAGAAGCTTGTGAGTATTTAAAGTCTACAGATTATTCAATCTTATCATAATCAGAAGACTTGGGGGGTGGCAGGATATATACAACTTATATAAGCCGAATGACGTACCTCATACTTCTCGTGCATCTGTTTAACCATCTCAATATCCAAGTCACGACTGGAGTGTACTTGACTGAGATAACCAGATAATACTTCACTATTACTAAATTGAGCATAGTGTGAGACATCAAACCTCACTTTCCGTCTTTCCATGACTTCTTGTTTGGCAGAATGTCTCGCTAGTACAATTGGATACCCCGGTTCAGTAAACCCAGTGCCAGTGATTAAAACGTCATCACCATGAGTCTCCGACGGGTTAAGAGAGCTTTATGGTTCAGTAGTTGGCGGGTCAATATTGGTTTCAGTAACAAACAACTCAGGTATCTTAGGTTGAGTGTTGGGAGTGGGATCTTCTGGTTGTGCAGAGTTTTCTGGTGAAAAGATTGGCTGGTCCGGTTCAGCGGCTTTAGGATCTTCGGCCAGTTTTGTCACCTTCACTTTCTTGTTGGGCTTTGCTTGTCTGCTAAAAAGAATTTGGACAGGTCAGCATAATGATGAAGATATAAAGGTCCAGAAGAAAGATAATTATTCTTACCCAGGGGCAGTCTTGAAAGCCGGCAGTTGAGTCTGCGATGAATCGCCAGAGGAAGAACAGGAAATCTCCTGCAAAAATGGAATCAAAGGAGTTGAGTGGTTAATGAAAGAAACCCGCCAGTAAATAAAGAGTTATGGTTAAAAAGAACCTCATTTTGGCGTTTTCGAGGAGTGTTTGGTAAACCTGAGGATAAATCTTCACCTCCACTGGTCCGAGTTTGGCGGTGGCTCTCATGTTGCTGTCGTTTCAAAAGAAAATGAGGATCTAAATAAGCCAAGGGGTGTGAAAACCTCACTTTCCGGGTTACCCACTGAAGTTTCTGTCTTAGTAAAGGTTCTGAGTCGGAGTAAATAATAGTTACCTCTTCTTCGACTGCTTGTCTGGCTCCCGTGTCATCCTGGCAAAAGTCAATGTCAATAAGGTGGTTGAAAAACAAGCCAAGAGAGTCAAGGGCTACCTCCGACTCAGAGGTTTCGTCCAACTTAAGCAGATCAGAGGCACTTGGTTTCTTCCTAGATCTCCTGATGGTCTTTTGGCGGCTTTCGCAGCAACCATAGCCTTTTTGGCAGCCTCATTGTCATATTTTGCCTTCCAGAAATCAGATTTAGCCTGCGGAAGGATAACATATTTGAGTTCACGCAATGTTTGGGTGATGAAGTAAGGTAAAAGAAGTCAAGAGACTTACATATGGCGGCGGGTTGAGCTTGCAGAAAGATTCAAGCCTACTTTGCTGCAGTCTTCAATTTTGCTATTTACAAGCATTGTTGCCATTTCAATGATGCCCTCTTCAGTCGGACGTAGAGAGCTATGGCGTAAGGGATTGTCTGTTCCTCCAGTACAAGTACACATCAAGCCGGATCGGCGGCTTAAGGGTATGATCCGCCATGTGACCCAGCAGCAGATTAAATCGACTCTGGTTAAACCGTTTCCTAGCAAGGTTTGGACTTCTCTGATTGTAGGATGGGTTTCTTGAGTTCGGCGGCAGTAAGTTTATCAGGGAGTGGATAACTGGAGTCGAGTTGTTTAGCACGATGACCAGACAATGGATTTTCATCAGATGGCGAGATATCTTTGTAGTAGAACCTTGTTTGATTCTAGTCCTTGGGGTGACTCGGCAGAGCTACTTGAGGGAAGATGGCATCTCTTCTGCGCTGAATTGAAATTCCACCAAGTACCAAGATGGGCCCATTTCTGAACTCATTTTGCCGGTTCAGGTAGAAGTATTCCCTGAAAAGTTCAACACTAGGCTCTTCTTGAAGGTATACCTCACAGAAAACATGAAAGTTACAGATGTTTGATATGGAGTTGGGTCCAATGTGTTGCGGATGGCGTTTGAAGAAGTGCAGAACATCCCTAAAGAACATAGATCCAGGCGGCGAGAAGCCCCGATTCATATGATTAGTGAATACAATAACTTCACCGCCCTTTGGCTGAGGTCTCTCTTCGCCCGGGTCAGGGACACGATAATGCATGACACTTTTCTCTGGCAAGTATCCAATGGTGACAAAGTTCTTTAAAGTGCTCTTAGTGACGATGGAGGGAACCCAGTTACATGTAGTAACTGTCTAGGGCAGCATGGTGAAAGGACAACCTAAAGGAAGGAGATAATTTGCCGGCTCAAGTTAGTTGGTGAGATTACAAGTTAACAATTGCAGTGCATGATCAGAATGGCAGCATAAGCGAGGGCCAATGATATATGAAGTAACGATAAGCTGACAGAATAAGCCGCCATGACTAAGATATTCAAGATCTACCAAGAGTAATAATTTGCTAATTGTTAGGACAAACAGGTTCCATGGGTTGAAGCTATAAATTCGGATCTACCACTGTTCACAAAAGGGAAATAAATTCTAAAACCTACAGAGGCAGCAGCAAAAAAGTGGAGATGCCCTAGAAGAGATCTATCGCAAAGAAGATATGTTCTAAAATCAAAAGCGGGTGCTAAACTACTACCGCACAAGATCTACATTGTTTTCATATCAAAGCTACGCGAAGAAGAAGGAAGAGCAGTAATGATCGCCGACGAACACCAAAACCCTAAAGAACAGATCCATGAAAAGGAAAGGGGGAGACTTACTAATGCTAGTTGACAGCTGAGGAGTGTCGCGGTGTTTCTGGGTTGTTCAAGGCGATGCAGCGGCCGGAGTGGATGAAGAAGATGGAGGTCGACGGTGGTGGAGCTCGTGAGGACTGGTGCGTCATGAGGAAGGAGAAGACGAGAAGGAGAAGAGAAGAGAATGAAAAGGGGGTGGTTTGACCCTATTTATAAGAAGAGGGGAAACAAGTAGGTGCGAAAGACGAGGAGGCCAAATGATGATTATCCAACTAATTGGACGCCTCGATTTTCGGAAAGACATTAAAGATAAAAGATCTGTTAAATTGACGTCGTGGCGGGTTTTCTGAAATTCCTAGAGATGACGTCATGGCGGGTTACAAGGTTTTCATAGTCTTGAAGATTGACATGAACAAGTTCAAATCAACCTGGGGCCTAATGTTGGGGATATGACTACCAGATATGACCCGCCCAGGAGGGGCCGGGTCAACCACAATGGTGGTTCACCTGTATGAATCCCGAGAGTATACAAGATGGCGGTTCACTGTTAGGCTTGTAAGAGGCCCAAGCCCAGAGGCGGCTTAATGCCCGTAAGTATAAACCGCCATGTATACTTGTAAATTAAGGCATGTAAGATACGTCACCGAGACGGACACGTTGTATGAGCCGGTCGGGACTCTGTAGGCCACAGGGCGTCAACCCGTGTATATAAGGGGATGACCCGGCAGTGGCTTAGGGAAAGAAACAACAGATCGAGAGCCAGGTTAAGCGTATTCCCTCCCTGGCCATCGAAATCCTAGCAATACCACCTCCAACTGGATTAGGCTTTTACCTTCACCGCAAGGAGCCGAACCAGTATAAACTCTCCGTGTCCTTTGTACTAATTAACCCCTTTAAGCTAATCCTGTTGCGATCGCTCCACGACTATTTCTTCACACTAGGACATCTGCCGTGACAATTCCATGACACCTTGTGTGCTATCAAATGTCACAATGTAACTGGGTGATTATAATGATGCTCTACAGGTGTCTCCGATGGTGTTTGCCGAGTTGGCATAGATCAAGATTAGGATTTGTCACTCCATGTATCGGAGAGGTATCTCTGGCCCTCTCGATAATTCTCATCACTATAAGACTTGCAAGAAATGTTACTAATGAGTTACTTGCGGGATGATGCATTACGGAACGATTAAAGAGACTTGATAGTAATGAGATTGAACTAGGTATGATGATACTGACGATCGAATCTGGGGCATGTTGAACTAGGTACTCCTAGGTATGTTGTTATGCGGTTTGACCGATAAAGATCTTCGTAGAATATGTAGGAACCAATATGAGCATCCAAGTTCCGCTATTGGTTATTAACTGGAGATGTGTGTCGGTCATGTCTAATAGTTCTCGAACCCATAGGGTCCGCACGCTTAACGTTCGATGACGATATGTATTATGAGTTATGTGATTTGTTATACCGAAGGTTGTTCGGAGTCCTGGATGTGATCACGGACATGATGAGATGTCTCGAAATGGTCGAGACATAAAGATTCATATATTGGAAGGCTATATTCAGTCACCGGAATGGTTCGGCTCATTTCAGATAAGTTTCTGAGTACAAGGGGTTACCGGACCCCCCCAGGAAGTTATTGGGCCTCATGGGCCTAGTAGTGGAAGAGAGGAGGCATGCCAAGAGGTCGTGCACGCCCCCCTAGTTCAAACCGAATTGGACTAGGGCTAGGGGGCCAGTCCCCCCTTTCCTTCTCTTCTTCCTCTCCTTCCTTCTTCTCCTACTTGGACTAGGAAAGGGGGAAACCTACTCCTACTAGGAGTACGAATCCCCCCTTTGGGCGCGCCCCTTGAGGCCGGCCCTCCTCCTCCTCCCTTCCTTTATATACGGGGGAGGGGGGAACCCCATAGACACACAAGTTGATCTTTAGCCATGTGCGGTACCCCCTCCACATGTTTCCACCTTGGTCATATTGTCGTAGTGCTTAGGCGAAGCCCTGCATTGGTAACTTCATCATCACCATCAACACGCTGTCGTGCTGATGGAACTCACCCTCGGCCTTAGCTAGATCAAGAGTACATGGGACATCACCAAGCTAAACGTGTGCAGATCACGGAGGTGCCGTGCATTTGGTACTTGATCGGTTGGATCGTGAAGACGTTCGACTACATCAACCACGTTACTAAATGCTTCCGCTTTCGGTCTACGAGGGTACGTAGACACACTCTCCCCTCTCGTTGCTATGCATCTCCTAGATAGATCTTACGTGATCGTAGGATTTTTTTTGAAATACTGCGTTCCCCAACCGCTTCCCCGCCCGGCCTATTAAAGGGAGGGGCGGAGGAGGGCGGAGTCATCCATTTTTGCATTCCCCATCTTCTTCCCTTGTTCTCTGCTTCCGCCGGTGATGCCATAGAGAAGAGCCTGGGACTCGCCCCTGGGCTCCTTATTGGGGTTATTGTTGCCTCATGCTGGTGCCGACGCTCGGGGAGTGAGCCTGGTCCTTGGCGTGGTGAATCTCTTGGTCTCTTCGAGGCTCGGTCAGGAGGCGGGGCTGGATATCATTGGTAATCCCAGCATTGCCCCACCCGGAGGTCTTGGGGCTATTGTCGACGAGAGGCGTGCCTTCCTGCCCACCAAGGAGGGGAGCGGCACGCCTCAAGACCCCCGGCCGTTCCGGCTGCTTGTTGTTTCTCTGCTGGAGGCGTCGAACAGGAGTCTTGGTGCTTCCCAGGAGCAGTGGTGGTGAGGAGAATGCAAGGGAAGACGGAGAAGGTGGATGACAGGGGGTCAGGTCGGAGTACGATGGCGTGGATGCCATCGCCTCCGACCGTCGTCCTGCCGCCTTGTCTTTCCGCTCTTCCCCTCCCTCCCCGGCAACATTATCACCAGCCTCTTCGGGTGATAGACGGGGAGGGATGTTCTCTTGGTGCCTTCTCCTCGCCTCCAGCAATCTTCCGGCTAAGCTTTGGTGGCTGACTTCACCGACGCTCAAACCAGGGCTTCTTGCTGGCTCTGGAGGCAGCGACTAGAAGGCGCCGCCCCGTCCTCCGCACTCCTCCTTCGAAGCCTCACCACTCCCGGTCTTGTCGGACCGCGCCCGACGGGCCCCAAAGGGACCGGGGTGGGCTCCTGCTTGGGTGCTCCTTTTCTCATCTTTTCCTCCTGCCGCTGTAGTGCATGAAGGAGGGAAAACAAAAAGAGAGGATCACGGGGCACTTATCTTTTTTCAATCTTAAATTTGTAGGAAATTGCCAAATTTTAATTCAAATAATGTAATCGCTCAAGGCCATCTTTATGTTCTGTAATGCTTGTATTTGTATTAGCATATAAATCAAAAATATGAACCTTGCTGGGAACGCATGCATGTGTATGTCCATGCAGAGGTGGAGTTCCTCTTTAATGAAAATACACGAGATTTCCCAAGCAGGATATCCTGACAGCACCCTCTTTGTGTACCGGGGGACAGACAGAGGGGCCAGCCCCCCGCCAGCTCCTTTTTACCAAAGGCCACTGCGACCATCCTGACTAAAGCAACGTTCGATTCATGGATGGGAGCACCTAAGTTTCAAAAGAGGGGCGAGGTTTTCTCATGCAAAGTTATAGCTTTACAGAACACTAATGGACAAGAGCTAAAACTTACCTGTTTGGCTTGCCGGGGATCGCTGTGCCGTGCAATCTTCTCATCCCTTGTCGAAGCTAAGTTCATGAGAAAGAATGCATGATGCAATCCAATCTATATGCATATGCAAATGCAAATGCTAATGCTAATGAAATGCTTATGCAGTGATCTTGGTGTGCTCATGCATGCATGCAATCTTAGTTGCCCCCCCCCTACAATGCTTCTTTATTTTATCTTGCATGGGGTCATCGCCCCGGCTCTGTACAAGGGGTTACATGCAGCTGAGGCAGGGCCTGTAGAAAAGGGTGCCTGCCGGGCAGTGCCCGACAGCCTCGCGCCTTACGGCTAGCACTTGCGTAGATGCTCAATATTCCATGAGTTTGGCGGCTAAGTGCCATCTCTGGTATCTAGACAGACTGCGCTGGGTCTGGTGACTTGTACCACTAGGTAAGGTCCTTCCCACTTCGGAGACAACTTGTTTGTACCCTTGGCGGACTGAACGCGCCTAAGGACAAGGTCACCTTCCTCAAAACACCGAGCATGAACCCTGCGGCTGTGATGGCAGTGCGGGGCTTGCTAGTAGCATGTAATACGCGTAGCATCCTGGAGATGGTTCTCCTCGAGTAGCACAACGTCATCACGCTGGTACTGATCTTGCGCTACTTCATCGTGGGCAGGCACTCGAGGGGACACGTAAATGAGTTCCGTGGGGATAACCGTTGTCACGCCCAATATGCGATCCTACCCAAGATTAACTCGAAGGTCCCACCAAGGATAGAGCTACATAATAGTTGGGGATACATACAAACGGCATACAACGCCACAAGAATACAAAAAACATCATACATGAGAACAACATCCGACTATAGATGAAACACAAATAGAAACTCAAACGACATCCAACCTGCTAGCCCAGGCTGCCGACCAGGAACCTAACCCTCAATCGGAGAAGAAGCAGAAGAAAAACTCCAAAACAAGTAAACATCGCTCTCACATCATGATCGTCGCATTACCTGTACCTACAACTGTTGTTGTAGTAAACTGTGAGCCATGAGGACTCAGCAATCCCATTACCATGGGTATCAAGACTAGCAAAGCTTAATGGGTATGGAAAGGATAAGTGGTGAGGTTGCAGCAAGCGGCTAAGCATTGTATGGTGGCTAACTTACGAGTACAAGATTAAGATGAGAAACTATGCAACGGTCGCAAACTAGTAATGATCAAGAAGTGATCCTGAACTACTTACGTTCAAACATAACCCAACCGTGTTCTCCTCTCGAACTTCCACGAAAAGAGACAGTCACAGTTACGCATGCGGTTGGTGTATTTTAATTGAGTTTATTTCAAGTCGACTACAACCGGATATTAACAAATTCCCATGTACCACATAACCACGGGCACGGCTCTCGAAAGTTTAAGCCCTGCACGGGTGTCCCAACTTAGCCCATGACAAGCTCACGACCCACAGAGACAATCCTCAATCGCCGGACCCTCCGATCAGACTTGGAATCCCGGTGCACAAGACATTCCAACAATTGTAAAATAAAACCAGTAAGACCTCCCGATGCAATCTAGCCTGATAGGAGTCGCACGTATCTCGTTCTTAGGGTACACCATATGGGCCAGACGTCGGGTTGGCTGAGACCCTGGTTGCCCAGGGTGTGTCGGACATCGTGCGGTTTGGACCAACACTCATGAGGACCATTGGCCCGGGGGTTGATTAAGAGTCCTCGGTTGCTAGCCCGTCCCTAAGCAAGTTTTATTTGTTATTAGGCTAATGGTAAAACCAATGTTGGGCCTTGATAGAAGAGTTTTATTCAAAGCAAACTGTCAAGAGGGGCCTATAAACCCTCATCATGTTAGGGACACAAAATCAAGGAACATAACACCGGTATGACGGAAGCTAGGGCGACAAGAGTGGAAGATAACACCTGGCAAAAGGCCGAGCCTTCCACCCTTTACCAAGTATATAGATGCATTAGGTAAATAAGAGATATTGTGATATCCCATGATATCCATGACAACCTACAACTGCACCTGCAACTAGCAACTCTATAAGAGGGGCTGAGCAAAGTGGTAACATAGCCAAGCAACAATTTGCTGGGATGGTGGAAAAGGTTAGAGGCTATCATGGCAATTTGCGAGGCTTGACAAACAAGTGGTAGGTAGCGTGACATAGCGATAGCATTGAGACAACTAGCATAGTAAAGATAGTAGTGAGATCCAAGGTGACGTTTATCTTGCCTAAAATCCCACTAGGAAGAAGATCGAGTCCATGAAGAAGACAAACACACGTAGTCGAACGAATCCTCACGATCACAACGAGACAAGAATTATCGAGAAGAAGCACAACCGGAAAGAAGCAAACAACATGGTAAACACACAACACAAAACATGACAAGATGCTCAACAAAGTATGATGCATGACAATTCTATATCATGCTACTCATGGCAAGAGATGATGCATACAAGAACATCACATTAAAGCAAGTTTAAATGAGGCCGGAAGCAACATATAACAACTCCGGTAAGTCCTCATATGCAAATTTCGACATTGCACCAGATCTGAATAACATGTTATGTTGAAGTTGTTAAATAGCAAGTTAAAGTGCACAATTATGATCTACGCATCTTTCTAGTCAAGTTACATATAAAGTTCATTTAATTCGGAGTTACGGCCTAGAAGATATGAGTAAAACAAGTTAAACATGACATTGATGCAAAATGCTTACAGACACAATCACAAACACTCCAAAACATGGATGCAACATGGAATGATGAAACTAAATGCAAAACCAACCAATTTTCATCTAGAGCATGCTGCAAACGGAGCCACAGTTCAACACATACACTCAATACATATTTCAAACACAATCTGCCCTAAAGAGCAACTAAGCACTTTGCAATCTAGGAAACAACATGCTACAGGAAACATATGGACACAAACTTAACATGCACTCAAAGTACAGATTACATGCTTCAAATAACATCAAGGTTCAGGTTCATAGTCATCAGGATTAATCCAACATGATCAAAGCAAAAGACAACTTTATAACACAGATTATGACTTAGTGAAAAATAGGGCATACATGTGAGCAAGGATAACATGGTGACATGTTGGAGGCATGAAAAAAACATGCTACAATGCAAGATCATGGCAAACAAAAGAGTGGCATTAAATTATAGGTTAAGCATAGCGAAACATTATTACTAAGCATCTCCATATAACCACTAAATCAATGGCAATCATTAAGACAAGATTGCAAGTTATAACAGATTCTTGGACTTAGTGAAAAACAAAGTATGGCAGAAAACAGACTCATGATGCATACTTTGAGACAACAGAAGTATATGTTACAGGAACATTTCATGGCATCAAAGGGCACTGAAAGTATGTACATATTAATCCCTACAAAACATGAACACTAAGCTACTGCTATAAAACAATAGAACATGCTCAAAACATCATGGCAAGATTGCAAATGATAACAGATTCACAGACTTAGTGAAATAAACTGAACATGGCAGGAACACCGACAGGTAGGCATGTTTCCAAGCTTGTGCAACTCATATCAAAGCATATCATGGCATGTGAATATAACCAACAGCAAAAAGACATGTTTGTGTAACTACTCATGTCAAGGACATGGTAATAAGATGCATAGATCACTAGCTATTCACATGGCAAAAATGAACTCACTGAGAACAGGCTGATAGAAACATTATTTAGCAAATTTAGAGCATGGTAATGACAAGATACAAAAGGCCGTAATTGAAAACAAGGAGATGGATGTATAGAGCATAAAAAGATCTACAAAACAACCTTACTGAGCATCTCCAGATTATGCATGGATTCACTAGTAGCATTAAGTTAACATGGCAACATAATTTAGCAGGTTCAGACTTGGCAGAAAACACAGTCACTGAAATCAACAACATCAAGTACCCTACTTTGCATGCTTGTACGAGTCACCACATGGCACATAAAAATACATGGATTGCACCACTGTAAAGATAGCATGAATATGCTCCTAAAATATGTTGACATGATGCTCAAAAGATAAACACACTAAATGCTATGAAAAAGACAAATCAGCAAGTTATGTCAATTTCCAGCAGATTATAACATTTAGCACTTCTGCAATGAGGATTAAGGCATCAAGACAAGCAGTAACATGCATGCAAACTACACCATCATCGAGAGCACTTAGAGATGAACATTTTGACATATCATACACACAAACGGGAGCAACATGCACAAAGTTATGATGGTTCAAACATGCACAGTTAACAACACAGATCCAGGGACTTGGACGAAAATTTAACCTCAACGGAGCGGATCGGCCGCGGAGCGGGCCGGGTCGCGGAGCGGGTCCATACGTGGTAGGGGAAGCCAGTGACGACGAAGACGGTGGCTCCGGCATGGATCAGGGCGGTGGCCAGAGTCGGGGTGGCCGGATATGGGGCGACGGCGACCGGATCTCGCCGGAGGAGGCGCCGACGACGAGCGGGAGGCACCATGGAGGATGTCGACGACGGCGAGGGAGCGAAGGTGGCGGAGCAGTCGAGGGGGCGCGGGACGGAGGCGGCGCGGTGAGGTCGGCGGGGCGGTGCTCTCCGGCAACGCGAGGCGGCAAAGTCAGGCCGCGGCACCGGGCCGCGAGGTCGCACGGCAGCGGAGTCGGGTGGCTCGGGCGCACAGGCACCCGCGGGCGGCGGTGGCGCAGATCCTGGCCCGGGCGGGCCCGCGATGGGCTTCGGCGGGCGGCGGCGGCGCGCGAGACGGGCAGCGGTGGAGGCGACACAAGGTAGCGGCTAGTTGGACGATGGGCTGTGACGGCTGGATGAACGATGGGCGGCGGACGCGTCCAGCCGCCGGGCGGATGTGTTCGGCTGTGAGAGGAGGAGGGAGGCTCTGGTTTGATCCGGGATTTTGGAGGGGAGGTGTTTATATAGATTCTGGGAGCTAGGAGAGGGGTATTGAGGTGCCGTTTTCGCCCACACGACCATGATCCAACAACGGAGATAATGGAAGGGGTTTAGATGGGCTAGTGGGCTGTTCTGAAGGGGTGCGGGGCTGCAAAGAGAAAGGGGTCCGATGGTCAACGTGGTTAACCATTGGGGCATCAAACGACCTCCAAATGGAACAAAATTTGAGAGGCAGTCTACCGGTGATGTACCAAGACCACTCGTCAACTCTCAGACCATTCATAGAATGTTTTTCTCCCGCTCACGAAACAAGATCTGGGAGGTGCGACCGGTGCAGCGGGTGTGTGCAAGTGTGGTTGGGATCAAAACGGACATGGAGAGAACTGGGAGACCCAGACGGATGCAAGTTTGGAAACCATGAAGGTAAAATTCACATGATGACATGGGAATGTGCAACCCGCAAGCGAATGACAATCATGGCGAATAACTGGAAGACACCTGGCGCATCGGGCTCGGGGCGTCACTACTGCTTTTACTTCGTAGACCAGGGAGAAGGGAGTCTGCCCGGTAGCTCGGTTAGGTGTCGTTCTGAGGGACCATAGAACTACCAGCAGCTCCTTCATCCACCGCATGTCGTGCTTCTGCAGCATATCGAAAGTTCTTGTCTTGAGTCCACATAGCACGTCAGCATTCGCCCTCTCAGCTTTTCCATTGCTCTAGGGGTGTGCCACAGACACGGATGAGATCTTGCATCCTAGGGTACGAACATATTGCATGAAGGCGTGGCTCTTGAATTGGTTGTCGTTGTCGGTGATGATCCTTGCCGGAACTCCAAAAGAACACACAGATTCTTTCAAGAACTTAATAGTTGACTAAGCAGTCACCTTTCTCGTGGCAGTCACTGGTGGCCACCTTGTAAAATTGTCGATGGTGACGAACAAGAATTCAAAGCCCCCGATTGCTCGGCAGAAGGGGGCAAGGATATTGAGCCCCCAGACCAAAAATGGCCATGATAAAGGGATTGTCTGGAGGGCTTGGGCAGGCAAGTGTGTTCTCTTGGAATGGAACTGGCAGGCTTCACATGTCGTGATGAGCTTGACCGCATCTTGGAGGGCTCTGGGCCAATAGAATCCTTACCGGAATGCTTTCCCAACTAATTGCCTTGATCCAATGTGTGAGCCACACATTCCTCTATGAGTCTTAGCCAGCAGTTCCTTTCCATTCTCCCGGCAGACACACTTCAATTTCACACCATTGGGCCTCCTTCTGTATAGAGTGTCATCGACAAACTGATACATACTGGCCCTCTGGGCTACTTTCTCAGCATCATCTTGGTCACTGGGAAGTTCTCCGGTTTGGACGAAGCGGACAATGTGCCTTTCCCAAGTTGGAGCCTATGGCTCTACAACGAGGACTAGCGACACCTTGTCTGCTAGGGAGCACCAGCCTCGTTCGCGGGGTCCATGGGCCCGGCTAGAGGGGGTGGTCTGGCAGGCTGTGAGGAGTTGTTTCCGGCAGGGTCTCTGCCGGGAGCGGACAGCTTGACCGAGAGAGGCTTACCGTAGTCCAACTTTCTCCTTTTCGGAGCCATTGTGGCTGGTGATATGGAGGGGCTGAGAGAGATGGAGAACAAAAGTTCCTGGTTCCACATGAAGCTTCTGTGCAGCACACTTTGGCAGGTGATCAGCTACGCTGTTTTCCGCACTGGGTACATTCTCTGTTTGCAACCCATCAAAGTGCTCCTCCAATCTGCTCACTTACTCGACGTATGCTTCCATCAATGGGCTTTGATAATCCTTGTTGACTTGTCTCACAACAAGTTGTGAATCTCCTCGTATGATCAACTTCTTGATTCCCAATTCTATTGCAATTCTGAGCCCGGCAAGGAGCCCTTCATACTCAGCTGTATTCTTGGTGGCTTCTTCCCGGGCAAAGTGCATTTGGATGACATACTTAAAGTGCTCCTCGGAGGGGGAACGAGAAGCATGCCAGCCCCTGCACCTTGTAGGGAAAAAGCACCATCAAAACACATAATCCATTTGGGGTGATTCCTTGCTAGGGATTGCAATCTCTATCACTTCCTCATCAGGGGTTGGCATCCATTCTGTAATAACCTTTGCCAGCGCCCTGCTCTGAATAGTTTATGTGCTCCCAAACTTCAAACAAAAGCTGGATGACTCCAAAGCCCACTCCACTATTCTACCGGTAGCCTCAGGGTTTCGGAGTATCCTTTGCAGCATAAAAAGAGTGACAATCATGATCTCATGGACTTGGAAGTAGTGTCGCGATTTCCTTGAGGCCATAATGAGACCAAAGATCAACTTTTGCATGCCAGAGTACCTCAATCTAGCCCCTTGAAACAAGGAGCTGACGAAGTACACTGGGCGCTGCACCACTTTCTTCCTTGCCGCGTCCTTGGGGTTGCTCTCGCTGTCGTGCTCGTTGCTATTTTGATCATTTTCTGACTCTGTCGTTATCTGCCCGCCTTCTGCCTCATCCACTTCTCGTTGTGCTACCAAGGCCGCACTGACCACTTGGTCGGTTGCTGCCAAGTATAGCAACAACAACTCTTAGGGTTTGGGTGCAACCAAGGTAGGCACTTAGGATAGGTAGGCTTTCAATTCCTGCAGAGCAGTGTCTGCTTATGGGTCCACTTCATAGGCACTGCCTTCTTCAAAATTTTATAGAACGGCATGGCACGCTCGGCAGACTTGGAAATGAATCTACTTAGCGCGGCAACACATCCCGTCAAGAGCCTCACATCCCTAACTGTCCTTGGTACTTGGATCTGCTCGATGGCTTTGATATTGTCGGGGTTAGCTTTGATCCCCTGATGGGACATGAAGAAACCAAGTATCTTGTCGGAGGGGACTCCAAACACACACTTCTCTGGATAAAGATTCAAATGGATCTTGCGCAGATTAGCAAATGTCTCCTCCAAATCCTAGATAAGAGTGGTCTTATCCTTGGTTTTGACCACGATATCATCTATATAAGCTTCTATGTTTCTGTGTAAATGTGGCTCAAAAGCAATCTGAACTGCCCTTGCAAAAGTGGACCCGGTACTCTTTAGTCCGAATGGCATGCGGACAAAGCAGTATGTACCACATGGAGTGATGAATGATGTCTTCTCTTGATATTCTTTGGACATGAAGATCTGGTGATATCTGGAATACGCGTCCAGAAAGGAGAGAAAATCACACCCCCAAAGTGTAATCCACAATCTGGTCGATGCGCGGCAAGGGAAAATTGGTCCTTCGGGCAAGCCTTGTCGAGATCTGTGAAATCAACGCAAAGCCTCCATTTCTCATTAGCCTTCCGGACTACCACTGGATTTGCTAACCATGTAGGATGTAGTACTCCTCGGACCAAACTAGCTGCCTCTAGTTTCTTGATTTCCTTAGCAATGAACTGGTGCCTTTCCAAGGCGTGCTTCCGAACTTTCTGCTTGACAGGTCGGGCGTGTGGGAAGACAACAAGGTAGTGCTTGATTACCTCCCTGGGAACACTGGGGATATCAGATGGTTGCCAGGAAAACACATCGATATTCGCCCACAGGAAGGCAACGAGCGCGCTTTGCTATTTTTCATCAAGGGTGGCACTGATGGTGAAAGTACTATCAACTCCAGCCAGCCCTGTCGGGACCTTCTTCACTTGGGGTGTAGCAACCTTGGATCTCTTGCTGCGGGAACACTCCGGCACGTCGTCAACGGGTGCCATGCACTCGGAGGGGGCACGCTTCCTGGACTCCTTGCCAGAGGTCCTACAATCCCTCTTCTTTCCTTTGCTTTCCTTGGCGAGAGTTGTTGCTACCGTAGCCTCTGCTGCGACTGCATCCCGGTACATCTTGTCCATGCAGACAATTGCATCCGTCTCATTCGATGGGATAGTGATGACTGCAAGAGGCCCAGGCAGCTTCACAGTGTTATAAGCATAGTGGGATGCTGCCATGAACTTGTCCACGGCCGTGCGTCCAAGAATCCCATTTTACGGCAGGGGGAGATCAACCACATCAAACACATCCTTCTCTGTCTGGTAGTTCAGTTCTCCCCCAAACATCACCGACAACATAATCTTCCCTTTAGGATGGCTCCTGTCGGGGTTAACTCCTTGAAACATGCCGGTAACCTCTAACTCTTCTTCTCCTATTTGAAGCTTGCTGATGACTGCTGGAGAAATCAGATTCAACCCGGCCCCGCCATCTACTAACATCTTTGTGACCTTGAGATTGCGAATTGTCGGGGAGACCAACAATGGCAAGCATCCTACCGTGGTGGTGCAGCCAGGGTGATCCTCCTCATCAAAGATGATTGGCATGCGGGACCATTTGAGCGGTTTCTGAGCCTTTGGCGCTGGCTCCACAGCATTGGTCTCTCGTGCCCATCGCTTGAGCTGGCAGTGGGAGGCGTGCAAAGATGCACCCCCATCAATGCATAGGGCATCAGTGGCCTTCTGAAATTCTTTCTCATTGGTTTTGTCTTCACTCCCTTTGTCAGTCACATCATCACAAACTTCCTTCTCTTGACCCCTGGCGGGTTTTCCCTGGTTTCAAAAGGGTTTGTTGGGGCGATTTGCTTCACTGCCTCGCCCCTTTCCGCTAGTGGCATACTGACCTTTTTCCTTGTCACGCTTATCATATTCCTCTCCCTATTTCTTGACAAGCTGCTCAACCTGGTAACACTCCTGGAGGCCATGTCCCTCGGTCCGGTGGATCTTGCAGTACGGGCCATAACCTTTCCCAGCTTTCTCGGCGGTAGCGGCTTCCCAGAAAGATGTGCAAGCGGCAACTTCCTTGTTGGGGGCCTCAGCCTTGGCCTTCTTGCCAGTACTAGGTGTGCCCGAACCTTCTACAATCATCACTGCCTTATCTCTTGGCTTATTACTGCGCTTCTTTCCCTTTCTCTAACTCGTTGATTCATCTTCATCCTCTGAATCAACATTTATGCAATCCTCCTCACCGGGCAACTTCCTTCCATCCTCCATCCGAGCACACTTATCCACCAGTGTGTACAACTTGTTCACAGTCTTGGGCAACCGCACATTCGTCTTAGAACGAAAGCGACGGTTGCGCACATTGGACTGGAAGGCTGCTATAACGGCTGCCGGATGGATATTTGGAATACTGCTATGAACTTTACCGAATATCTGAAAATACTTACGGAGAGTTTCTCCTTCCTTCTGCTATAGAAGTTGCAGGACGCTGGGCATGTCGGGCTCTTGGTGGCCACTGGTGAAGGCACCGATGAACTCGTGGCACAGATCTGCCCATGACGAAATGGAGTTCTCCAGCAGGTGCATCATCCAAGACCTCACGTTGGACTTGAGGTCAAAAGTGAAGTATTTGGCGAACAGCTTCTCATCTCTTCCCCCGGCAGCCTGAACAACGATGATGTAGATGCTCAGGAACTCTGCCAGGTCCAGCCTCCCGTCGTACTTCTCAGGTATCTATGGATTGAACATGTGAACGAATGGCCAACGGACTTGCCGCAGCTCTCGTGTAAAGGCAGAGTAGCCGACCTCGAAAGGTAGGCACCCGCCAACACCGAGTGCAGGCTCGTCGACGTTGAGGCCGCCGCACCCGTCGGTCTGGCGGAGGTCGTCGTGGCGCCGATCTATGACGACGCACGCGTCTCCCGCCGCCTATCCTCCAGGGCTCGACGTTGGCCTGGACGTGCTCGCGGGTTAAAAGAGGCCACTAAGACATCATCGGGGTCTTGATTCAGCTGCGCCCGTGTCGGCTGCCGTGGTGGGGACTGCACCATGGAGACGACCCCCTCCGTTCGGCTAGCAGTACGGGCGGTTGCTGTCGCTTGGGGAGGTCATGGCAGGCCAGCTCGTCGTGAGCCCCTAGCTTCGGCGAAACCGAGCAAGCTCTGGATGGTGACATGCCATTCATCCATCTCCTCAGCCGCTGGCAGAAACTTCAGTAGCAACTGAGCTCACGCCATAGCCTCCGTGGTTGTGCTCGGCATAGATGTTGATGACGGCGACCGAACTGTCGCATGGCTCCTGATAGCGCCAGCGGCGGCAACGGCAGTGGTGCCGCGTCCACGCAATTGTGGGACGACCATCTGGGCAGCGGGGTCACGCGGCGGTGGTGCTTGAGGGTCAGTGGTTCCTTCGAGCGCAGCGGTCTGGTCAGCTCGTCCGGGAGGAGGCACATGGGCCGCGGTCGCTCCCGCGGTGGGAGCGGCCGAAAAGCGATGGCTCACCCCGTACTGAGCGCCGTTGCTATGGTTGTGCCCGTTAGTGGGAGGAGATGGTGCAGACAGAGTGACCCCTTGCCCGCACCTTGTGGAGCATGACCGCCAAGGCGTTGCTGATGTTGTTCTCCTTCGACATCTCCAGCCCCCGTGTCGGCCGCAGGGGGAGTGCCGATGGCGCCACCTACTCCAATCACACCCCCAGCAGCGTTCACGTCCTCGCTCGCCCCGCATCCTCCGAGGCACTAGAGGCCGTGGGCGGTGGAGCCTTCGAGGTGGACGGATGGGCCGAAGGGCCGGAATTCTTCTTCTTAGGCGCCATGGTCGATGGCATCATCAAAGACAAAGATGGTGAAGAAGATGACGCGTTGTGCATGCTTTCAGGTTCATGCAAGCGAGTTCCCCTATCTGGCGCGCCAAAGATGTTGCGGGATATCCATGGCCACCTATGGGACCAGGAGACCCCTTGCTGGTTTGGCAAGGGGACGTCGCATTGCGCAAAGAGCAAATAGTGCACGGTAGCACGGCAGAGAGCACACAAGCAATTTACCCAGGTTCGGGCTGCCGCGAGGCATAAGACCCTACTCCTGCTTTAGTGGATTGATGGTAGAATGGGGATGGTGGAGCGCAATACACTTGCCCGGGAGGGGTTGCCGTACGGCAGTGATTGCTCATTGACTATAGCGCCAGAAAGCTCCTGTCTGCTAGGACTACATCGGTATTTCCCCAAAGGGGAAGGGATGATGTAGCACAGTGAAGGTAGGTATTTCCATCAATGATGAAACCAAGGTTATCGAACCATTAGGAGAACCAAGTAACACAACGTAAACAGCATCTGCACACAAATAACAACACCTCGCAACCCGACGTGTTAAAGGGGTTGTCAATCCCTTTCGGTTAACGATGCTAGAAATTTGTAGTAGATTGAAATAATAGATCATAAATAAAATAAAGTGCAGCTAAGTATTTTTTTTATTTTTGGTTTAATAGATCTGAATAAAAATTCAAAGGAAAAGTAGATCATAAGCAAATATATGAGTAAGAAGACTCGGGGGCCGTAGGTTTCACTAGTGGTTTCTCTCAAGAAAGATAGAAAACGGTGGGTAAAAAAATTACTATTGGGAAACTGATAGAACCTCAAATAATTATGACGATATCCAGGCAATGATCATCACATAGGCATCACATCCAAGATTAGTAGACTGACTCCTGCCTGCATCAACCGCTATCCAGCATGCCTCTAGTGTATTAAGTTCATGGAAAAATGGAGTAATGCAATAAGAACGATGACATGATGTAGACAAGATCCATTTATCTATTGCATAGATATAGATCACATATTTTTATCCTTAGTAGCAATGATACATACGTTCTGTTTCCCTTTCTGTCACTGGGATCAAGCACCGTTAGATCGAACCCACTACCGGGAACCTCTTCCCATTGCAAGATAAATATATCAAGTTGGCCAAACGAAACCCAAAAATAGGAGAAGAAATACGAGGCTATAAGAGATCATGCATAAAGAGATCAAAGAAACTCAAATAACTTCCATGGATATAAAAAGATATGACTGATCATAAACTCAAAGTTCATCAGATCCCAACAAACACACCCCAAAAAGAGTTACATCATATGGATCTCCAAGAGACCATTGTATTGAGAATTCAGCGAGAGAGAGAGAGAAAGCCATCTAGCTACTAACTACAGACCCGAAGGTCTGCAAAGAACTACTCATGCATCATGGTAGAGGCACCAATGGATGTGGTGAACCCATCCTAGATGGTGTCTAGATAGGATCTGGTGGTTCTAGACTCTGCGGCGACTGGATGAAAATTTCGTCAACCCTTCTAGGGTTCTTGTATTTTTGGGGTATTTATTGAGCAAAGAGGCGGTCCGTGGGGCACCCGAGGTGGGCACAATCCATCAGGGCATGCCGGGGTATCCCGGCGTGCCCTGGTGGGTTGTCCCCTCCTCGGGACTCCCCCCAGGTGCAACTAGGGCCCAACATGTTACTTCTGGTCCATAAAAAATCTCCGTAAAGTTTCATCGCATTTGGACTCCGTCTGATATTGATTTTCTACGATGTAAAAAACACAGAAAAAAATAAGAACTAGCACTTGGCACTGTGTCAATACCTTAGTACCAAAAATGATATAAAATGACTATACAATGATTATCAAACATCCAAGATTGATAATAAAACAACATGGAACAATAAAAAATTATAGATTCATTGGAGACTTATCAGGCAGCAGCGACTACACGCGTATGGGGGTGTGGGTTCGTCAACTTCCCAACCCTTCCTACGGGTGCCATGGGCCTCCTTTTATAGATCAAGGGGTCACCACAATGGCAGTTTATTCATTATCCATTGATATGATAGTGACCAGTGCTATCATAGCTAACTCTGCGGGTTGACAGGGTGCATTAAATGCACCGCTTAGTGTCACATCACTGGTTACCCAGCAAGGCTTGTCGGGCTATCTTGCCAGCTCCGTGCCTGTTCTCTTGACACGTCGCAGGAAGGGTGTCATCTGCGGGTTTCTTCTGTAGTAAATTGTTTCCATGTGGCGAATGGCTGCCACTTAATCACCCTACAGCTTCACACCGCACTAATTACTGATGTGGGTCATGCTTGAGTGGTTGGTGGGGTGGTTCTACCCCCGCGAGCCCTGACAGACCTTGCCGGGGTGTCTGGGCTACCTGCTTCTGGTGGTGGCATCGCCCCTTGCCGGGCTCGCTTGCCCGACAAGGGAGGCCCTTCTCTTGCCGATATATTGCTCCTCTGGCTTGATCTTTGTCCCTCTTAGCTGTATGTTGGTTCTTCAAATATCTTGGTCCCTCAATCTCTGACTTAAGTTCATGCTTCAGTCTTGTCCTTGTGCCTTTGCACAGTCTTGGCAACGGATCCAGGGTTTCTTGCACCAACAAGTGGATCATCTGGTCGCCGTAGAAGAAGAAGAAGACAGGGGATGCAATGGTGGGAGAGCACAACAAACGTCTCGCGGATCGCCAAAGTATCCAACGATGCGGAGCTGCCCTGGTGATCCAACAACGCGGAGCCTGCACGCACCCTCACTGCAGAATTCCTTCTAGAGGACCATATCTGAGGGTTGTCGCTTGGCGCTAGGGTATGATTAGACTGCTGATGTTCGGAGCTAGGGTTAGGAGAAACCCCAAGGGGTTTAGAGGGTTTTGAGTTGGTTAACGTGGTTATCTAGTGCTTGATTGAGCATAACTAATTTAAAAAATCCAAAAAATATGAAACCTTCATGAGCCGTGGTTTTATAAGATGCACTAACGAGGAAAAATACTAAAGTTGGTCTACGGTCATTTGAAAAAACTAGCTGGCACGATCATGGTTAAATGAGCACCATTATTTTAAAAAAATTAAAAAATATAAAACCTCCGCAAAGTTTTGTCTTATGTGACATGTTACCAACAAAAAATCATAAACTTGTTCTATGGACATTTTCATGAAAAAACCTTCACACAAATGAGCTATCACGTACAACGTTACAGAGAGTTCAAGGAAAGGAGGTAGGTTTTTTGAAAAATTAAAAAAATCACCAAAGCATCATTTCAAGGTGAATAAGAAGGATCTAAACTTAGTTTTCTTTTTCACATTTGAAACATGTTTTAATGGTTTTCTATAAATTGACATTAATTTCAAAAAAATGTAAAAAAATGAAGATTAATTCAATAAATAGTGAGACTTCGAATCTACACTATATAGATTGAATAGGTGTTAATAAAAATTATTTGTCTCATTTAGAGTAGGTCCAAAACAAATACTTGATTACAAATGGGGCGGTTTACCCTAGCTTCGGAGCACATTTGGAGCACATTTCCCATAACTATAAGTTTTACCACGCAAAAGAGATTGGATTGATCACCTAATGTTTATAATATATAAGCAAACATTGCTACATCACACCACATATCGGACTTCAAGTGTTGGTTCAAATTCAAATTTTGCCTAATATTTAAATTTATTCTACCTCAAATTCAAATTTTTCCTCAAATTTCACATCAAAGTACGAATAGAATTATTTAACCATACAAGTTTTCACAACCTTGGTACAAATTCTTAATGTTCAAAGTTTACAACTTGCATTCCACATATTTGCCTTGCGCCTTGTGTTCCAAGGCGTCTTAACAGCCTTGCTCCTGGTTTCCCTAGGTGGGATATCCACCTTTTTATCTTCTTCCTTTTGATGTTCACTTCGGGTGGTGGCTGTCGAGGTGCTGACGGAGAAGTTGCACAGGCCAATTGACGGGGTTCGAAACCTTCATAAGCCATGGCTTCATATTCTTCAAATCCTTTCTCTCTTGGACTTTTCTCTCCTTTTCCTCTAATTTTCCTAGATCTGGCCAAACATAAAAAAGATTATAAGCCATCGATAAAAAGAGAAGAAATGCAATAAAAAAGGGAAGGTTGTTGCATGATACATCCATTTTGCATCATGTTTTCTTACTATTATTTATCATGTTTTTATCCATAATAATTCTTTTGGGAGTAATTCTAATGCCTTTTCTCTCATAATATGCAAGGTATACACAAAGAGGGAGAATTCTGGCAGCTGGCAATCTGGACCTGGAAAAGCTACGTCAGGGCACCTATTATGCACAACTCCAAACAAGCTGAAACTTCACGGAGATTTTTTATCAAATATATGAACAATATTGGAGCAAATAACTACCAAAGGCGGCCCACCAGGTGGGCACAACCCACCTGGGCGCGCAAGAGAGTCCAGGCGTGCCCTAGTGGGTTGTGCTCACCCAGGCCCACCTCTGGTGCCCATCTTCCTGTATATAAGTCATTTTGACCTAGAAAAAATGAGGAGAGGACTTGGGCAGGAGCACTCTTTCCCTTCAGCGGAGCGATTCCGCCAGGCGAACTTCCCTCCCGGAGGTGGAAATCATCGTCATCATCATCGCCAACAACTCTCCCATCTTAGGGAGGGTAATCTCCATCAACATCTTCAACAGCACCATCTCCTCTCAAACCCTAGTTCATCTCTTGTGTTCAATCTTGTTACCGGAACTATGGATTGGTGGTTGTGGGTGACTAGTAGTGTTGATTACATCTTGTAGTTGATTACTGTATGGTTTATTTGGTGGAAGATTATATGTTTAGATCCAATGTGCTATTTAATACTCCTCTGATCTTGAGCATGATTATCATTTGTGAGTAGTTACTTTAGTTGTTCAGGTCACGGGAGAAATCATGTTGCAACTAATAATGTGAACTTGATATGTGTTTGATATTTTGATAGTATGTATGTTGTGATTCCCTTAGTGGTGTCATGTGAACGTCGACTACATGAAACTTCACAATATTTGGGCATAACGGAATGCATTGTGGAGTAGCAATTAGATGATGGGTTGCGAGACTAACAGAAGCTTAAACCCCAGTTTATGCGCTATTCCATAAGGGACCTATTGGATCCAAAAATTTAATGCTATGGTTAGAATTTATTCTTAATACTTTTCTCATAGTTGCCGATGCTTGCGAGAGGGTTAATCATAAGTAGGAGGTTTGTTCAAGTAACAACAGCACCTAAGCACCGGTCCACCCACATATCAAATTATCAAAGTACTGAACACAAATCAAACCAATATGATGAAAGTGACTAGATGAAAATCCCGTGTACCCTCAAGAACACTTTGCTTATCATAAGAGACCGTTTTGGCATGTCCTTTGCCTCAAAAGTATTGGGCTACCTTCCTGCACTTTTATTGCTACAATCGTTACTTGTCCGTTACAAATTATCTTGCTATCAAACTATGTGTTACCGACTATTTTACTGCTTGTAGAAATTACCTTGCTGAAAACCACTTGTCATTTCCTTCTTCTCCTCATTGGGTTCAACACTCTTACCTATCGAAAGGAGCTACAATTGATCCCCTGTACATGTTGGTCATCAAGGCTTTTTTCTGGCACCGTTTCTAGGGAGTGAAGCGCCTTTGGTAAGTGGAATTTGGTAAGGAAACATTTATAGAGTGTGTTGAAATTCATTGTCACTTATTACTATGGAAAACAATCCTTTGAGGGGTTTTTTCGAGGTATCTTCACCTCGGCCGGAACCACAATTAGCTACCCCTCAACCTTCTGCACCTACTCAAAATATTGAATATGCAATTACTTCGGGTATGATACAAAAACTGCTAGCTAATCCTTATGCAGGAGATGGAACCGAACATCCTAATATGCACTTGATATATGTAGAACAAATTTCTGGATTGCTCAAGCTTGCTGGTTTACCCGGGGATGAAATTGTGAAAAAATTCCCTTTATCTTTGAAGGGAAAAGCATTGGCATGGTATAGGCTATGCGATGATATTAGGTCTTGGAATTGGAATCGTTTGAAATTGGAGTTCCATCAAAAAAAATCCTATGCATCTAGTTCATCGTGATCGGAATTATATATATAATTTTTGGCCTTGTGAAGGAGAAAGTATCGCTCTAGCTTGCGGGAGTCTTAAGTCAATGTTACATTCATGCCCCAATCACGAGCTCTCAAAATAAATTATTATCCAGAACTTTTATGCTCGGCTTTCTCGTAATGATCAAACAATGCTCGATACCTCTTGTGCTAGTTCTTTTATGAAGAAGACTATTGAATTCCAGTGGGATCTTTCGGAAAGAATTAAACGCAACTCTGAAAATTGTGAACTCGACGAAGGTAAAGAATAAGGTATTGAACTTAAGTATAATTGTGTTAAATCTTTTATGGATATCGATGCTTTTCAAAACTTTAGCACAAAATATGGACTTGACTATGAGATATTAGCCTCCTTTTGTGAATCATTTACTACTCATGTTGATCTCCTTAAAGACAAGTGGTTCAAGTATCACCCACCCATTAAAGAAGAAATCAAAGAACCGGTACCAGTTAAAGAAGAAACTATACACTACAATGTTGATCTAGTTGTTCCTTCTGCTTATATTGAGAAACCACGTTTCCCTATTAGGATAAAGGAACATGCTAAAGTTTCAACTATTTTTAGCAAAAGCTATATTAGAACACCTAAACCTGATGAACAAATTAAAGTGGAACAAGTATTGCTATGGTTAAAGATATCTTGGAAGAAAGTGTAGATGGGCATGTTATTTACTTTTGTGAAGAAGCTGCTAGAATTGCCAAACCTGGTAAAAAGATAAACATAGACCTGTTGTTGGCATGCCCGTTGTCTCAGTTAAAATAGGATATCACTGTTATCAAGGTTTATGTGACATAGGTGCTAGTGGGAGTGCTATTCCTTACACCTTATATCAAGAAGTTATGAATGACATAGCACCCGCAGAGATAGAAGACATAGATGTTACTATTAAACTTGCTAATAGAGACACTGTATAACCAATTGGAATTGTTAGAGATGTTGAAGTCTTGTGTGGGAAAATAAAATACCTACTGATTATCTTGTTCTTGATTCCCCACAAGATGACTTTTTTCCCATTATCTTTGGTAGACCTTTTTTAACACCGTTAATGCTAGAATAGATTGGAAGAAACAAATTGTCAGTGTTAGTTTTGGTGATGAGTCTCGTCAGTTTAATTTTTCCAAGTTTAGTAGAAAGCTTCATGAAAAAGAATTTCCTAGTGAAGATGAATTATTTGGTCTTGCTTCTATTGTTGTGCCTCCTACTTATCCAATAGAACAATATTTGCTAGACGATGAAAATGATTTACATATGCATGAAAGGAAATAGATAAGATTTTCTTTGAACAACGTCCTATGCTTGAACACAATTTGCCTATTGAAACTCTAGCAGGTCCTCCTCCACCTAAAGGTGATCATGTGTTTGAACTAAAACAATTGCCAGACACTTTGAAATATTCTTATCTTGATGAAAGTAAGATATATCTTGTTATTATCAGTGCTAACCTTTCAGAACATGAAGAAGAAAGATTATTGAAAGTTCTAAGGAAGCACCGAGCTACTATTGGATATACTCTTGATGATTTAAAGGGCATTAGTCCCACTATATGTCAGCACTAAATTAATATGGAACCTGATGCTAAACCCGTTGTTTATCACCAACGTCAGTTAAATCCAAAAATGAAGGAAGTGGTAAGAATGGAAATATTAAAACTTCTGGAAGCAGGTATAATCTATCCTATAGCTGATAGTAGATGGGTAAGTCGTGTTCATTGTGTCCCTAAGAACGGAGGTATAACTGTTGTTCCTAATGATAAGAATGATCTTATTCCGCAAAGAATTGGTACAGGCTATAAAATGGTAATTGATTTAAGAAAATTAAAAAAAGCAACTAGAAAAGATCATTACCCTCTGCCTTTTATTCATCAAATGCTTGAAAGATTGTCTAAGCACACACATTTTTGCTTCCTTGATCGATACTCTGGTTTTTCACAAATACCTGTTTCTCAACCTGATCAAGAAAAGACCACTTTTACTTGTCCCTTTGGAACTTATGCTTATAGACGTATGCCTTTCGGTTTATGTAATGCACCTGCTGCTTTTCAAAGTTGTATGACTACTATATTCTCTGACTTTTGTGAAAAGACTATTGAGGTTTTCATGGATGACTTCTTTGTTTATGGGAAGTCTTTTGATGATTATTTAAGCAATCTTGATCGAGGTTTGCAGAGATATGAACAAACAAATCTTGTCTTGAATTGGGAGACGTGCCACTTTATCGTTAATGAAAGAATTGTCTTGGGTCATAAAATTTCTGAAAGAGGTATTGAAGTGGACAAAGCTAAGGTTGATGCAATTGAGAAAATGCCATCTCCTAATAATATAAAAGGTATTCATAGTTTCTTAGGTCCTGCTGGTTTCTGTAGGAGATTTATCAAAGACTTTTCTAAAATTTCTAGGTCTCTTACGAATCTTTTGCAAAAGGATATTCCTTTTGTTTTTGATGATGATTTTTGAGAAGCCTCTGAAACACTCAAGAAAGCCTTAATTTCTGCACCTATTGTTCAACCACCTGATTGGAGCTTGCCTTTTGAAATTATGTGTGATGCTAGTGATTATGTTGATGATGTTGTTCTAGGAGAAAGAGTTGATAAGAAATTGAATGTTATTCATTCTGCTAGTAAAACTCTAGATAGTGCTCAACGAAATTATGCTACTACTAAAAAGGAATTCGTAGCAGTGGTGTTTGCTTGTGATAAATTTATACCTTATATTGTAGATTCCAAAGTAATTGTTCACACCGATCATGCTGCTATTAAATATCTTATGGAAAAGAAAGATGCTAAACCTAGACTTATTCAATGGGTTCCCTTGTTACAAGAATTTGATTTACATATCATTGATAGAAAAGGAGCTGAGAACCCCTTAGCTGATAATCTATCTAGGCTTGAAAAAGTGCCTGATGACCCAGTACCTATTGATGATAGTTTTCCTGATGAGCAGTTAGCTGCAATAAATGTTGCTCATAATACTCCTTGGTATGCTGATTATGCAAATTACATTGTTGGTAAATATTTACCACCTAGCTTTACTTATCGACAAAATAAAAAATTCTTCCATGATTTAAGACACTACTTTTAGGATGACCCACATCATTATAAAGAAGGAGTAGATGGTATTATTAGACGTTGTGTACTTGAGCATGAACAGGGATGAATCCTACAGAAATGTCACTTCGAAGCTTATAGAGGACTCATGCCGGAGATAGAACTGCTCACAAGGTATTGCAATCTGGATTTTATTGGCCTACTCTCTTTAAGGATGCCCGTAAATTTGTCTTATCTTGTGATGAATGTCAAAGAATAGGTAATTTTGGTAAGTGTCAAGAAATGCCTATGAACTATTCACTTGCTGTTGAACCATTTGATGTTTGGGGATTTGATTACATGGGACCTTTTCCTTCCTCTAATGGGTATCCACATATTTTGGTTGATGTTGATTATGTTACTAAATGGGTAGAAGCTATTCCAACCAATAGTGCTGATCACAACACCTCTATTAAAATGCTTAAGGAAGTTATTTTCCCAAGGTTTGGAGTCCCTAGATATTTAATGACTGATGGTGTTTCACACTTTATTCATGGTGCTTTCTGCAAAATGCTTGCCAAGCATGATGTTAACCATAGAATATCATCACCTTATCATCCTCAGTCTAGTGGTCAAGTTGAACTTAGCAATAGAGAAATAAAATTAATTTCGCAAAAGACTATCAATAGGTCTAGTAAGAATTGGTCTAAGAAATTAGATGATGCACTTTGGGCTTATAGAACAACATATAAAAATCCTACGGGTATGTCTCCTTTTAAAATGATTTATGGAAAAACTCGTCATTTGCATCTTGAGTTAGAACATAAAGCATATTGGGCCATCAATGAACTCAATTATGATCTCAAACTTGAAGTTAAAAAGAGGTTATTTGATATTAGCTCATTACATGAATGGAGAACCCAAGCTTATGAAAATGCAAAATTATTCAAAGAAAAAGTTAAAAGATGGCATGACAAAAGAATCCAAAAGTGTGAGTTTAAAGTTGGAGAATATGTTCTTTTGTACAACTCTCGTTTCAGATTGTTTGCAGTAAAACTCCTCTCAAAATGGGAAGGTCCCTATGTTATCGAGGTGGTTTATCGGTCTGGAGCCATCTATATAAAGAATGTCGAAGGTACGAACCCAAAGGTTGTCAATGGGTAATGAATAAAACATTATATCTCAGGTAAGCCCATTAATGTTGAAAGTAATATTATCCAAACTATGGCACCAGAAGAACACATAAAAGAGTCCTTCCGGAACACTCCAGAATCGTGAAAATAAGGAAGTACGTTACACCGTAAGTAAATGGACTCCGAAAAATCCGCAAAAATATTTTTTGTCAGTTTTAGAATATTTAGAAAAATAGGAAAATAAGAAACTTCCAGGAAGCGTACCCTGGTGGGCACAAGACACCAGGGCGCACCAGGCAGCCTGGCGCGGCCAGGTGGGTTGTGCCCACCTAGGACACCTTCCGGACTCCGATTTTCTACAGTTTGCTTGTTCCCCAAGATAAATATATATATATATATACTTCTCGAACCTGTTAACCACCGTATGGAGAAATCCTATGTTCTCCTTTCTTGTTGTTTTCTATGCAGTTCTGAAAATATGTTGTCCCAAGACTCAAGCCTTTCGCGCCCAGGTGGGTTGTGGCCACCTGGGACACCTTCCGGACTTCGATTTTATATAGTTTGCTTGATCCCCAAGATAAAAAAATCCATATATATACTTCTCGAACCTATTAACCACCGTATTGTGGAGAAATCCTCTGTTCTTCTTTCTTTGTGTTTTCTGTCCAGTTATGAAAATATGTCGTCCCATGACTCCGACGGAGAGGGCTATGTCTCACATCTCATTGCTGACCCAAAGACCTATGGAGATCTATCTACTTATGGTCGAACTACAGATGACGAGGAGGATGCTCACTTCATGAGGATCGATGATTCAAGCTCGGAGGAGGAGGATGTTCCTCTGCCTCAACCTGGGGATATGCACGTGGAGTTCAGGAAGTCAAGTCTCCCTAAGACAGCTAACCGGTCTGAAAACCAATCTATTTGTTTTCATTTTCGGCAAAAAAGCAAAGGGGATTTATGTGAGAAGACCTTGAAGCTGGAGCTGGAAGTCGATGATTTAAAGGACGAAATTTCTCTCCTCAACTACAATATGAAAAAGTTGAACGCACAATTGCCATCACCACCGTTATCTTCTTCACCACCAAAAGAAAATTGAGTATAGGGTATGGGCACTCCCCTTGGCTTCCGCCAAGCTTGGGGGAGGTGCCCCGGTATCGTATCATCCCACTATGTTTTTTCCATTACTTATTTTAGTTCCATGTTTTGCTTAAGATGAATAAAAGCTTAGTTTGATCCTTTCTTCTTTGAGAGTTTTCATAGTGGTCTATCCTTGTAATCGTGTGCAAGATATATAATAAAGTTTAGTTTGAGGTTATGATTTCTTTACTTTCATGTTGCAAATAAAATAAAATAAATAAGGAAGAAAAAGATAAAGGAATAAAATAAAAGAAAGGAAATAAATCAAAAAGATCATATACTAATCTTATGGTAGGTGATGACACCACATAAGGAAAAGTATAAGTGGAAAGTTTTATTAGATATTGACAAACATAGCATTAGTCAATGATGCAACTCATGAAAGAATTAATAAGGGAAGATAAGATTCACATATAAATATACTATCCTCGAAATCTTTTGTGATTGTGAGCCCTCATCAAAATATTATATGCCAAAATTGTGGACGTTGGACAAGGAAGACAACTTAATGGTTTATGTTTGTTTATATTCACATAGAAGTCATATTGTCATGGATCCTTTAACATGCGGTGCTTGCCCCTATCTATGCTAGCCAAAAATTCCGCACTAAGTAGAGATACTACTTGTGCATCCAAAACCCCTTAAACCCAAATCTTATTTTCAAGTGTTCATCATACCTACCTAGGGATTGAGCAAGATCCCTCAAGTAAGTTTTCATCGGTTCAAAAAGGCAATAAAAATTGCTTCTAAAAGTGTGAGATCATTTAGTGTAAGAGAAAATTGAGCGTTGCACGAACTTGTGATGGTGAAGAATAAAAGCAACAGACTACATAATAAAGGTCGCTATCACAAGGGGCAGTGCAATGTGACGTTCTTTTGCGCTAAGGGGTTGAGCATACAAACAAATAAGCGCATGGCAACCTCTGCTTCCCTCTGCAAAGGGCCTATCTTTTACTTTTATGTCTTTACTTTTATGCAAAGACTCAAAGTTTTCCTTCTATACGTTTTTATTTTTCTCATTTGGAAAGCATTACGTGGTGAGGAAAGATCTAGGCACATATGTCCAGTTGAATATAGATAGCATGAGTTATTATTTTTGACATCACCCTTGAGGTGAATACGTTGGGAGGCGAAGCTATAAGCCCCTATCTTTCTATGTGTCTGGTTGAAACATTTTGCTCACGTGTACGCGGTGAGTATTAGCAATCATAGAAGACTATATGATGGTTGAGTATGTGGACTTGCCTAAAGGCTCCGATACGTGACCCTTCCTGAAAGATGATGAATTCTAGTTGCAAAGTTGACTGAGAACATAGTTTTTTGGTTTTTAATAGAGCTTTTTCTTTATACTTAAATGGTGTGATGAATTATCACTTATTCATGAGAAGTCTATGATAAGAGCTTTATGATAAAAGCTTTATGTTTAAGTTTGTTGTTGTTATAATAATGAACATGATGCTTCTATGTCCCTATTTTGTATTTATCGACACCTCTCTCTCTCTCTAAGCATGTGGACATGTTTTTCGATTTCGGTCTTCGCTTGAGGACAAGCGAGGTCTAAACTTGGGGGAGTTGATACGTCCATTTTGTATCATGTTTTCTTACTGTTATTTATGATATTTTTATCCATAATAATGCTTTTTGGAGTAATTCTAATGCCTTTTCTCTCATAATATGCAAGGCATACACAAAGAGGGAGAATTCCGGCAGCTGAAAATATGGACCTAGAAAAGCTATGTCAGGCCACCTATTCTGCACAAGTCCAAACAAGCTTAAACTTCACAGAGATTTTTTATCAAATATATGAAGAATATTGGAGCAAATAAATACGAGAGGGGGCCCACCAGGTGGGCACAACCCACCTGGGCACGCCAGGGAGCCCAGGCGCGCCTTGGTGGGTTGTGCTAATCCAGGTCCGCCTCCGGTGCACATCTTCTGGTATATAAGTCATTTTGACCTAGAAAACATGAGGAGAGGACTTTCGGGACGGAGCGTCGCCGTATCGAGGTGAAACTTGGGCAGGAGCACTTTTGCCCTCCGGCGAAGCGATTCCGCCGGGGGAACTTCCCTCCCGGAGGGGGAAATCATCATGATCATCACCAACAACTCTCCCATCTTGGGGAGGGCAATCTCCAGCAACATCTTCAACAGCACCATCTCCTCTCAAACCCTAGTTCATCTCTTGTGTTCAATCTTGTTATCGGAACTATAGATTGGTGGTTGTGGGTGACTACTAGTGTTGATTACATCTTGTAGTTGATTACTATATGGTTTATTTGGTGGAAGATTATAAGTTCAAATCCAATATGTTAATTAATACCATGCTGATCTTGAGCATGATTATCATTTGTGAGTAGTTACGTCTGCTCTTGAGGTCACGGGAGAAATCATGTTGAAAGTAATGATGTGAACTTGATATGTGTTTGATATTTTGATAGTATGTATGTTGTGATTCCCTTCGTGGTGCCATGTGAACATCGACTACATGACACTTCACCATATTTGGGCCTAAGGGAATGCATTATGGAGTAGCAATTAGATGATGGGTTGCAAGAGTGACAGAATCTTAAACCCCGGTTTATGCGCTATTCAGTAAGGGACCGATTGGATCCTAAAGTTTAATGCTATGGTTAGAATTTATTCTTAATACTTTTCTCGTAGTTCCGGATGCTTGTGGGACGGTTAATCTTAAGTAGGAGGTTTGTTCAAGTAATAGCAACACCTAAGCACCGGTCCACACACATATCATATTATCAAAGTGCCGAACAAAAATCAAACCAATATGATGAAAGTGACTAGATGAAAATCCCGTGTACCCTCAAGGACGCTTTGCTTATCATAAGAGACCATTTTGGCCTGTCCTTTGCCTCAAAAGGAATGGGCTACCTTTCTGCACTTTTATTGCTACTATCATTACTTGCTTGTTACAAATTATCTTGTTATCAAACTACTCTGCTACATACAATTTCAGCACTTACAGACATTACCTTGCTGAAAACCACTTGTCATTTCCTTCTGCTCCTTGTTGGATTTTACACTCTTATCGAAAAGAGCTACAATTGATCCCCTATACTTGTGGATCATCATTGCACACATACCAAGCTGCCTGCAGTGCTAATTCAGTTGCTTCATTCTCCTCTGAAATAGCTGCAATCTGCTTTGCTGCTTCATTGTCCTCTGAATTAGCTACAATCTGCTTTGGTGCTTCATTCTCCCAATCTGCTCTAATGCTTCATTCTACGCTGTATTAGCTTCATTCTGCTCTAATGTTGCATTCTGCTCTACATTTGTTGCTGCCCATTGTTCCCCTTCTCCAAATGAAGCATCCACTGGATTGGTACATTTCCTAGAAATGTACCCTAGGGTTCCACATTTTTTGCAAGTATGCTGCCTTTTTACATGACCCTCTTGACCTCTACTGATCCTGTTCTTCCTTGGTCTTCCCGGTGGTCTAGTCAGTACAGGAGAATGTAGTTTGAACCCTGGATCTACTATGTTCAATTGGTCTTTTCCCAAGAGTGCAGGCACATTGGAAGCATAAGCAACCATGAATTTGGCAACAGAAAAATATTCAGAGATGCATTGATCAAGTTCACCATCTTCACCACCTATAATAGTCATCAGATGTAGGTCATGTATTAATGGCTTCCCATGGAGCTTCCATTGCCTACAATTGCATTCCCTAGTTGCTAGGTTAATTGGATATCTCCATTCCCTGTTTTTACTGTCAGTATATGTTACCCCGGCCCCGTGGTTCGCCGCTCGAATGCATTTCATGTTCAGGCCTCTTGCCTTGGCATGCAATGACTTAATAAGAGATGGGAGCATAAGATGGTCAACATATTCTGTTTCTACAATTCTTTTGCGAAGAGCCATCTTTATCATGATCATCTGCCGAATCTTATCAAATATTTGCCATAAGATGGTCACACAGTCTACTTTGCAAATTTCATTGAAATCGCTTCTTGACCACAACTTTCCATGATGTGCATCTCGGTAGTCCATCACCAGAGGATTGTGAGCATACAACACTCTCAAATGATGCTCATGCTTCCTCTCACTGCATGTGTATGATCTTGGCCATAAGTTCTCATCATACACTTTAACTTTGAATTTGTTTCTAAAATTTTGTGCTAGTTGTCGCATACATTCCCTATGCTCCACTACAGGGAATTCAATTTCCACTATACTCTCCAAACCCTTGCAAGCATCTTTGTGTATAGCTAAACCTGGGGGTGTACCTATAACGTTGCGCAAATGCTGCAGAAACTAGGCCCAACTATCGTCAGACTCTGCCTCCACCACACCAAATGCAACTAGGGAATAGCCAGCTATGTCCATGAACTGCAAAAGCTGCCACTAGTTGTCCTCTCCACCTTCCATTCGAAGCAGTTGCATCAACAGCCGAATAGGCATGCAACCATCAAGAAACTCCTGCCAACAAGCCTGGAAACAAACAAAAGACCTCCTAAAGCATTCCTTCTGAAATGACTTCCCATTTATTTTGTATGTAATTGTATGCTTGTCAATCTCTACAACACTCCCTGGACTAGCAGCTTCCACTTTAGATTTAAATGTGTAGAGCAACTGAAAGCTCTCATTACAAGGGCCATTAATCTTGTAAAGAGACATTTCCTTAGCATAGAAAATCCTCATGTAAGGTATATCAATCTTGTACTTCTCAAATAGCTTCCCATGGAGTGTTGTTGGATAAGGTGTTTGTGTTTCTCTCAACCAATCAAAAATTGCATCTGCCAACCACCTAGTCTTTGCTAGCTTTGTTTTAGCCTTCCCTCATATTCCAATCAAGTGTGCTGTTGTGTGTTCTTTATTATCTAAAATAAAATGGGACCCAAACAAAATATTGTTAAAAAACATTACACAATGATCTGAAAATAAATTGAATCTGTATAAATTGAAATGCACAGACCTGAATGAACTTGCTCCTCAACATATGTGATGCATGCAACCTCCATCTACATCTATCATATGGGCTATGAACAGTGAACCTTGTTGGCTCACTCCTATCAACCACATATGTATTTTCAATGAGAATGCAATATGTAGTCATTGCATTACGATAGTCCACCATTGATTGGAATATGGCACCGATAGCTAGCTGAGGATCTTCCCTGTTCCACTCAATTGTTGGCATGTCCTCACCACCATATTCATCTAAAGCTGGGTTGTCTATGTTCTCCTACCTCTCTTAATCGCCAGTGTCATCAAATCTAGCACGGATTATATGTTGCTCTTGATATTCACCTTCCAATGGTTGTTTACTGACAGTATCTACAAGATCAGGGAACATATTCTCATCCTCATCATCATTTCGAGGCACCTCTTTGTCTGGCTCTACATCTTGCTGTACATCGGCTGCAACAGCGACAGGAGAAGCGCCAGAAGAAGCTGTAGAAGACATATTGTGACTTTCAGAACCACTAGCTTTGCTTGGTTTTGACCTACAAGGAGTGCCGGGGCGCTCGCTATTAGCAGAGACAGAAGATTTCACATTGTCACGTTCATTGCGTGGCTGAAACACCTCGATAAGGATTTTACTGAAGTGTCTTTCAGCATTCAAATTAAAGAGTAATCCAAGATGCTCATCGCAAGTTAGTGGGAGAAATTTTTGCTCGGTACTACTGAAATATTTCAGTTCAACAGCATCGGCATGGCTCCACACATATTAAGAATTTTGGAGCGCCACGATCAAATCATTAAATGACATACTTGTTTGTACCACCTTCGGATAGAAAAATCCAGTAATCATATGCGGTTTTCTACCGCGCAGCACACTAACTTCCATCCTAACCGACAGCTGGAAAGAAAGCGCGCGATAAATCCTATTCGATTCAAATAAGGAGAAGTTACAGTTAGGCTGGGAACAATTCAGCAAAATTTGATCGATTCACGCGACTTGCTGTCAAATAGGGCCGGATGTATCAATCAGCAAATGTGTTAGATGGAAAATGACACTTACCTAGGTGTAATCCATGAATTATCCGTCACCGATTCGACCAATTCCTCTCCACGGTCGATGGGCTTGAGAACCTGCTCCCCTCACATTGCTGCTTAATCATGAGGGGGATGTGGGGATAGATATAGCGGAGGGCACGACGGCGGAGGAGGCGAAATGGGGTTAGTGGTTGGAGGGCACGACGGCGGCGGAGGGGGCAGAGCGGCCTGGTCCTGTCGTTGCTTGAGGTTCAGAGTTCAGACAAGTGTATCCCTCAGACAAGCTCATCTGGCGTGTCTCAAGGCAACCCCACTCATCAGAGTTAACGGTTAATGTTTTGACCCGATGACATCATCCGTTGTGACCATTTACAAGGGTTTCAGGCAAGGGAGTGAGAAAGAGTTAAGAGCATGGGGATGAATGAGTAGAGCTAAGAAACCTAGGGCACAGATGTAAAATCCCTTTACAAAAACAATATAGGTCGAGTTCGTACCAGCTTTTCTCCATCTCAATCATTTCATCATATATCATAATTCTTCCATTTCACTTGCACGATCGAACGGGGTGAATAATAATAACATTGCATGTGCATTTTACTAAGCTTGAATCTGCAAACATTTATTCAAAGGAGAAGACAAGGTAATATGGGCTCTCTGTTAGATCAACAATAATGCATATGAGAGCCACTCAACATTTTCATCATGGTCTTCTCCTTACGACCCAAAGAAAGAAAAAATAATTTCAAGAAACACACTGAAATATGTTTTTGAGTTCTTTTTCTGAAGAAAGTAAAATAAGAACACGAAAAACTATTTACATGGGAATGCTTCCCAACAAGCAAAACAAGAACTAAATAAGCTAGAAAGAAAAACTAAAAAGAAGCGAGAAGTATTTTTTTTATATTCTCAAAGTTTTTCAAACACATGAGAAGAAGGCAAGAAAAATAAATTAACATGGATAATACAATGAAAAAGTATGAACACCGACAATTGAAATGAGTGTGTGAACATGAATGTAATGTCGGTGAGAAATACGTACTTCCCCAAGCTTAGGATTTTTGCCTAAGTTGGTCCAGGGCCACGGCTCAAAGTAACCCTCTCCTCGATACTCCGGAGGGACCTGAGGGTTCCACTGGTTGGCGAGCTCAAGTGACACCCACTATAAAACATGCTCCTAATACGGGTCATCAACTGGTGCTGGCTCAGGTACTGGGGGTTGTCGAAGAACCCAAAATCTGTAGATGTCCTTGGGCATAATAGTGTACCTGCCTGAACGAAGAAGGCAGAATAATAGTCCCACAAGTATCCTGGCTAAATACTAGGTTGTAGAGGAGTCTCTTGTCCTTGTCTTTCTTAATAAAATCGTCCGCTAGCATACTATTGTAGTTCAAATATCTAGTGGGTAGCAGCATTTCCTCCTCATCATCATGCCTAATAGGTATCTCAAAGCATCTACCAAGGTGGGAGGCATAGATATACCTCCAAAGAAGGGACCCTTCGTTTGGTTTGTGTTTAACCAATGAGCAACAATAGCGCCCAAACTAAGATTTCTATCACAATATAAAGCATGGCGCAAAATAGCAAGGTCCGGGGCACTAAGGCCTCCGCTCTCCCCACGAAAATCAACCATCTCCCAGCAAATAGTTAATAATAGCATAAAACAGGAAAAATGTAAGGTAGACACTCTCGCTTCTAACACCCCTCTCTCCTCCCCTACAATAGTTTCATCAATAAAGTCTTCCACGTCTCTAGGACGTGGTTCACTGGTATTTCTTGAGCTTGTGTTGGTTTTCCCTTGAAGAGGAAAGGGTGATGCAGCAAAGTAGAGACAAGTATTTCCCTCATTTAAGAACCAAGGTATCAATCCAGTAGAAGATACACGCAAGCCTCCAATCTATGCACCTGCACAAACAATCAAACACTTGCATCCAACGCGATAAAGGGGTTGTCAATCCCTTAACGGTCACCTGCAAGGATGAGATCTGACAGAGATAGATATAAAACATTAAATAAAATATAAGTAAATAAATTGCAGCAAGGTATTTTTGGTTTTTTTGTTTATATATCTGAAAATAAATGATGGAAAATAAACCCGGGGGCATAGGTTTCACTAGAGGCTTCTCTCTTGAAGGAAAATAATATAGTGGGTGAACAAATATCTGTCGAGCAATTGATAGAAAAGAGCAAAGTTATGACGATATCCAAGGCAATGATTATGAATATAGGCATCATGTCTGTGTCAAGTATACCGACTCCTGCCTGCATCTACTACTATTACTCCACACATCGACCCTTATCTAGCATGCATCTACAGTACTAAGTTCATAAGAACGGAGTAACACCTTAAGTAAGATGACATGATGTAGAGGGATAAACTCAAGCAATATGATGAAAACACCATCTTTTTACCCTTGATGGCAACAATACAAATATGTGCCTCGCTACCCCTACTTTGTCGCTAGGTGAGAACACCGCAAGATTGAACCCAAAACTAAGCAACTCTCCCATTGCAAGAAACACCAATCTAGTTGGCCAAACCGAAACAATAATTCGAAGAGAAAAACAATGATATCAAACCATCCATATAAGAATTCAAAGAAGATTCAAACAATATTCATATATAATCTAATCATAAATCCACAATTCATCGGATCTGGACAAACACATTGCAAACGAAGATTACATCAGATAGAACTCCACGAACATCGAGGAGAACATTGTATTGAAGATCAAAGAGAGAGAAGAAACCATCTAGCTACTTGCGATGGACCCGTAGGTCTGTGGTAAACTACACACACTTCATCCGTAGGGCAATAGAGTTGATGTACATGCCCTCCGTGATCGAATCCCCCTCCGGCAAGATGCTGGAAAAGTCCCCAAGATGGGATCTCATGGAAATAGAGGCTTGCGGAAGCAGGAAAAGTATTTCTTTGGATGCTTCTGTTGGTTTGGGAATATTTGAGAATTTATAGGCCAGGTTGGAAGAGCGTTGAGGGGCCACAAGCCAGGGGCGCCCCCTAGAGCGTGCCCTGAGGGCTTCTTGATCCCTCGGGACTCTTGTGCCTTCCTCTCCAAGTCCTACGTGTGTCTTTTGGTCCAAGAAAAATCATCATAAAGTTATATTCTGTTTGGACTCAGTTTGATATTCCTTTTCTGTTAAACTCAAAACCAAGGAAAAACCGAAACTGGGACTATGTTGTGGATTAATAAATTAGTCCCAAAAATAATATTAAATAGCATAATAATGCATATAAAACTCTGAAACAGATAATATAATAGTGTGGAACAATAAAAAATTATAGATACGCTGGAGACATATCAAGCATCCCCAAGCTTAATTCCTACTCATCCTCAAGTAGGTAAATGATAAAAACAGAATTTTTGATGTTGAATGCTATCTAACATATTTATCCATGTAATTTTCTTTACTGTGTCATGAATATTCAGATCCATAAGATTCGAAACAAAATTTTAATATTGACATACAAACAATAATACTTCAAGCATACTATTAAAGTAATCGTGTCTTCTCAAAATAACATGGCCAAAGAAATTTATCCCTACAAAATCATATAGTCTGGCTATGCTCCATCTTCATCACACAAAGTATTTTATCATGCACAACCTCGATGACAATCCAAGCTATTGTTTCATACTTTTTATGTTCTCAAACTTTTTCAACTTTCACGCAATACATGAGCGTGAGCCATGAATATAGCACTATAGGTGGAATAGAATATGGTGGTTGTGGAGAAGACAAAAAGGAGATAGTCTCACATCAACTAGGCATATTAACGGGCTTTGGAGATGCCCATCAACAGATATGAATGTGATTGAGTAGGGATTTCCATGCAACAGATGCACTAGAGCTATAAGTGTATCAAAGCTCAAAAAGAAACTAAGTGGGTGTGCATCCAACTTGTTTGCTCACGAAGACATTGGGCAATTTGAGGAGTCACAAACTTTAACACAAGTATTTCTATAAATACACAATTACTCACTAGCATGACTCTAATATCACCATCTTTATATCTCAAAACAATCATAAGGAATCAAACGTCACATAGTATTCAACGCTCTTTATATGAAAGTTTTTATTATATCCCTCTTCGATGCCCATCATATTAGGACTACATTCATAACCTAAGAAAATTACCATGTTTTTTGGAGACTCTCAAAATAATATAAGTAAATCATGAGAGTTAAAAAATTACTATGAAATAAAGCAACCATCATGCTCTAAAATGATATTAGTGAAGCACTAGAGCAATTGCCTAGCTCAAAAAATATAAGTGAAGCACATAGATTATTCTAATAAATCCGCGATTCATGCGTGACTCTCTCAAAAGGTGTATACAGAAAGGATGCTTGTGGAAAACTAAAAATCAAAGACACATATCATCCAAGATGCTCCAAGCAAAACACATATCATGTGGTGAATAAAAATATAGCCTCAAGTAAATTTACCGATGGATGAAGACGAAAGAGGGGATGCCATCCAGGGCATCCCCGAGATTAGATGCTTGGTTGTGCTTGAGTATTACATTGGGGTGCCTTGGGAATCCCCAAATTTATGCTCTTGCCACTCCTTATTCCCTTGTCCATCAAATCTTTACCCAAAACATGAAAACTTCAGAACACAAAACTCAACAAGAAAACTAATGAGATCCGTTAGTATAAGAAAATAAATCACCACCTTTTCATACTGTTGTGAACTCATTCTTTATTTATATTGGTGTATTATCTACTATATTCCAACTTCTTCATGGTTCATACCCCCCCGATACTACCCATAGATTCATCAAAATAAGCAAACAACACGTAGAAAACAGAATCTGTCAAAAACAGAACAGTCTGTAGCAATCTGAAATCTTCGTATACTTTTGTAACTCCAAATTTTCTTAAAAATTAGGAAAAAATATGCAATTTGTATATCAATGTTGTGTAAAAAATTTAGACTTTTTCCACGCTTCTGTGATTTTTAGAAATTCTGGCAATGAGCGCAAAATTTTCTATTTTTCTGCAACATCAAATCGACTATCACCATAGATCATCCCAAAGGTCTTGCTTGGCTCAAACACTAATTAAAACACCAAAACACAATTATTACAGATGTACTAATGTGTACTTATTGCAAAACAAAACCAAAAACATAAAAATAAAATTAGGTTGCCTACCTACAAGAACTATTGTTTAACGCCCCTAGCTAGGCATAAAACATAGATCTATCTATTATCATCTTTGGTATGCAAACCATAAGTAGCCCTCATCATAGATTCATACGGCAACTTAATTTTCTTTCTTGGTAAGTGTTCCATGCCCTTCCTTAATGTAAATTAAAATCTAATGTTTCCTTCTTTCATATTAATAATTGCACCAATCGTTCTAAGGAAGGTCTACCAAAAATAATAGGTCTATCATGAAATCTATATCAAGAACCATGAAATCCACGGGCACATAATTCCTATTTTTGCAACAATAAGAACATCATTAATCCTTTCCATAGGTTTCTTAACAGTGGAATCCGCTAGATGCAAATTCAAAGAACAATCATCAAATTCACGGAAACCTAACACATCACATAAAGTTTTTGGAATCATGGAAACGCTAGCACCCAAATCACACAAAGCATGGCACTCATAATATTTAATGTTAATATTAATAGTATGTTCCCACTCATCATAAAGTTTTCTAGGGATAGAAACTTCCAATTCAAGCTTTTCTTCAAAAGATTTCATCATAGCATCAACAATATGTTTAGTAAAAGCTTTATTTTGACTATAAGCATGAGGAGAATTCAACATGGATTGCAAAAAAAATATAATATATCAAAGAACAATTATCATAATTAAAATCCTTCAAATCCAAATGAGTGGGTTCATCGCTACTTAAAGTTTTGACCTCTCCAATCCCACTTTTATCAATTTTTGCACTAAGATCTATAAACTCTGAATCATTGGGACGCCTTCTAGCTAAAGCTGACTCATCTCCAGTCACATCTTTATCAAGATTTATATTAGAAAAAATATATTCAATAGGAGTCACACAAAGTACTTTAAGATATTCATCATTATTCTCACAAAAACTAGAAGAACACGCTTTTACTAACCAATCTCACATAGCACGCATCCTAGTGGTTCTTTCTTTACACTCATCAATAGAAATTTTAATAGCTTTTAGAGATTCATTCATATCATGCTTTGGTGGCATAGATCAATTTTCAAAGAATAAATCTCAAGATAAATACTATCGATGTTCGTAGCCAAATCATCAATCTTGAGCAATTTTTGTTCAACCATAGCATTGAAAACTTTTTGTGAACTAATAAATTCTTTAATATTGTTATCAAGATCAGAGCGCATCTTATTACAATTTACATAAGAATTTTTGTAGGAGTTACCATAATTATTAGAGGAACTACTAGGAAATGGCCTAGGGTTGGAATTACCTCTATATACGTTATTACCAAAATTGTTCCTACCACCAAAATTCACATCCATAGATTCACTATTATTCTCAATCAAAGTAGACAAAGGCATATCATTAGGATCAATAGGAATAATCTTACTAGCAAAAAATTTCATAAGTTCGTCCATCTTTCCACTCAAAGTATTAACTTCTTCAATCTTATGCACTTTTTTACTAGTGGAAGATCTTTTGGTATGCCATTGAGAATAGCCATAATATTATCTATAAGTTTAGTAGCTTCTCCTATAGTAATTTCCATAAAAGTGCCTCTCACGGTAGAATCTAAAAGATTTCTAGATGCAAAATTCAATTCGGCATAAAAAATTGTATGATCATCTATAAACTTAAACCATGAGCAGGGCAATTTTTTATCATCAATTTCATCCTCTCCCAAGATTGTGCAACATGTTCATGATCAAGTTACTTAAAATTCATAATATCGTTCCTAAGGGAGATGATCTTAGAGGGAGGAAAATACTTGGAAATAAAATCATCTTTACACTTATTCCACGAATCAATACTATTTTAAGGCAAAGATGGAAACCAAGTTTTAGCGTGATCTCATAGTGAGAACGAAAATAGCTTCAAGTTAACAATATCATTATACACATCTTTTTTCTTTTGCATATCACAAACTCAACGAAAGTATTTAGATGGGATGCAACATCTTCACTAGGAAGGCCGAATAATTGATCTTTCATAACAAGATACAGGAAAGCGGCATTAACTTCATAAGATTTCACACTAGTGGCGGGAGAAATTAGAGTACTAATAAAATCATTATTATTAGTATTGGGAAAGTCACACAACTTGGTATTTTCTTCACACATCGTGACAAAGAAAGCAATCTAACACATGAGCAACCAAAAAGAAAACGAGAAGGCAAACAGAAGAAAGACGAATAAAAAGGCAAATTATTTTGTGTTTTTCTGAAATCATTTTAGAAGTGGGGGAGAAGAAAACGAGAATCAAATGGCAAATAATGTAATGCAAGAGATAAGAGTTTATGGTGGGTACTTGGTAGGCTTGATGTAGATCTCCCCGGCAACGGTGCCAAAAATTCTTCCTGCTACTTCTTGAGCTTGCGTTGGTTTTTCCCTTGAAGAGCAAAGGGTGATGCAGCAAAGTAGAGATAAGTATTTCCCTCAGTTAAAAACCAAGGTATCAATCCAGTAGGAGATACACGCAAGTCTCCAATCTATGCACCTGCACAAACAATCAAACACTTGCACCCAACGCGATAAAGGGGTTGTCAATCCCTTCATGGTCACTTGCAAGGATGAGATCTGATAGAGATAGATATAAAACATTAGTAAAACGTAAAACAAAAAAATTAAATAAATTGCAGCAAGCTATTTTTGGGTTTTTTGTTTTATAGATATGAGAATATATGATGGAAAATAGACCCGGGGGCCATAGGTTACACTAGAGGCTTCTCTCTTGAAGGAAAATAATACATTGGGTGCACAAATTACTATTGGGCAATTGATAGAAAAGCGCAAAGTTATGACGATATCCAAGGAAATGATTATGAATATAGGCATCACGTCTGTGTCAAGTAGACTAACTCCTGCCTGCATCTACTACTATTACTCGACATATCAACCGCTATCCGGCATGCATCTAGAATATTAAGTTCATAAGAACAAAGTAATGCCTTAAGTAAGATGGCATGATGTAGAGGGATAAACTCAAGCAATATGATGAAAACCCCATCTGTTTACCCTTCATGGCATCAATACCAATATGTGCCTCGCTACCCCTACTTTGTCACTAGGTGAGGACACCGCAAGATTGAACCCAAAACTAAGCACCTCTCCCATTGCAAGAAAAACCAATCTAGTTGGCCAAAGCAAACCGATAATTCGAAGAGAAATACAAAGATATCAAATCAAGCATATAAGAATTCAGAGAAGATTCAAATAATATTCATAGATGATCTGATCATAAATCCACAATTCATCGGATCTTGACAAACACACCACAAAACAAGATTACATCTGATAAAACTCCATGAACATCGAGGAGAACATTCTATTGACGATCAAAGAGAGAGAAGAAGCCATCTAGATACTAGCTATGGACCCGTAGGTCTGTGGTAAACTACTCAAGCTTCATCAGTAGGGTAATTGAGTTGATGTAGATGCCCTCCATGATCGAACCCCCCACCGACGGGATGCCGGAAAAGGCTCCAAGATGGGATCTCGCGGAAACAGAGGCTTGCGGCGGCAATAAAGTATTTTGGTGGATGCTTGTGTTGGTTTGGGAATATTTGGGAATTTATAGGCTAAAGATTAGGGTTTGAAGATTGCTGAGGGGCCCACATGCCAGGGGGCGCCCCCCTAGGGTGCACCCTAAGGGCTTATGGAGCCCTCGGGACACTTCTGTCATCCTCTCCAAGTCCTATGTATGTCTTCTGGCCCAAAAAAATCATCATAAAGTTTTATTCCATTTGGACTCTGTTTGATATTCCTTTTCTGTAAAACTCAAAAACAAGGAAAAAACAGAAGTTGACACTGGGTTCTGGGCTAATAAGTTGGTCCCAAATATAATATAAAATAGCATAATAATGCATGTCAGACATCCAAAACAAATAATATAATAGCATGGATCAATAAAAAATTATAGATACGTTGGAGACGTATCATTCACTAATGCTGCCCCCATAAGGTCATTTGCAAACCTAGCCAAAATCATCAAGCGTCATCTCCTTGTGATCATCATATAAATAAAACTCTACCGTGGGTGCCGACCTCCTAGAATGGAAATGAAAATTTTGCACGAAGGTGTTAGTCAACAACAGGTATTGTTCACACTTATCTTGGATGAAGTGGGTGATGCCTGCATTCTCCGCCAAATAATAGAATTCATCATAAATTCCGGCCACCCTCAAGAATGCATCCCTTGGCCATTCAGATGGCCAAACCTCCGCCGTACGAGGAAGGTTGTACATGGACTTATTCTTCTACTCAATTTCATTTTGATTTGAATTCCGGCTTGAAGAACCCCTTAACCATCTCCTCATCATTTCTTTTCTTTTATCTGAAAATTTCTGAAATTTTTAGTGACTCAAAATAAAAGTGAACAAAACACAACAAGATTGGTAGAAACTACTCCCACAAGTGTCTAGAGGCTATATCATGCATCAAAACTACTTTGGACCATATAAATTCGACATGGAAGCTCAAGAACAAGGTCACCATGATACGTCTCCATCGTATCTACTTTTCCAAACTCTTTTGCCCTTCGTTTGGACTCTAATTTGCATGATTTGAATGGAACTAACTCGGACTGACGCTGTTTTCAGCAGAATTGCCATGGTGTTATTTTTGTGCAGAAATAAAAGTTCTCAGATTGACCTGAAAATTTATGGAGAATATTTTTGGAATATATAAAAAATATTGGCGCAAGAATCGACCAGAGGGGGCCACCGAGAGGCACAAGCCCTGGGGACGCGCCCTACAGGCTTGTGGACCCCCTGAAGCTCCTCTGACCCTAATTCCAACTCTATAAGTACATATTCGCATAAAAAATTCCAAGAGAAGGATTCATCGCGTTTTACGATATGGAGCCGCCGCCGCCTCCTGCTCTTCATCGGGAGGGCTAATCTAGAGTCTATTCGGGGCTCCAGAGAAGGGTATTCGTCGCCATCATCATCACCAACGTTCCTCCATCACCAGTTTCATGATGCTCACCATCATGTGTGAGTAATCCCATCGTAGCACTACTATGGAAAAGCCTAGCAGTAGCGCGGGGTGCCGCGCTACTGATAAGGCGCTACAGCTAACATGTAGCACTAGCGCGTGTTGTCCCATGGTACTGCTATACATGACTAGCAGCAGCGGGCTTTGGTTGCATGCGCTGCTACTAATAGCTGCAACGCTTTTAACTAGGACGCGCTACTGGTAAGAGAGTGCTACTGCTAAGTTTATTCCCCTCGCTACTTCTAGTTTTATTAGTTTCTATTTTTTCTGCATATTTGTTTTGTATACAATAATCTTTAGCATATCAAACACATACAAATGTAATCATAGCATATACATACAGATAGTCTCATCAAATCATGTCATCATCACAATCATCATCCAACACAAAGTGGTTTCTCGTCATCATCTCAAAAATAGCGATACAAGTCTCGATTACTTGTAACTACATCGTCATCCATCTAAACAATGATATACGTGAGAAGAGCTATCACTGTGAGTGAGAGCGGAACTATGCAGTACATGAGTTCGTATCCCTCTCTCGCATTAGCGTGAACCTAAACTAACTACTGGTTGTCGCTCGGAAACCGGAAACCGGTATACGCGAGCCTGACACTCCGGCCACTCATCGTATACTCCTTGCATTGCACTTCTTCTTCATCGATGATCTATGCACCTGCATCGTCACATGAGTCGATGATATGCAACATACATAATTGAGCAACAGAAAGAGACAGACTTGGCAAAAATAGAAGCAACATAACATAAGCATAAATAACAAAGTTCATCGTGCCCAAAATGCCCTAACCAGAGTGATCTTCGCTAGTTGAGGAGGATGGTTTAATTACATCACAATTAAAGTTTCGCCATGCATAACTCAAAGTTTCCTCATTCAGAAAATATGGACTAAATGGACACATTGTCATATATCGACAATCACTCCAACATGTCGTTCCATCCATCCAAGTTAGGGAGATAGTCCCGAGCTTAGTGAAAGGCTTCAAGTCGAGATGCTGAGCGGCTACACATGTTCGGACGTCTTCCCGCCACATTTGCCCTTCCTCATGGAACAGACATGTTTTATCAAGGACCTTCTTCAAGATGACTTGGGCAAGTTCATGTTGGATGTGATAGAACTTAGCTCGAAGTCGATGATTCAGGATATCTCCTACGTTCTTTGCCCATTGCAGAATATGGGCATCACCGGATTTAGGTGACATGCGAAGGTTCTGCTGATCCCGTCTGTACTCCATCATGTGGTGTATGACATATAATTCATCACTAAGAGTATCACTCGGTTGCTCGATGCAGCAGAAGTCGGTCTTATGGCCGAAGGTGGGCCTGTCGTCCGTTTTCTTCTTATCCTTGATCTCTCCACCCCTTACGCCGTAGTAAAAGATAGCACTGTCGAGAACATACTTGATGTGGGTGTAATCCTTTTTCTTCATGTTCTTTGACGAGTCCAAGTAAAGAGCATGGGAGTATCGAGGATAAAGGATGATGAGGATGGCATGCCCGACGCAGCGCAAAATAAGTACACCTCAAATTAATTAGCCTCCACTGTGCAAATGAATGATTTATATAGAAGGAAGGATATCAGCGCAGATAACTTACAGGGGATGATAAGGCATGAGAATCGATGATGTAGTCCCTCGCGTATTCAGGGTGCTCTGCGTAGACTGCCAAGAAACCGTCGTTCATGAAGTACGGGTCAACGACACAGATATAAGGTATGTGCTCAATCCCGATGATGTAGTTCATGTACAAGGCAAAAAGGCGGACAAACATAAAATCCAGCTTCTTCAAGTGAAACATGTTGAAGATGTAATCAAATCAAGGAAGAACTTGTCCGCTGGGCATGTGTGGACGTACGACCTTTGCTGCGGCATGTTAACCATGTAGAGTGGGTATCCTGGATTTTCCAAGGCGATGATGCTTTTCTCTCTACGTAGAACATCATCATAAAGTCTCCTTATATCGTCGTGTGTGGCTTCTACCGCTGCCTTAGGTAGGATTGGTTCACCGGGGATATGCCATTTTGCTGCACCGGGGATAGGTACACGGTCTTGAACCCAAGGCTGCTGAGGCGGCTGGATCATAGAAGTAGCTTTGTTGCCTTTCCTCGGTCTCTTCCTATGCTTCTTTGCTACCGGAAGGATGTCTATAATATGACCAGCCTCCGGAGGAGGAAATTCAGGAACCGACTTATGATGCTCAAACCCTGAGTACTCATCATAGGCGCCAGTATTGAGATACTGTTGAGTGTCATCGTCATCATCATCCTCATCTATGGAGACGTCATCAGTGACTAATGGAGCCTCTTCCTCACCTCATCCTCTATCACCCAGCATGAAAGTTGACGCTAATTCGGTATGTGGGGTGTTAATGTCCAAACCTTGCTCAGGCTGCGTGCCCATGGGTGTGCTCCCAGCCGCCTCCAGACGAAGCAGATTCTTTGGCCACAATAGGACCCATCCATTGCAACTGCCAAGCCGGCGCGGGGTCTCGTCGTCATCCCCCTAGTACCGGAGGAGCCAATTTTTTGTTGTCGGGTTTGACACTGGCCACGGAAACCTTGAAAGCATCAAGGGGAATCGGCCGGCTGTGGAACAATGGTTCCTTCAGCTTCATTATCATCGCCTTCCCCACGTCCACCTTCTGGTTGCCGATGGCATACAATATGGTCCACAGGGTTACGTTGGCCTGCAAATACATGTCTACGATGTGAGACATCTGAAAGGCAACGTAAATGTGAGATTATACATTTATTGAAGAGGGCCGGTGTGACAGATACTGTGAGGGCTTCGAGCTAAGCCAAAGACGAAGCACCACCGAGAACGTCCGAGACGGAGGACGGGCTGTTATGAGCAGGGGCGGGAGTCGATGCAGGAGCTGGTGCGGGAGCCGGTGCAGGAGCAGGTGTATGTGCTGGTGCGGTAGCCAGTGCAGGAGCTGGTGTGGGAGCCGGTGCTGGAGCAGGTGCAGGTGCTGGTGCAATGCTAGTTGAGCTGTTCCCGAAGAAGTCGGCAAGGGGAAAGTCCGCTGCATATTTTTTCTAGATTTTTCCTACTCCAACTGACAACGTCCAGAACCAAGACACTAGACATATCGGCAAGCGCCTGTGTTGCGGCAGCTACCACTGTTGCGACTGTCTCAGCTGATTTCTTCTCAACCGCGGTCTCAACCTTCTTGTCGATGTTTTGTTCAGTTAACCTCCGTCTTTCCTTTCTCTCCTCTGTGGTCTCATTCTAGTACTTCTTCCACGTGGCATCGTCTCCAACACCGTGCACGCATCCATACAATAGCCGAGTGTCCACCAGGAGTCCTTTCAATATGCTCAATGCCCTGTTGAATGGGGTGTTCCACTTGGGCCTCGCCGACGCCTCAGATGGTGAGTCACTTTTGGCTGCAATCCTGTGGTGCTCTCTCTGCAGAAGGAACAAGGATCGTTTGCAAATATGTCTAAATGTGCAGTCCAATTGATCAGAGACTAAAATTACTAGGAGTCTCATGAACTCCGTCGTGACCGGGCCCGTCTCTAAAACCTTCTTGACTGGGTCCCAATGGTACCGGGCCTTGAGGCCGTCATGCTCCTGCGGGACGGTGAAGTCCGCCAAGGGGTCTGGGATGTCCAGACTTTCGCGTTTCACATCCTCCTTGGCCCATATGTACCTCTTCCCACCGTAACCATGACTTCTGAAGTGGTGGCACCCCATGTTCCTCTGTTGAAGCCCCTTCATGTACTTCACATTTTCTTTGGCAGCTGCGGCCTCGCAAGCCGCCTTGAATATTTGAAACTGCTCTTTTGTGATTTTTGGGTTATCCTTTACAATCTAGGAGTAGGGTTCCTTTTTGTTGACGATCCGATGTTTCACCCTTGCTTTCCAAGTGGCCAAAGAGTCGCTAAACTTGGTCATGGCGTGTTTGTTCATCTTCTTCATTGCCATGTCTTAATCTGGATTTTTATATTCCTTTTCATCACGGTGTCACAGCCCTAGAAATCTTCTTGTATTAGTGGCATTGCATCCATGCATCATTTTCAACATCTATTAATTTTGAAATGGGGACTGATAAACCCTAGCAGCAAGTGAAATACAACTAGGGTCAAATTAAATCTTTTCCATCTACCCAAAATGGTTTTTAGAAATGTTCATCAATTTTGGAATGGGTGAAAACTTCTTCCAAAAATGATGCACACATTTCTAGGACATTTCTGGATTTTGGAGTTAATTCATACGTATTTGAATTTGGACAATTAAATGCTATATAATATCTTAAATGTCCAAATAATTCTGAACTTAAGTGAGGGCTGTTGGAAATATTCCATACAGAGCCCACAATTATTTTTAGGGTTTTTGAAAATGCCTTAGCATTTTAATTAAGTCAAAACATTACAGAAAATAGAAAACAGAAACTAAATAAAAGAGAGAGAGAAGGAAACAAACCTGGTGCCACCTGGGCCTCACCTGTGCTAGCCCAGCCCACCTGGCCCCCCTCCCCTGTCGTCTTCCTCCTTTGCCAGGAGGATGGGCGTGTGCCCGCGGTGTGCCAGCACGCGCACGGCCACCGACGGCCACCTCCTGCTTGCTGCTTTCCCCCTCGACGCCCTGGGGACGCCATGCAGCCTCCCGGGTCCCTCTCTCACTCTCTCTCGTTCTCCTCCCCCTCCTCTGGCTCTCTCCCTCGCACCACCGAACGCGGCTGCCGCCGCTGACAAGAACCACCACGGCCACAGCTACCCCCTCGCCCCTCGGTTGTTCCCACGAGTTCCACGACGTCGTCCTCGACCCCCTCACCGAACCACGTTTCGCCGGAAGCCCTGCAGCGTCGCCTTCGAGGTCTTCTTCAACCTTCGGCCGCCGGCGACCTCGTCTTCGATTCGCTGCCGTCCGTGCTTCCCCGGCCCCGACTTCGACTCCGTTCGACCCCTCTGTGAGCCTCCGTCGTTTCCCCCTTGTTTTCCCTCTCCAACCCTTCCTCTAGCCGTGCTTTTTGCCGGAGACCGAACCGCGCCGCCGCCGAGCCTCTCGCCGCCGTGGCCACAGCCGGCGCAACCTCCAACCGAGCACACCCACGTGCTCACCACGCCGCGTAGGTGCCATAGGAGCCAACCACGCCACCCCACGGCCACCGTAGCCCCGCTTCCGAGTGCACCCGTACTCCGGCCGCCGTCACGAGCTCGATTCCGGTGAGCTCGCTCCACCCCAGCTCCTCCCACTTGCCCCACTAGATGCGCGGGAGCCCCAGCTACGCGTAGGACCAAACCACGGTCGATTTGGTCGCCTGTGGGCGATTTCCGAAGCCCTCCGCCATCTCTGTCGTTGCCGGAGATGAGCCGTTGACCTGGTCCGGCGGGTTTGACCCAGCTTGACCGGGGTTTGACTTTCCCCTGACTCACTGACATGTGGGCCCCAGGCCACTAACTAAACTAGGATTAGTATTAGTTTAACACAAACTAACTTTAGTTAGTTAACTAACTACTGACCAGTTGGTCCCACTGGTCAGGTTTGACCTGGCCAGCCACAGTTGACCTGATGACGTCACACTTACGTCATGCTGACGCAGTAAAACCCTTTTCTGGATTTTAAATAAATCTAAATGATTTATTTATTTCAGAAAATGCCTAAAACATCTAAAAATCATAGAAAATAATCTATAACTCAGAATGAAATAATTTATATATGAAAAATTATCAGAAAAATTCAAGGAATCTGTTTATGGCATTTTCATGCATGTTTGAACAATGTTTGTCCCCTGTTTTGGACAAAACAAATAAATGGCATTTAATAAAGCACATATGGAGTTTGAATTTGAACCTAGTGTTCAAACCAACTCCATTTAACTTGTTTCTAGTTGCATTAGGCCAATCAACAGCATATTGCCATGTCACATTCATGCATCATATTGTTGCATGGCATTGATTGTGTCCTTCCCTGGTTGCCGGTAACCGTCCCCTCTCAGACGACGATGTTTCCGACGACGTGATCGATGACACCGATGAAGAACTATATTGTCTTCAGAAGTGCCAGGCAAGCAAAACCCCCTTGTTCATTCCGATACAAACCCACTCTCTCGCTCCTGCTCTCTTTTACTGCATTAGGACAACAACGATTCAACTGTTACATGCTGCGGTACTTGAACCCATTTCCTTTGCATGACCTGTCATTGCCACAGTAAATAGATGAAACCCACTAGCATGAGTAGGAGTTGTTTGAGCCCTGATGTGCCTACTCATTCATGTTTGCTTGTCATGCCTGCTATTGCTTAGAGTTGTGTCAGGTCTGATCCATTGGGGATGAATTGGAAAGTTGTGAACATGTCCTACTGTGTGTGAGCTAAGTGTGTGAACACGATTTGGTAAAGGTAGCAGTGAGAGGCCATGTAGGAGAACATGGTGGGTTGTCTCATTGAAACCGTTCTCAGGAACTGAGTTTTATGTTTGTGATCCATGAAACAGTTACTACCACACATTAGGCCCTGAAATATGACCCTGCTCGACTTACTGACCCCTCTCGTCCTCTGTCCAGGAGTTGCAACTAGTTTCTGGTGTTTATAGGATATGTGTTGGCGGCCGTGCGTAGTGCTGACCCTAGAGGTGGGCTATGATGCGGTAGATACACCGTGGCACGGTGTACCGGGCGCCCGTTTGGTGTCTTGGGAACCCTGCACACATCGTTTGGGGCTGCGAGCGAAACTCCGGCCGGATCTCCTCGCGGATGGAACCCGAATAGGCGATAAACCTGGACTAGAGACTTGTGCGGTTAGTCAGGTCATGGTCTACACCCACGTCGGCTTTCGCTTGAAGTCTCCCGAGCACATGTCGTGTGCAGATGCTAAGTGGTGGAAACATGTGTGACGAAGTACACCCCTACAGGGTATAAAACTATTCGAATAGCCGCGTCCGCGGTAAAGGACTTCTGGGTTGCCTATAACAGTTCATAGACAAGTGAAAGTGGATACTCTAAAATGCGCAAGATAAGCGTGAGTGCTATGGATGGCGTTCTCGTAGGGAGACAGGAGCAGATCCATAGTGGTGTATTGATATGGTGAATATGAGGACTCGTGTGCGCCACCTCAAAAGAGTTACTTGCAGTCATAGTTTAAGATAGCCACCGAGTCAAAGCTGGCTTGCTGCAGTTAAACTCCACCACCCCCCTGTTGATACCGATGCATATGTAGCTAGTTCTGATGTAAGTCTTGCTGAGTACTTTTGTACTCACGTTTGCTTAATTTATGTTTTGCAGAGAGATTTCAGTCTCGCTAGTAGTTTCATGTGGACTTCGATGTTTAGCTTGATACCTCAGCTACGATCTTGTGCCCTCGGCAGGATCTGGTAGATAGTCAGACTTCTCAACCTTTTTCATTTGTAGATGTCTGTACTCAGAAATGTTAAGCTTCCGCATGTGCTTGATTTGTATGCTGTGATTGTTGGGTCATGAGACCCATGTTTGTAATATCTCGCTCCTTGGAATAAATACTTGAGTTGTAGAGTTATGTTGTGATGCCATGTTGTATTTACACATATCGAGCATATTGTGTGTATGATTGAAATGCTTGGTATGTGTGGGATCCGACAATCTAGTTGTTTATCCTTGGCAGCCTCTCTTATGGGGAAATGTAGTCTAGTGCTTCCATGAGCCATATTAGTCCGCTACAGCCCGGTTCACCGGAGTCCTGTTAGCCCAGCACTACTGCTCAGGACACTTGACTGGCCGGCATGTGTTTCACTTCGTTCCTGTGTCTGTCCCTTCGGGGAAATGTCACGCGGTGACATCCGGAGTCCTGCCTAGCCTACTACAGCCCGGGTTCCCGGAGTCCTGTTAGCCCAGTGCTACAGCCCGGATTCACTCGCTGCTGACCGACATGCTTGATGTGATTCATGTATGCCTGTCCCCATAGGTTGGTGCCGTTTTGGGTTCACGACTAGCCATGTTGGCCCGGGTTCCCTGTCATATGGATGCTAGCGACACAATCATATATGTGAGCCAAAAGACCCAAACGGTCCCGGGCCATGGTAAGGCGACACCCATGGGAATACCGTGCGCGAGGCCGCAAAGTGATATGAAGTGTTACCGGCTAGATCGATATGACTTGGAATCGGGGTCCTGAGAGCTTTGGTATCTGAGCCTGACTGCCTGTAGGATTACCAAGCCAAACTGGTCGAAGTTGAGTCTAGAAATGCTTTTGTTATGTAGGGGAATTGATTGTGGAAGGGAACGTAAGGCTCTTTTTACTCCTTTACCCTATGGCCTTGTAATCTGATTCATCCTCTTCTCTTCTACGGGGATTAAGAACTAGGCTTCTCATCTTTCTATCAGGATGACGTGTTACTAATCCATAGACTTATAGAATTGATAATTTCAAGCCTCAGTTCCGTTCCTACTACTTCCGTATGTTGTCAGTTGATCTCGGAACCTTGATATTGTTGTTGAGTGGCTATGTCACCATTTTTGTAGGTTGTCTCAAATCTTTTGAGCAATTACAGCCGTTATGCTATCCGAGTCATCACAGGTTTCTAAATAGTCTGATGCATTTGCAAACCCTTTCCCCTGTTCCTGATGTCCATTTGGGCCAGATTAATCACACTACCTGTCAGTTGAGGTACTCTATTGCCTCGACATATATGTTGGAGCTATTATTATGACCCTAGGTGTTTAGGGAGTCACCTAGTAATCTAGCCATGTTTTGTGTTCCCGGTGTGATGATTCTGGCCACCATTCTCAAAAGCATCCTGTGATGCCATTTAGTTAGTAGGTATTCTACTACTGGGTTTTGAACCCGAGATTCACCCTACTTACCTCATGTTGATAGTGTTGCTAGTTCCTTTAGGATATTAGTAACCTTTGCATTAGTCCTAGAGGTCCGTGGTATATCCTTCTTCCAAATACTATGAACTGTCTATGGCAGAAGTTCTTTGAACCATAAGATCACAACCAGAGTGCTCTTGATGAGTTCTCCATTCTTCATTGTGAATCTGCCAGTCCTACCATTCTGCATGGGTTGTCCGGAAGAAATGTTGAGCTATGCTAGACATACTAATCTATGCATCCACAACTCAGAAAATTATATGTTCCTCGAGTTGTTCCTCTTCAGTTGTATTCCGACCATCTTCTATCAGTTGATAGCCAAGAGTATGTGTGCATTTGTGTTCATCGATGCCTATAATTCTTGTGGTCCGTCAAGCCATTCTATTCCAGAATGACTAGGAGAAACAAACTCCAGTACCTCGTCCACTTCTAGGATTGGGTCAAAGTAGTTGTATTCCACAGATCAAATGCCAATTTAGTTTTTGTTCTATTCTACCTTTGGGTATTACCTTCTTTATATCAGGATTGTCATGGGAATTGCACCACCTCTTATAAATTCTTGACGCAGTAATACTTCTTGCCATCATTGTTCGTTCCTCAGCTCCGTGTTATTATAACCGGAATGCCGACAAGTGAACCGTGATGTGTGAAAGCAGTATTCCTAGCAACTCCGTTGCTTGGTAGTTAATGGACAATACTCTCATTCTTAGTGTGTTGGTAATTAAATCACCATCCTAAGATTGATCATGCTACCTAGTCCATATTTCCGGGTGCACTCATCGACCAATGAGTTAGGACTGTGAATCCCTCGCTCCTTGATCATATCGTCTTGCCCTGAAAAGCAAGATTGTTCTCGAGCTTAATAACATATCGGTGGTTCGTGATTTTCCGAATATCTTCTCGGAGGTATCACCAGGCTGTCACCTGATCGCTATGTTGAGCTCGTGATCAAGTTGGTTTCTTGTAGCCACCCTCTTCTCCAGGAATCTATGTTGGATACCCCTGAGCTAGTTGGTTAGCTTAATAACAACTTGGAGAGTTGGAAGATAAAAGCTTGTCCTACCACGCTCATCCCTAAGGGATATCTTGTATCTGTGTTGAAGAAAGATAATACCTTCATCGATTGATCCACGCGATCAATTATCGGCGCTATTGCCTTATCAATCCCTTGATTTGAGTGTGGGCTATCGTCCAATCAAATCAGAACCAACGATGCTCGTAATGTTGTCTTACTCTTGGTTGATCCCTCGAGCATACACCATTACATCTTTTGGTCTGACCAATGCTATCACCGTGTTCATGATGGTGGAAGTCCAGTGATATGGAGATTCCGATGAGTTGCTGTTAAGCCCATCAGCATCATTTTGTCTCCCCCATGATTCACGTTGAACATTACACTAGTGTTGGAAACTTTATAACCATTGCCCCCATGTCCCGATCATGAAGCATATGTCCGGTTGAAAGATGTGACTTCCTCTAATTCATGTGCATCTGATATAAGTTGCCGCCGTGAATTCAAGAAAGTTTGTTTTTTTTGCTTCCTCTGGAATCATCCCAAGTCAGTCATGCATGTGCGAAGTATTCTATGGTCTGATAGACTGATCATCTACATTCTATACGTATTCCTAGCACACCAAGCCACTGATTGATTTGTTCAAGGAGAAGAAGTTTCTTCTTAAGAGTTAGACCTACGCAAGGACTTCGATATCCTCGTTGATGGTTCCCCCTGAACTCGGTAGTGTTTCATTTTAAGACTACCACGTGACCATGCTTGTCTAGGACAACGTGTTCACATGCTTGTAGCAGAACCGGCTCATGCTTTGGAGCTTACTACCGTAGTTCATTCCCCCGAGTATCTCGCAACGTTGTCTCGTCGATTTGTGTTGCAAACCTTCATTTTCCTTTCTAGACTCGATGAGTCTGGAATATCCTGACACCAACCAGATCTGAATCTCAGGCAGATATGATGGTTGGAGCATTTTCCAAGAACTATAATATTGGTCTCTCGATAACCGGTAAAGTGGATGTCGTGGCCAACACATCCAGCCGGAAGACCTATTATTGTAGTATCTCGATTGAAGAAAGTTGGCCACCTTCCCATGAGGATTTCGTAGGATTTACCTCCATAGTTAATCCTTACGGATTCTTGTGCTCCCGAAGTCCGATCTTTTACTTGATGTTCTATATATCAAACCATATCTATGAATGGGATACACTAGCACATCAAGGAGAACATTAGAAGCGGAGTGCTATATGTCTCTCGGTCGATCATCCAGATTTTGTTTCCCCGGCCTCGCTAAGGTGAAATCTGAGAAAGTGTTATCTTCCTTTGCATCTGCATCACCCATCACCATTCACCATGGTGGTATGTTGTGTTGCCGGGATCCTTGACACGGATATTGGTAAAACCTTGATGAATATGGAGATGCTCAAGTTCTTGAGAGCACGCGCAAGCACCAGGTTTTACCGTTGGCGTTAAATGGGATTTGCTTCCAGTTTCCTCGGTTATGTTATAACCTTTTCAAACAGTGGACTCACTCTCGACTGTTGAGTTCTTCCGTAGTTACCAGAATCATTCCCAACATTTGCATTTTGTTCCCAGCTTGCACCTCAGTAGTTGTTGTTCAGGATCATCTTCAAAAGTGGACTTACCATGGGTCTCATCCATTTCCGATGATAAGCAAAAATCATCCATTGCGTTTTCTTCGACAAGATAGTCCACATCATCCATTCTAGTCGGAGTATGCCATTCTTCGAACTTCTTCAAACGATCGTTGTGATTGCCTTAGGCTGGTATAGAGAGTTTCAATGATCTGTGTATCAAAAGTAATTCTTTTTACCACTTAAGGGAATAGTTCTTCGAGTCACCTTCCCTGAGGTGCCCCATTTCGGAATCATGGCAATTTCCCTCGCTACTTTGAAACCCTCATCAAATTGTTTCTTCTATCGCTCCTGATGCAAGTTTTGCCTCTCAGCTCCAGAGATGTTTCTATGTCTCATCCCATGAGTTGATCTTGTGATCATCAAGATGATCCTAAGTTGCTCGAACCTCAAGAAGATTGATTCTTCTAAATTTTCCCTTTCTTCTTGTTGTCATGTTGGATGTAGTTCTCAAAGCAAGACGTCAAGATCAATGTGATGCAATATATCGGTATCTTCAAGAAGGGCAGTTCGATCGAGAAGACTGTGATAGTTTTGTGACCCCTCTGTCTTCTTACTTCACTTCTTGAATCTCGGGACGAGATTCTTGTTTAGTGGGGGTGAGTTGTCACAGACCTAGAAATCTTCTTGTAATTAGTGGCATTGCATCCATGCATCATTTTCAACATCTATTAATTTTGAAATGGGGACTGATAAACCCTAGCAGCAAGTGAAATACAACTAGGGTCGAATTAAATCTTTTCCATCTACCCAAAATGGTTTTTAGAAAAGTTCATCAATTTTGGAATGGGTGAAAACTTCTTCCAAAAACCAGAGTTTCGTGAGCTGGAGAAGATCGATAAAGCTTAGAACTTGCTCGTTTGCAGGAGGAGGCGGTGGTATGACTCCGTCCGTTGAACGAGCATTTCGTGCCACCTGATGCACACATTTCTAGGATATTTCTGGATTTTGGAGTTAATTCATACGTATTTGAATTTGGACAATTAAATGCTATATAATATCTTAAATGTCCAAATAATTCTGAACTTAAGTGAGGGTTGTTGGAAATATTCCATACAGAGCCCACAATTATTTTCAGGGTTTTTGAAAATGCCTTAGCATTTTAGTTAAGTCAAAACAATTACAGACAAATAGAAAACGGAAACTAAATAAAAGAGAGAGAGAAGGAAACAAACCTGGCGCCACCTGGGCCTCACCTGTGCTGGCCCAGCCCACCTGGCCCCCCTCCCCTGTCGTCTTCCTGCTTTGCTAGGAGGATGGGCGTGTGCCCGCGGTGCGCCAGCACGCGCACGGCCACCGACGGCCACCTCCTGCTTGCCGCTTTCCCCCTCGACGCCCTGGGGACGCCACGCAGCCTCCTGGGTCCCTCTCTCACTCTCTCCCGTGCTCCTCCCCCTCCTCTGGCTCTCTCCCTCGCACCACCGAACGCGGTCGCCGCCGCCGACGAGAACCACCACGGCCACAGCTACAAAATTCAAGGAATCTGTTTATGGCATTTTCATGCATGTTTGAACAATGTTTGTTCCCTGTTTTGGACAAAACAAATAAATGGCATTTAATAAAGCACATATGGAGTTTGAATTTGAACCTAGTGTTCAAACCAACTCCATTTAACTTGTTGCTAGTTGCATTAGGCCAATCAACGGCATATTGCCATGTCACATTCATGCATCATATTGTTGCATGGCATTGATTGTGTCCTTCCCTGGTTGCCGGTAACCGTCCCCTCTTAGACGACGGTGTTTCCGACGACGTGATCGATGACGCCGATGAAGAACTATATTGTCTTCAGAATTGCCAGGCAAGCAAAACCCCCTTGTTCATTCCGATACAAACCCACTCTCTCGCTCCTGCTCTCTTTTACTGCATTAGGACAACAACGATTCAACTGTTACATGTTGCGGTAGTTGAACCCCTTTCCTTTGCATGACCTGTCATTGCCACAGTAAATAGATGAAACCCACTAGCATGAGTAGGAGTTGTTTGAGCCCTGATGTGCCTACTCATTCATGTTTGCTTGTCATGCCTGCTATTGCTTAGAGTTGTGTCAGGTCTGATTCATCGGGGATGAATTGGAAAGTTGTGAACATGTCCTACTGTGTGTGAGCTAAGTGTGTGAACACAATTTGGTAAAGGTAGCGGTGAGAGGCCATGTAGGAGTACATGGTGGGTTGTCTCATTGAAACTGTTCTCAGGAACTGAGTTCTGTGTTTGTGATCCATGAAACAGTTACTACCACACATTGGGCCCTGAAATATGACCCCGCTCGACTTACTGACCCCTCTCGTCCTCTGTCCAGGAGTAGCAACTAGTTTCTGGTGTTTATAGGATATGTGTTGGTGGCCGTGCGTAGAGCTGACCCTAGGGGTGGGCTATGATGCGGTAGATAAACCGTGGCACAGTGTACCGAGCGCCCGTTTGGTGTCTTGGGAACCCTGCACACATCGTTTGGGGCTGTGAGAGAAACTCCGGCTGGATCTCCTCGCGGATGGAACCCGAATAGGCGATAAACCTGGACTAGAGACTTGTGCGGTTAGTCAGGTCGTGGTCTACACCCACGTCGGCTTTCGCTTGAAGTCTGCCAAGCACATGTCATGTGCAGATGCTAAGTGGTGGAAACATGTGTGACGAAGTACACCCCTGCAGGGTATAAAACTATTCGAATAGCCGCATCCGCGGTAAAGGACTTCTTGGTTGCCTATAACAGTTCATAGACAAGTGAAAGTGGATACTCTAAAATGCGCAAGATAAGCATGAGTGCTATGGATGGCGTTCTCGTAGGGAGAAGGGAGCGGATCCATAGTGGTGTATTGATATGGTGAATATGTGGACTCGTGTGCGCCACCTCAAAAGAGTTACTTCCAGTCGTAGTTCAAGATAGCCACCGAGTCAAAGCTGGCTTGCTGCAGTTAAAATCCACCAGCCCCCTGTTGATACCGATGCATATGTAGCTAGTTCTGATGTAAGTCTTGCTGAGTACTTTTGTACTCACGTTTTCTTAATTTATGTTTTGCAGAGAGATTTCAGTCTCGCTAGTAGTTTCGCGTGGACTTCGATGTTTAGCTTGATACCTCAACTACGATCTTGTGCCCTCGGCAGGATCTGGTAGATAGTCAGACTTCTCAACCTTTTTCATTTGTAGATGTCTGTACTCAGACATGTTAAGCTTACGCATGTGCTTGATTTGTATGCTGTGATTGTTGGGTCATGAGACCCATGTTTGTAATATCTCGCTCCTCGGAGCCTAAGGAATAAATACTTGAGTTGTAGAGTTATGTTGTGATGCCATGTAGTATTTACACATATCGAGCATATTGTGTGTATGATTGAAATGCTTGGTATGTGTGGGATCCGACAATGTAGTTGTTTATCCTTGGCAGCCTCTCTTATGGGGAAATGTAGTCTAGTGCTTCCATGAGCCATATTAGTCCGCTACAGCCCGGTTCACCGGAGTCCTGTTAGCCCAGCACTACTGCTCAGGACACTTGACTGGCCGGCATGTGTTTCACTTCGTTCCTGTGTCTGTCCCTTCGGGGAAATGTCAAGCGGTGACATCTGGAGTCCTGCCTAGCCTGCTACAGCCCGGGTTCCCGGAGTCCTGTTAGCCCAGTGCTACAGCCCGGATTCACACGCTGCTGACAGACATGCTCGATGTGATTCATGTATGCCTGTCCCCATAGGTTGGTTCCATTTTGGGTTCACGACTAGCCATGTCGGCCCGGGTTCCCTGTCATATGGATGCTAGCGACACTATCATATATGTGAGCCAAAAGGCGCAAACGGTCCCGGGCCATGGTAAGGCGACACCCGTGGGAATACCATGCGCTAGGCCGCAAAGTGATATGAAGTGTTACCGGCTAGATCGATGTGACTTGGAATCGGGGTCCTGACACCCGGCCCAGGAACAAGAATATCTAGTGCAGCTTCTTTAGGAGGGAGGGCCACATATTATCTATCTTCTTTAGTTTCTCATCGTTGATGGTGGCGGTTGTCCGTACGATGCAGCCTATTTAATTGCTGTAGCACGCGCGTGCTTCCACGGGCTCTTTTGGCTCAGAAATGTCGTCGTCCACCTCCGTGACCACTAGTCTAGTAGTCATGAGCTGGTTTGGTCGCCGTTGCCTCTTTGCTTTCGGTTCCATACCGGCTCCTCTAGTCTCGGTTTCGGTCTCAGTCTCAGCGCCACTCTCGATGCCAGTCTCAGTCTCCGATGCAACATGTGGGCCCGGCAAGAACAACGGTTGATCGCCGGCAAGGTTCAAAAATTCATCTGCCGCCCGATAGACGTCGACCCAATCACAAGAACCTTGTCCTTCATCGTTGTTAGCCATGTTTCCTATGATTAAATCTAGTCAATTGATTCTAGACCTAATAAAATGAATAATGACATAAAAAGGCCTATGTTTTGTAGGAACGTTGACTCCTTCCCAGTTCGGCAAATCCTGGGCACTCAATATGTCCTAGTTTGTATTACAAGTCATGCCGAAATTCACGAAAAATTTCGGCATGAACTTTGCTAAAAAGTGGAAAAATTGAGCACCTGTAATTTTCCGGAACGGAAATGAATCAACATTCTGGAAAAACATAGGCCACTTGGCTTCATTCCCTAGAAACAAGAAAAGGCCACTTGGGCACAATCGAACCACTTCAATGAAAAGATATAACATGACCAGTTCAATGAAAAGATATAATCAACAAGAAAAGTCTAGGAAGGGATCATCTTTAAAATAAAACTTGCCTAAATTCTTTTCCTAGAAAAATAGTGGTATTTTCAAAAATCAAAAACCTTTGCAAAATGACCTCACTACACACTTCTCTGCCTAGGAAAGAACCCAAATTCTGTCTATTCCTCTCTCTCACACACACATTATTTTCTCTAACCCTTCTCTGCCTAGGATAGAACCCAATTAAATTGCGAAGGAACTCCATTTCTCTAACCCTTCTGACCTAATGCTCTAAAATAAATTTTTTCTCTAGCCTAGCGAACTGTAACACCCACGATGCGGCTATATCTCCCACGTGTCGAGGCATGACTTAGAGGCATAACCGCATGGTGGTTTAGTCGCAAGTGGGGTAATCTTCACACAACCCCATGTACTGAATAAGAATAGGATAAAGAGTTGGCTTACAATCGCTACTTCACACAAATAACACGTTAAACAAACATCATCCAGAGTATAATCAAGGTCCGACTACAGAACAAAAATAAAAGAAGACAACCCCAAATGCTAGATCCCCGATCGTCCCAACTGGGCACCACTACTGATCATCCGGAAAATACACATAAAAACGACCAAGATCTTCATCGACCTCCCAATTAAGCTTGGTTGCATCACCTGCACTGGCATCATCGGCACCTCCAACAGTTTGGAAGTATTTGTGAGTCACGAGGACTCAACAATCTCACATCCGCGAGATCAAGACTATTTAAGCTTATGGGTAGGAGAAGGTAGTGAGGTGGAGCTGCAGCAAGCACTAAGCATATATGGTGGCTAACATACGCAAATAAGAGCGAGAAGAGAAGCAACACAATGGTCAAGAAGCTGGAAGTGATCAAGAAGTGATCCTGAAACTACTTACGTTCAAGCATAACACAAGACCGTGTTCACTTCCCGGACTCCATCAAAAAGATACCATCATGGCTACACACGTTGTTGATGCATTTTAATTAAGTCAAGTATAAAGTTCTCTACAACCGGATATTAACAAATTCCCATCTGCTACATAAACATGGGCACGGCTCTCGAAAGTTTATAACCTGCAGGGGTGTCCCAACTTAGCCCATCACAAGCTCTCACGGTCAACGAAGGATATTCCTTCTCCTGGAAAGACCCAATCAGTCTCGGAATCCCGGTTACAAGACATTTCGACGATGGTAAAACAAGATCATCAAAGCCGCCCGATGTGCCAAGAAATCCCGATAGGAGTCGCATGTATCTCATTCTCAGGGCACATCGGATGGGTCAAACATCGGGTTGGCATCGACCCTTGTTGCCCAGGGGGCGCCGGACATCGCCCAGGTTGGACCAACACTCAGAGGAGCACTGGCCCTGGGGTTAAAACAAAGATGACCCTTGAGTCTGCAGAACCCAAGGGAAAAATGTTTAGGTGGCAAATGTTAAAACCAAGGTTGGGCCTTGGTGGAGGAGTTTTATTCAAAGCGAACTGTCAAGAGATTCCCATAACACCCATCCACGTAAGGAACGAAAAATCAAGGAACATAACACCGGTATGATGGAAACTAGGGCGGCAAGAGTGGAACAAAACACCAGGCATAAGGTCGAGCCTTCCACCCTTTACCAAGTATATAGATGCATTAATTAAAATAGGAGATATTGTGATATCCCAACATATGCATGTTCCAACATGGAACAAACTTCAACTTCACCTGCAACTAGCAACACTGTAAGAGGGGCTGAGCCAAAGCTGTAACATAGCCAAAAAACGGTTTGCTAGGAAGGTGGGTTCGAGGCTTGACATGGCAATATGGGAGGCAAGATATAACAAGTGGTAGGTAGTGCAACATAATGATAGAGCGAACAACTAGCAAGCAAAGATAGAAGTGATTTCGAGGGTATGGTCATCTTGCCTGAGATCCCGCGAGGAAGGAGAACGAGTCCAAGAAGAAGACAAACAAACATAGTCGAATGGATCCTCACAACTCTGGAACGAAACCGAAGCTAACGAGAGAAGCAACCCGGAAAGAAGCAGGCAACATAGTAAACAACCATCACATAAACATGGCATGACGCACAACCAAGTATGATGCATGTCCGGTTTAAAGAAACATGGCATGGCAAAATGCACAAACAATACTACAAATTAAGTGGAGCTCAATATGCAACGAGTTGCATATTGACGAAACACCACATTCATATATTTAGTTCTCTCCCTGTTATGTACCCAACAAAAATAAATGTTCTTAACATGGCAAGAGGGTGTAGCATAAATAAACTAACTATTTAGGCAAGTTTAAATGAGGCCGGAAACGCCAAACAACAATTCCGATATATCCTCATGTGCATTAGCAATTTAATGCAACAACAATTTTAAACATTTTAAATGTTATTATCATGATGCAGATGACATGTTCAAGTTTATGCAATTTTAGGAAAATATTGACATGAGCATATTATTAAGAATTTGTCATCATGGCGGAAACGTAAGGGGTGCCACGGCAACGAATCCGAAAATGATGCCACGACAAGATATCAGTTTCGGTAGCTCATGGAGATACCGATGCAAAAGGAAAAGTGATAGGAGCGTGTCATGCAAGGATGGTGGGGTGCTCCTAGATACCGGGTTCCCACATGTCGGTGACAAGGCAAAAGAGGGGCAACGTTCGCCGATAGCTCGGACTCGAGGCGGACAAGGGTGCATCACATACATCAAAAGCATTCATCCACGGGGTCATCGGCTCGGCAGTTATACCTTCGAAGTGCGCAGTTCGGGACGGTTCGGGTTCTAAGGGATGTAGACGGAAGTAGTTGTACAATTGGTCCACGGCGAGGGTAGTGGAAGTAGTGGTACATGACGACGGTAGAGGTACTCGCGATAGTCGTACACGAGTCTTGTGACCCATGGTTCTTCGGGGAGCGGTAGTTGTACACGGTTCATAGACGTTCATAGTCATGGCGAGGAACTTGACGAAACCCAAGGTGACGGTAGTTGTACATGGTCCACGAGTCGTCGATCGTTTGGGGTCCGACTTGTGGGTCTTACCGACATGAAGGGGTACTTGGCGTTTTCGTGTAGCCGGACTTGAGGGGCACTGATATCGTTGTACTTGGCATCAATGGGTACTTGACAAGGATGAAACAAAACACAACGGTTGTGGTACATGGCGTCCAGGGGCTTCGTGGGTCATCCTGTACTTGGCGTTCGGTGTTGTGGTCGTTACGGCGCCGTATGTCGTGGTACTTGGCGATCTTGATGAATCCAAGGGTCTCGGTGGAGGCCATGGTACTCCCTGATGGCATCGAGGTGGTATAGCAGCAGCAGCGTGCAGGCGCTGTACATCCATGATGGATACCATGGTTGTGAGGAGGGGCTCTGGCGCGGGACCAGCAACGAGGCACGTACAAACATCAGGAGGAGCACGAGCGCGTGAGGAGGCCCTGCCTGGCGGCTATGGATGCGAACGAGGGGGAGGCTCACGAGGAACTCCGGCGAGGAAGGAGACGGTGCGCTGGACGAGGGGTCGCTGGACTTGGCGATTCCCGACGGCGGTGATCTCCGGGGCTGATGCAGGGGACTCGGGCAGGAGGCCGAGCGCTGTGGGCGCGGAGGAGGCAAGACAAGCGTGGCGGCGACCTGGGCTCGCCGGACAGCAAGGCACCAAGGGAGGTGAGCCGGAGAAGGAGGGACGAAGAGGTGGAGGCAAGGTCGTTGGACGAGACGGCAAGGCGGTGGGATGGAGCTCCGATAGTGGGATGGCGACGCTGTCCCACGGCTCGAGCGAGAGGAGGGATCGGGTGAGATGCGCTGCCCCTCTGCGTGCTATGAAGGCCGCGCAGGAGGGAGACGAGTGGGAGAAGGAAAGGTGATCGAGCCGAGGCCCCTGGTGATGCTGATGGAACGAGGGAAGGGAGCGAGATGGTGATCAGCAAGGGAGAGGGTTAGGGTTAGGTAGCGGTTGGGCCTAGGTTATATGTTAGTTGGGCCTGAGAGGATGGGCCTAGGCGGGCCGTCCTGGCTGCTGGGCTAGCTGCCATGCATAGAAAGAGAGGGAGAGATAAAAGATTTGGGGCCCGACAGAAAAGAAAGGTTCTCCTTTTTTTTATTTCCAGCACAAGAAGGGATAAAAAGGAAGGTAACAAATTTATTTGAAGTGTCAAATAAATTCGACTAAAGCTGGAATTTGGCATGCTGCTACTAGTACATATATCAAAGCACCACAACTAGAATTGGAGTGAGCAAGATTGCATGGTTTCAATTCAAAAGCATTTGAATTTAATTCAAATGGTTTGAACAAGGGGTAGGATTTTGAAGTGCCCAAAAATGTTCGGATTTTTGGAGGAACCTCGGTAAATGGGAAGAGAATTTTGGGCAAGGTTTTGAAGTCAAGCTTGAACTAGAAAAGACATGGGGAGTCTTTTCATGTTTGTTTATGGGTGATTCCCAAAAACGGAACATTTTATAATAGCTCCCTATATATCAGGAGGGTATGTTTTAAAAAGAAACCACCATGTGAGTTCCCTCAATTTAAATGGATCAGCAATCCATGCAATTTATTTAAGTGAGTTTGGTTAGCTTTGAGAAAATGATGGCATGATGACATGATGCAATGCAAAATATGCAAAGAGGAATGCAAGAAGCAAAACAAATCACATGATGAATCTCAGGAACCATGGAAGTCATGTGGAGCTCCGGTCTTGGGGCGTTACAACACTCCATTACTACATGAGGATCTCGTCCCGAGATCTAGGATGGCACCGGAGGGAAGCGGAAGAGGAAAAGAAGAGGTAAAACTAAGTTGCTTCTTCGACAAACAAGTGAAACCATGAACCTTGAGAGGTTGAACAAATTGAAAGAAGAATACAATGGAGATGAATGAATTTGAAAACACTCTGTTAGAAAAGAGGAACAAGGAACATTGCGAAAAACCTTGAGGTTAATTGCCAAGATAGATATTGAAACCACTCCGGTTAAAACAAGATAGAGAACGAATAAGAATGATATAATTTGGTCAGTACTCCGACTGAGAAGGGAGGCAAAACTTGATAAGATGAGAGAACTTGAATGGAGGACACGACACTCCGGTTGAATGGATAAGCAAAGGAAAGAACAAGATCTTCGCAAAAATGAGGTGATGAGTGGAGAGAGCATCATCACAATGCCTCCGAAAGAAATGAAAGAATGGAATGAAAAGAACGGAGAAGAGAAAACATCCTCTCCCACAAATAAATTGGAAAAGCATCCTTAAGAAGAAGGGTTGAACGGAGTTGTTGGGAAATCAACAACAAAAGAATAAGCTTGTAGTGGGCTTATGCAAAACGTCTCAAATTATGAGGTGAAATTCTGCCACTAACAGAAACAATAGATTGGATTGATATCAACAAAGTGACGAGAAACATATTTCACCGGGAGGATAAATGAAGAACTTCGGTCATTTATAAGCACCATAAATAGCAACAATTCTTAGGGAAAGCTTTAGGTGAAATATAGCCCAAGATAACTCCAATGAAGAGATTGATGGGTTGCAAGGGATCTCATGCACGAATTGAAAATGATGGGTCTAAAATATGTCATTCCGTAGAACTTGTGAATCATGAAACACGAAAGGAAATTGTCAAGAATGACATAACACCACCTCAAAAGATAAGGTTGAAAGAATTGCACTTCGGAATGGAAGATGAAGAATACTTGAGCTCCTCTGAAAAGAATCTCGATGAACACTTCGAGAAGGAATTAAATACTTGATGAACCATCATGTGGAGCCTCCATAAAGAACTCCAGTAAATAAAAGGATAACGAAAAGAAAGAGAAGTTGAAAACATGAGGTGAAGACTTGCAATGATTTAGATTAATCTTCATGGTGATATAGTTGAGAGATCTTGGAAATCCGGGAAAAGTATGAAGAACTTGAACCTATTACTCATCATGAACAAACTCCGAATGAATGAATCCATCATTTGGATGAAGCAATAATAAGAATTATGTTATGCATATCCTTCACCAATTTAAATTGATGACAAGCAACGGATTTGGCATACTACTTATTCTCGTGGAAAGGATTAAGATAGATATAGCGCAAACTTGAGAAAAGACTTCAACGAACCACCGTTAGGATTTGAAAGAACGAATGAATTGATATGATAACCAAGGAATAGAACTCTTGAATGAACCACCGTAAGAATTGAAAATGAAAGTAGCATAGGCATAAATCACCGGGCAGAATTAGAAAAACGAAAGAAGATACTTGAGGGGATTTGATACCTGAGAACGAAGAGATCATGAATAGATTAGAGGATATTTGAACGATGCACCGGCCGGTAGAATTTCAGAATGAGACCTGAAAGCTGGAATGAATACTTCTGAGATGATGGGCTCCGGGGAATCAAACTCAAAAGACTCCTGAATTTCTCCGGATGGGTGAAAAGAATTCTCACAATCGAAAACAATTATGAGAGGATGGCATGAAGCTAGAACCATGAATCTTCAAGAGAACAGATATGATTGAAAGAGAAACTCTTCTTCGGTCTTGAAATCTGAGAATGACGACGAGAAACACCATCAAGAATTGTTTAGACACTTCGGGAGAATCAAAAGCGAAGAGGTTGAGTCAACGATGAAAAGAATTTGACCGATCTTGGAGAAATACATATGACTGATGATAATTCATTCTTACGTCAAACTTGGAGAAGAATTTGAGAGTAACTCCAGGAAAATAGAAGAGTCAGGTAAGATCCTGGGAAATACCTCTGAGTTAGGGCCCACTCAAAAGATACACTGTTGAATGATTACTTGAAAGGGAGATTGCACCGATTGAATTAAATGGCTTGAATGAGCTAACAACCTCGAATTAGTTTGAACGGATTGAGGATGGAAGCATGAATCTCTTGAGATATCCTCAGCACTCCGAAACAAATGAATAATGAGAAGTGAACTTTTACGAGGTGCACCGGTATGAGAAAACATTTGAAACAAGGAAATGATATGATCGACAAAGCTTGACTTGAATACATCGAAGAAGAAAGAAAACGAATAAAGAAGAACTTGAGGCTCCGTTAGTATCTTCCTGAGAATCACCGGATAAGAACATTGACGGAAAAGAATGGAGAGACTTCCCATCAATAAAATGACACTTGATTAAAAAATATGAGTACATGAAGAAAAAGGGTGGGAGGGCAGGAAAAACAAAGGCAACTTGGGGATGGATGAAACGAACAGCGTTGGGAAAACTGAGAGGTGATCTTGTGAATGTTGAAATGATCGGATCCACTTGAAGAGAAGCACACCGGTTGAGAAGAAATTGAGATGAAAAACTCGATGATCAAGAAGGATTAGTATTCCCATAAAGATATGAGAACACCGCTTAGGAAAAGTATGGAACCAACACTTAGACTTCGAAGCAACTCAAATACCACAACTCAAAAACAAAACTTAGATTGGCTTGGAAAATTAGCCGAAAACAAACATATGATAGACCCCATATCGTATCATGTGTCTGTTGGAAAGATATCCTACGTGATACTTGAATTCCCACTTGTAAATTCCTGAAACTTTCTAGTTATGCGATCTTGTGTTGGGGATACAGGGGAAGCATAATATCTCACCCAAACTAACAATCCCTACATCCAGCTGTGTCCATCCTTCAACACGTAACCAAGAAACCTTCGGAAATCGTGTACCTCAACCTTCGAAAAGCATTCGTTATACGAGTTATGGCAATACTCCAAAACTCCCGCCCCAGTACTAGGTGGTGTCGGGGTTATCTCACCAACAACTGCATAAAAGAGATTTTCGATGTCGGCGAAACTAAGGTATTCCAGAACTGCAACGATAAAACTATGACCACAACACCTCAGAGCTCAACTCCCCGGGACACCGCCACAACCCCTAAATGTCACGAGGCACCAAGAACAATGTTCTCATCACAAGAATATCGGAATGATTCCAAGATACCCGCGTGATTGTAATTTTTTTTGTGAAATTTGAGGAGCGAAAAGTCAAAACTTCTACATCAGGAGGCCTCACCAGAGCGACGAAGGGACTGAGGAGTAAAAAGAATCCTACTCTTCGATATATATAATCCTAAGATTCAAAACATTTTGTTCTAGACTAAACAACGTCATCGATTCGATCAAGCAGGGGGCTCCTAAGTCGAGGATGGCTCTGATTACCAACTTGTAACGCCCACGATGCGGCTATATCTCCCACGTGTCGAGGCACGACTTAGAGGCATAACCGCATGGTGGTTTAGTCGCAAGTGGGGTAATCTTCACACAATCCCATGTACTGAATAAGAAAGGGATAAAGAGTTGGTTTACAATCGCCACTTCACGCAAATAACAAGTTAAACAAACATCATCCAGAGTACAATCAAGGTCCGATTACAGAACCAAAATAAAAGAAGACAACCCCAAATACTATATCCCTGATCATTCCAACTGGGCAGCACTACTGATCATCCGGAAAAGACACATAACAATGACCAAGATCTTCATCGTGCTCCCACTTGAGCTTGGTTGTGTCACCTGCACTGGCATCATCAGCACCTGCAACTGTTTGCAAGTATCTGTGGGTCAAGAGGACTCAGCAATCTCACACCCGTGAGATCAAGACTATTTAAGCTTATGGGTAGGTGAAGGTAGTGAGGTGGAGCTGCAACAAGCACTAAGCATATATGGTGGCTAACATACGCAAATAAGAGTGAGAAGAGAAGCAACGCAACGGTCGAGAAGCTAGAAGTGATCCTGAAACTACTTATGTTCAAACATAACACAAGACCGTGTTCACTTCCCGCACTCCGCCGAAAAGAGACCATCACGGCTACACACGCGGTTGATGCATTTTAATTAAGTCAAGTGTCAAGTTCTCTATAACCGGATATTAACAAATTCCCATCTGAGGAGGGGCTCTGGCATGAGACCAGCAGCGAGCCACGCACAAACATCAGGAGGAGCACGGGCATGTGAGGAGGCCCTTCCTGGTGGCTGTGGACGCGAACAAGGGGGTGGCTCACGAGGAACTTCGGCGAGGAAGGAGACGGCGCACTGGACGAGGGGTCGCCAGACCTGGCGATTCCCGTCGGCAGTGATCTCCGGGGCTGATGCAGGGGACGCGGGCAGGAGGCCGAGCGCTGCAGGTGCAGAGGACGCAAGACATGCGCGGCGGCGACCTCGGCTCGCCGGACAGCGGGGCACCAAGGGAGGCGAGCTGGAGAAGGAGGGACGACGAGGTGGAGGAAAGGCTGCTGGACGAGATGGCAAGGCGGCGGGATGGAGCTCCAGCAGTGGGACGGCGACGCTGTCCCGCTGCTCGAGCGAGAGGAGGGATCGGGCGCGATGCACCGCCCCTCTGCATGCTGTGAAGGCGGCGCGGGAGGGAGACGAGTGGGAGAAGGAAAGGGGATCGAGCCGAGGCCCCTGGCGGTGCTGAGGGAACGAGGGAAGGGAGCGAGATGGCGATCCGCGGGGAGAGGGTTAGGGTTAGGTAGCGGCTAGGCCTAGGTTATAGGTTAAGTGGGCCTGTGAGGATGGGCCTAGGTGGGCCAGCCTGGCTACTGGGCTAGCTGCCACGCATAGAAAGTGAGGGAGAGAGAAAAGAGTTGGGGCCCGACAGAAAAAGAAAGGTTCTCCTTTTTTTATTTATAGCACAAGAAGGGAAAAAAAGGAAGGCAACAAATTTATTTAAAGTGTCAAATAAATTCGAATCAAGCTGGAATTTGGCATGCGGCTACTAGGACACATATCAAAGCACCACAACTAGAATTGGAGTGAGCAAGATTGCAAGGTTTCAATTCAAAAGCATTTGAATTTAATTCAAATGGTTTGAACAAGGGGTAGGATTTTGAAGTGCCCAAAAATGTTCAGATTTTTGGAGGAACCTCGGTAAATGGGAAGTGAATTTTGGGCAAGGTTTTGAAGTCAAGCTTGAACTAGAAAAGACATGGGGAATATTTGCAAGTGTGTTTTTGGGTGATTCTAAAAAATGGAATATTTGATAATAGCTCCCTAAATATCGGGAGGGTATGTTTTAAAGAGAAACCACCATGTGAGATCCCTCAATTTAAATGGATCAGAAATCCATGCAATTTATCTAAGTGAGTTTAGTTAGCTTTGAGAAAATGATGGCATGATGACATGATGCAATGCAAAATATGCAAAGAGGAATGCAACAAGCAAAACAAATCACATGACGAATCTCGAAAACCATGGAAGGCATCTGGAGCTCCGGTCTTGGGCCGTTACACGAACCTAGTTAACCTAGCTTGTTAACCTAACGAACATAATTAACCTAGCTATTTAACCTAGTTAGTTAACCTAGCTAGTTAACCTAGTTTACCTAGATAATTAACCTAATTAAACTAGTTAACCTAGCTAGTTCTCTGTCAAACCCCTAAATAAATGTTTGCACTAACCTAGATAATTAACCTAATTAAACTAGTTAACCTAACTAGTTCTCTGTCAAAGCCCTAACTAATTTTTTGCAATAACCTAGATAATTAAACTAATTAAATTAGTTAACCTAGCTAGCTAGTTCCCGGTCCAATGTTTGTGCTATGCATGAGAGAGAGAGAGAGGAGGGTGGGGGCTTACAGAGGCAGGGGCGTCTAGGGTGGCTTCGGTGGCGCCGAGGCCGGCTCTGGTGGGGTTGATGAGGCTGCGCGGCTCCGGTGGCATTCGGGGTGGCTCCGGTGGCGTCAATGGCATGCGGCTCTGGTGGCTCCGCGGGCATCGACGTCGGGAGGAGACGGCAGTGAAGTGGGGCGACGCCGAATTGGGGAGACGGCGGCGAAGTGGGGCGAGGGATTTGGGGGAGAAGTGGTGGCTGGGGGGAGGGAAATAGCTTTTGGGTTAAGTCAAACTTAGCGGTAGCGCGTTTATTGAAAACGCGCTATAGCTAAGCTAGCTATAGCGATTTTTACTAACACGCTACTACTATAGCTATGTATTTTCCTTTTCTTTTCTTATTTCCTTTTCTCTTTCCATAGCAGGGGTCTAAAAACTGCGCTGCTGCAATATTATCTATAGAGCCTCTTACGAACAGATGCTTCTGCTATGCCTTTCTCCTTTTTTCCTTTTTCATTTATTTTTCTTTACATTTTATTTTTTCCTTTCTCCTTTTTATATTTATTTTATTTCCATTTTCTTTTCTATTTGTTTTTCATTTTATTTTCTATTCATTAGGAGTAGCGCCTTTCATAGTAAACGCGTTAATACAATAGTCTTAGCGGTAGCGCGGTTTTTATAAGACCGCTACTACTATGTGTAGCCTATCGGCTTAGTAGTGGGAATTTTAGTATTAGCGCTTTTACAGGGAGACGTGCTACTACTACATTTGTATCTGTAGCGCGGTTATCCTGCACGTGCTACTGCTATGTAGCACTAGCACCCTTTTTTAACAAGCACTACTGCTAATGTTCTCTGTATATGGTTTTCCCTAGTAGTGTAGGCTTTCTGGACGGTGATGGATTGGATGATATTTATCATGTAATCGAGTTAGTTTTGTTAGGGTTTGATCCCTAGTATCCACAATGTTCAGAGATTGATGTTGCTATGACTTTGCTATACTTGATGCTTGTCACTAGGGCCCGAGTGCCATGATTTCCGATCTAAACCTATTTGTGTTTTCATGAATATATTTGTGTTCTTGATCCTATCTTGCAACTTGTAGACACCTATTATGAGTTATGATCGGCATACCCCAAGGTGACAATAATTGGGATTCTTTCCGGTGATTACCGCAGTTTGAGGAGTTCATGTATTCACTAAGTGCTAATGCTTTGGTCCGGTTCTCTATTAAAAGGATTCCATAATATCCCTTAGTTTCCATTAGGACACAGCTGCCACGGGATGGTAGGACAAAAGATGTCATGCAAGTTCTTTTCCATAAACACGTATGACTATATATGGAATACATGCCTACATTATATTGATGAATTGGAGCTAGTTGTGTGTCACCCTAGGTTATGACTACAACATGATGAATATCATCCGACACAATTATTATTGTCGATCCATTGCCTACGAGCCCTTCACATATTGATCTTTGGTAAGTTACGTTCATTGCTACTGTTGTTACAATCACTACAAAACTGCTACTATTACTTGCCACCATTACTGTTACATCCATATTAATTTGCTACTAAATACTTTCTGCAGATATTAAGTCTTTCAGGTGTGGTTGAATTGACAACTCATCTGCTAATACTTGAGAATATTCTTTGGCTCCCCTTGTGTTGAATCAATACATTTGGGTTGAATACTCTACCCTCGAAAACTGTTGTGATCCCCTATACTTGTGGGTTATCAAGACATTTTGTGGCGCCTTTGCTGGGGAGCATAGCTCTATTTTCCGAGTCACTTGGGATTTATATCTGTTGATCACTATGAGGAATTTGAAAGATACTAGAACTATGATTTTTCCCTCTACTACGATGGGAGTTAAGGAACTACCATCTAGCTCTACACTTGATTCACCTTCTATTTTGAGTAAACTTGAGACACCTACACCTACTATTGATTCAGATATGTCGCACGTTATTGATGATGCTACTTCTGCTATGAATGGTGCTTATGATGCTACTAGTTTGCTTGATAAAACTGTGCCATTGGGTGAATTTCTTGATGAACAACTTACTAGAGCTAGAACTATTGAGTATGCTGAAGATGATGATATTTCTGAAACTGATGAAATTTTTGAAACTGAACACTTTGAAACACCTATTAGACCTAGTTATCCTAGATATGAATTACCAATTATGCATGAGGGTTATGTTATGGATGGAGAGGTAGCTAGAGACTTTCTTGCTTGCAAGGATAGAGATGATCTTAAGAACTTATTATGCAAGTGGAAAGAAAAATCTTTGAATGCTAGAATGCAATATGATCCTGAGTTTGCTACTTCACATATCTCTCTTACTGATAAGGATTATTAATTCTCTATCAACGCTCAGTTAATTACTTTGGTTGAATCTAATCCTTTCCATGGTTATGAATCTGAAGCTGTTCTGGCACACCTAACTAAATTGAATGACATAGCCACCCTATTTGCTCATGAGTAAAAAAGTCGCTATTACTATATTCTTAAGTTGTTTCCTTTCTCGTTAAAGGGTGATGCTAAGATATGGTTTAATTGTCTTTGAGGGAGTCCTGGATTAGGGGGTCTCCGGACAGCCGGACTATATCCTTTGGCCGGACTGTTGGACTATGAAGATACAAGATTGAAGACTTCGTCTCGTGTCCGGGTGGGACTCTACTTAGGCAATACGGATATGTATATCTCCTCCTTTGTAACCGACCTTGTGTAACCCTAGCCCCCTCTGGTGTCTATATAAACCGGAGGGTTTTAGTCCGTAGGACAACATACAATCATACCATAGGCTAGCTTCTAGGGTTTAGCCTCTCCGATCTCGTGGTAGATCAACTCTTGTAATACTCATATCATCAAGAATAAATCAAGCAGGACGTAGGGTTTTACCTCCATCAAGAGGGCCCGAACCTGGGTAAAACATCGTGTCCCCTGCCTCCTGTTACCATCCGTCTTAGACACACAGTTCGGGACCCCCTACCCGAGATCCGCCGGTTTTGACACCGACATTGGTGCTTTCATTGAGTTCCTCTGTGTCGTCGGCGTTAGGCTTGATGGCTCCTACTATCATCGATAGCGATGCAGTCCAGGGTGAGACTTTTCTCCTCGGATAGATCTTTGTGTTCGGCGGCTTCGCACTGCGGGCCAACTCGCTTGGCCATCTGGAGCAGATCGAAAGTTATGCCCCTGGCCACCAGGTCAGGTTTGGAAGCTTAAACTACACGGCCGACCGCAGAGACTTGATCTTCGACGGATTCGAGCCCCTGCCTTGTGCGCCGCGCGGTCACGATGAGTACGATTTAGCTCTACCATCGGACAATGTTCGAGAAATCGCACCGGCAGCCGCTCCGACCCTCAATTTGGAGCCAGTTTCGCCATCCGTGGACGGGTGGATAGACCCCGCCATGGAGGCCGTATCCTTTGCGGCGATCGAGCCAGATATCGACCTTACCCTTCATGAGAGCCGTGTTGCCAAACTGTCGGATTCTTCTCCGGACACGGAATCTGAACGGCCTGGGCCCGTTCTTGTCGAATCCGATTGGGCGCCGATCATGGACTTTACCTCCGCGGATATTTTCCGGCACTCGCCCTTTGGTGACATACTGAACTCATTAAGGTCTCTCTCCTTGTCAGGAGAGTCCTGGCCAAACTACGTCCGGCAGGATTGGGATACGGATGACGAAGAAATTTGCCACCCACCCACCACCCAATTAGTAGCCACTGTCGATGACTTAACCGATATGCTCGACTTTGACTCCGAAGGCATCGACAGTATGGACGACGATGCGGGAGGCGAAGAGGAACCATTGCCCACAGGGCACTGGATGCCCACTTCATCACATGAGGTATACATGGTGGACACACCTAAAGAAAATAACTACGAGGAACGGAAGGGCACAGCAAAGGGTTGTTCCCTCGAGAAGCAGTCAAAGCGGCGGCGTAAACACCGCTCCAAATCCTGCCTCGGCAGAAATACCGATCACATAGACCCAACGTTAGAGCAGGGTGAACCATTGCCCGATCACGGCAACACGGAAAATCAAGCCGAACAACCCAACCCCGTCGAAGATAACAGTCCTGACGACATCACACCGGACAGGCGCCAGGAGCAACATAATGCCCACCAAATGCTTGTTGCCACGGCGAGGAGTCTGAAAAAACAGAAGCAAAGGCTCAAGGCTGCACAAGACACACTCAAAATGAAATGGAGTGAAGTACTCAACACTGCAGTGAAATACGGCAGTAATCGCCACACCAAGAGCTATCCGAAGCGAAAGATGCTACCTGAATTTGATGAGGAGGCCTTAGATCCTCCACAATTAAAAAAATAAAACAGCCATCCGGTCAGATAGACGACCTCATAGCCAACATAAAGCGGCAATCAACGCTGCACATAAACCAGTAAGCGATCCGCGTAAGGGCTCGCATCAAAAGGACGGCGCAGCTAGATCCATCTATGGATCACGCAGGCGTGCTCCAACATATAATGCAACACAACAAACATCCGAACACCACGGTACACCCAAATACAGGGGTGCCGCACACCCTCTATGTTTCACCAACGAGGTGCTGGATCATGAATTTCCAGAGGGATTCAAACCCGTAAACATAGAGGCGTACGACGGAACAATAGACCCTGGGGTCTGGATTGAGGACTACATCCTCCATATCCATATGGCTCGAGGAGATGATCTCCACGCCATCAAGTACTTACCCCTCAATCTCAAAGGGCCAGCTCGGCACTGGCTTAAAAGCCTCCCCGAAAACTCCATCGGAAGCTGGGAAGAGCTCGAAGACGCCTTTCAGGCAAATTTTCAAGGGACATATGTCCGACCACCGGATGCAGACGATTTAAGTCATATAACTCAACAGCCCGGTGAGTCAGCCCAAAAACTTTGGAACAGGTTCCTCACTAAAAAGAACCAAATATTTGACTATCCGGACGCCGAAGCCTTAGCAGCCTTCAAGCATAGCATTCGAGACGAATGGCTTGCTAGACACCTCGGTCAAGAAAAGCCGAGAACAATGGCAGCATTAACAAGCCTCATGACCCGTTTTTGCGTGGGCGAGGACACCTGGTTAGCCTGATGCACCACCAGTGACCCAAGTACATCCGATGTCAGGGATGGAAACGGGAAATCATGACGCAGCAAGAATAAGCGCCGGAATAAAGAAGACAGCCGGAAGAGCACGGCGGTAAATGCCGGATTTAGAAGCTCTCGGCCAGGGCAGCAGAAGCCGCCCTCCAAAGGCAACAAAGACAAATTGTCCAGCCTAAAAAAAATTTGGACCAAATATGTCAGATCCATAGCACCCCTGATAAACCTGCAAATAATACCCACAGAAAATGTTGGGTCTTCAAACAGTACGGCAAGCTCAACGCCGAACACAAGGGGCAGGACACACCAAGTGAAGATGAGGACGAGCCTCGCAAGCAAAGCACAGGGGCACATAAGAAATTCCCACCAGAAGTCAAAACAGTCAACGTGTTACACGTGATAAAAGGGAGAGACAAAGCGGCACCTTTAGAGGAACATGCCCCAGGGCCTATCACCGCGGAGCTCCGCCACTGGTCGTCCCAACCGATCACCTTCGACCATCGGGATTACTCGGAAAGTATCCGATGTGCAGGATGGGCTGCCTTGGTATTAGATCCAATAATTGATGGATACCACTTCACCCGAGTCCTGATGGATGGCGGCAGCAGTTTAAATCTGATATATCAGGACACAGTCCGCAAAATGGGGATAGACCCAACAAAAATTTGCCGCAGCAATGCTACCTTTAAAGGAGTAACGCCAGGCCCGGAGGCTCACTACAGGGGCTCCCTGCTACTAGAGGTTATATTCGGCTTCCCCGATAACTTCCACAGCGAAAATCTAACTTTCCACGTAGCTCCGTTCCAAAGTGGCTATCAAGCACTACTCGGACGCGAAGCTTTCGCTCGATTTAACGCAATACCGCATTACGCTTCCCTCAAGCTCAAGATGCCCGGTCCACGCGGCATCATTACAGTAAATGGAAATATTGAGCGCTCCTTGCGCGCCGAAGATGGTGCGGCCGCCTTGGCCGCCGCACACTAAACGGCCTCACCAACTCAAGCATTTGACAGGTCGTTAAGACCACAGACATGGCTAGACGAGTCCGGCTCAGCTATATGTAATTAATACAGGTTTGATGGCTATACCCCTATTACAATACAAGGGGCTCAACGCATGCGCAAAAGTGGCAACAAGGCTCACCTTTACTCATTTTCAACTATGTATTGTTTATTTAGTATAACTTAACTTTTGCATGGCAACATTTCAACTAAGTTCCTCTCTTTTTCAGATGACCATCGTGCTACACCCGTCCAGGATATGGCACAACAGAGACATAGGCTCAGACGTGCAGCAGGGACCCGTCCCAAGGATTGTTTGTAGATTAAGACCGTGCGTAAACCTTTTTTACTGTCTCTTGTTGATTTACATCCCTCAGATTCTCATTACAACCGAGAAGGATGCTGACGTCTTGGCATGTGGCCACGCCAGAATAATGCACGTACCTGGACACCAGGGGCTTATTACAAAGGGTACTATTTAGACCCGGTTTACACCATAAAGACTGAATACCTTAGGGAGTGTTCGGCGTCGCGAGTTTGGCCTTATATGCATCAGCTCCAAATCATGTCTTTGGTCAAATGTTGGGTTTGCCCGGCTCCTGTGTTTTGCTGCCTTACGTTCTGCTCTATCGACTAAGGCGGCACCAGGAGAACTACTACGATTGTGCCCTGGTTCATCCAGATGAGCACCTCAGTAGAGAAAGCCGAAAACTGGCTGTCATGATATAGCGTGAGACTGGTCAACCACTCGATGACCTATTGGAATCTTCAGGATTCCTCCGCATTAACGAAGGGCCGTTTCCCGGCCAGGCATGTACGCACCCCGAATCCGGACGAGTGCGGAGCCACCAGGGGCTATATAGTAGCCCCACTGTCAAACTCCTATGGCTAAGTGAAAGTGTTAAAGCATTATAGTCTGGTTGCCTAGTTCGCTGCGCTATCACCTCCTTATCAGGACGAAGACGTTGGATTAAGTGTGAATATGCATCTTCTGTGAACACCCCCCGCATTATATGCGTGGGGGCTGAAGCCGACGACTGCAATCTTTCAGGTTATATACATGTATACATGAACAGCCGCACAGGAGGCATCATAATACATTCGGGAAAAAGTATAAATACAGCCTTGATAAATTCAATAAAATGTTGTTTTTACAATGGGAATACATGTCACTCAAACATAACATTCTTTGAGCACTGGGCCTCTATCGTACGAGCGCCCTCAAGAACTTCTTCAAAATAGTGCTGGGCAGCCACTCGGCCTATGGCCGAACCCTGCGCCACGACAGTAGTGGCATCCATCTCCACCCAGTATGTTTTGACACGGGCAAGGGCCATCCGCGAGCCTTCTATGCATGCCGACCTCTTTATCGCATTAATGCGCGACATCACACCAAGGAACTGCTGCACCAAGCTAAAATAGTTGTTCGGCTTTGCCCTTTCCGGCCACAGATGATCCACGAGAGACCTCATGGCGAGTCCAGACAATCTATTGAGTTCGGCCCATTCGGCAAGCTGATCAGTCAATGGAAGCGGACGCTCTGGAACGTTAAATTGCGACCAGAACAGCTTGTCCACTTCACGATCTGTCTGATCTCGGAAGTATTCGGCCGCATTGACAGCGCTCACCGCTAAGTCCAGATATGCGTCGCCCGAACTCCACAGCCGATCCAGAGGGGCATACCGCGGATCGCCGAACTTCCTGCGCAGCATAAAGGGCTTCCCAGCCACAATGTACCCGGCTTCACGTAGTTCCTCCTTCTTTGCTCTCACTTCAGAGAGGTGTCTTTGGTCGCCATTGTGGCCTTTTAAAGGTCCGTAGCCTTCGCCTGGTTTTCTTCCTCAAGAAACTGGCAACAATCGGCAGTGTCTTTTAACTTCACAGCCATTTCGGCCATTTTCTCTTTGCTCTCACCATGAGCGGCCTTCTCGGCTTTCAACTCTTCACCGCCTTCAAAGTGGCCGCATTACTACTCCTTGCTTGCTCCTTGGCTTGGGCAAGCTCCGCCCGCAGGGCCTCCATAGTAGCAGCTCCATCTGCAGTCACAACATATTAAAGATACTTGCATCACGTTGCTCTTACTATGTGACATTCACTATAAATATCACCTACCCTCTGCCTAGTCAAGCCGCTTGTTAACAAGCTCCATGTCGACATCAGCCGCATCCAGTCGCCGTTTTAATTCGGCAACCCAACTAGTCCGGCTAGCCACCAGAGCTTAAGACACCTGCACATAATGGTAGTCTGGTCATTACCTGGGACTACGATCCTCTGTTCGCCGCCATTCTCGACGACAACCAGAGTCTCAAGGGCTACTATCTACACAGGGCGCACCTAAAAATGTGCGGTACTACCACAAACGCATATCATTCCACGTACCTCAAAGCCCATCAGTAGACTCATAAAGGCTTCATGCAACCCATTTTCGGCGGACGAAATCCTTTCAATCACCGTACTCATTAATGTACGGTGCTCTTCTGAGATAGTTGCTCGCTCTAGCAGACCCTTCAGTACGTCCGACCGCATACCAAGTGGTGCCGGACTCTTTTGATTGCTCTCTTCAAGAGCCGGATACTGAGGGCTTCGGGTGACCATGGGATTACCTTCTGGCCTTGCCAGATCCGGAGAAACTCTCCGTGACGACACTTCAAGGTCGCCCTCTTCTTGAGCCAGGGAGTCCGAAGGAGGCGTTTCGCTCTCCATCATCTCCGGAAGAAGATCCCCGAAGACGAGCTCTGCTAAGAAGGGCTCAGATCCAAACTGCAAGATAGATGATTCGGTTATCTTCCTCAGAAGTAAGGTAGTATATCTTCACTATTAAGTACTTTTTGATTACTTACAGCTCGTTAGAGGGCTGATCCCCGCACGGACTTTGTGCGGCAAGAGCACCCTCTGAGGCGGGACCCTCTGGTGGAGTTTTCTTCTCCCGTTTGGAAACCTTGGTTTCCGGGTCATCAGAGGTAGTCCTCTTCCTCCCCCGGGGCGAGGGAATGTCAGATTCCTTCCCTTGGTTATCCTCACTCATGGAGGCGCCCGTTCCCTCGGTTGGAATAGGTAGCTGTGGGGGCCCGCTTTCGCCCTATTTATTCCCCCCTTCATCTTCCTTTGAGGGCACTAGGCAAGGTGCTGGCTCGAGCATCTTCTCCAGCACCGGATTGGAAGGGGGGCCGAACACCGGATCATCTTCGCCTTTGTTATCCAGTCCTGGTCAAAAAGCGATTCTTCAGAATGGCGTCATGATAAATGAAAGACAGTGTGTTCGGCTAGAGGATTACTTACTTGGGCCGCGGTGCGGTTGCTGCTCAGGCCCACGTCCTCGGAGGTGTCCGGACACTCTATTTAGGGTCCAAAGAACGACTTGTACATCTCCTCGTGCGTCAGGCCGAGGAAATTCTGAATAGTGTGTGGTCCTTCTGGGTTGAATTCCCACAAGCGGATGGGCCGGCGTTTGCAAGGCTGGACTTGACGAACCAACATGACTTGCACTACCATAACTAAACTAAAATCTCCCTCGAAGAGATCCCGGATGCGGCTCTGCAATATGGGCACATCCTTGGCTGGACCCCAGCTCAGCCCCCTGCTGATCCATGACATCAGTTGTGGTGGAGGGCCCGAGCGAAAGGCGGGAGAAGCTACCCACTTGGCACTTCTGGGAACGGTGATGTAGAACCACTCCCGTTGCCATAATCCGGACACCTCTGGAAAGGAACCTTTTGGCCATGGAGCTCCAGCAATCTTGCTTATTAATGCACCCCGCACGTTGCATACTGCCCTTCGACCGTCTTCGGCTTCACATCAAAGGTCTTGAGCCATAGGCCGAAGTGAGGGGTAATGCGGAGGAAGGCCTCACATACGACAATAAATGCCGAGATGTGGATAAAGGAATCCAGGGCTAGATCGTGGAAATCAAGCCCGTAATAGAACATCAAACCCCTTATGAAGGGATCCAGAGTGAGGCCTAGTCGTCGGAGGAAGTGAGGGATGAACATGACGTCTTCATTGGGTTCAGGAGTAGGGACGACCTGCCCTCGGGCGGGCAGCCGATGTGAGACTTCGGCGGTCAGGTATCTTGCCTCCCTCAACTTCTTGATATCCTCTTCCATGACGGAGGAGGGCATCCACCGGCCCTGGAGGCTGGATCCGGACATGATTGAAGATCCGAAGCACCTGACCTAGGCTTTGAGTGTTAGAACTCGAGGCGGGGGAGGGATTCGATTGATCACTGGAGGAAAAAAGTAAAAGCCTTGACCCTTTATAAAGAGGGTGAATATCAAGCGTCCTCCTCGTGGCCGTTTGCGACTTACCTAAAATCTAGGAGTCCTAAGCGTGGTTGGGTTACCCATGACTGTATTGATGGGAATCCCGTAATAAGGGGGACACGATCTCTGCTTTGACAAGACGTGTCAAGAAACTGCATCGCGTTATGTGCGGGGCTAGTTAAAGGAAACGGTTCGAATAATTACCGGGCCATGGCATAATGCCATGTTGCCAAAACGTGTCAGTAGATTAGATTTGTGGAAATATTATTCTCTCTACGGTGGTATGTGGAACTTATTTTGCAGGGTCGAACACTATCCTTGTATTCAAATTCTTCTGTGGTGTATTCGGAGGAGGAACCCGCCTTGCGATGCCGAAGACAACACTGCACGCCGGACTCATTGAGGGAGACCTGGTTTAGTGGGTGTCCGGATAGCCGTACTATACCTTCAGCCGGACTCCTGGACTATGAAGATACAAGATTGAAGACTTCGTCCCGTGTCTGGAAGGGACTTTCCTTGGCGTGGAAGGCAAGCAGGGCGATACGGATATGTAGATCTCCTACCATTGTAACCGAATTTGTGTAACCCTAACCCTCTCTGGTGTCTATATAAACTGAAGGGCTTTAGTCCGTAGGACAACATACAGAACAACAATCATACCATAGGCTAGCTTCTAGGGTTTAGCCTCTCCGATCTCGTGGTAGATCTACTCTTGTAATACCCATATCATCAATATTAATCAAGGAGGACGTAGGGTTTTACCTCCATCAAGAGGGCCCGAACCTGGGTAAAACTTCATGTTCCTTGCCTCCTGTTACCATCCGGCCTAGACGCACAGTTCGGGACCCCCTACCCGAGATCCGCCGGTTTTGACACCGACATTGGTGCTTTCATTGAGAGTTCCTCTGTGTCGTCGCCGTTAGGATTGATGGCTCCTACGATCATCAATAGCGATGCAGTCCAGGGTGAGACCTTCCTCCCCGGACAGATGTTCGTCTTCGGCAGCTTCGCACTGCGGGCCAATTCACTTGGCCATCTGGAGCAGATCAAAAGCTATGCCCCTGGCCGTTAGGTCAGATTTGGAAGTTTAAACTACACGGCTGACATCCGCGGGGACTTGATCTTCGACGGATTCGAGCCACTGCCGAGCGCGCCGCACTGTCACGGCGAGCATGATCTAGCTCTGCCGCCGAACAGTGCCCTAGAGGCCGCACCCGCATCGGCTCCGACCCTTAATTCGGAGCCAACTACGGCGATCGAGGATGTGTAGTTGGACGCCGCATGGGGGGCTGCGATCCCAACAATGATCGAGCCAAACACCAGCCCCACACTCCACGAGACTCGTGACTCCAAGGAGCCGGACTCCTCTCTGGACTCCGAACCCTCCGCGCCCCTGCCGATCGAATACGATTGGGCGCCGATCATGGAGTTTACTGCCGCGGACATCTTTCAGCACTCGCCTTTTGGCGATATTTTGAAGACACTAAAGTCTCTCTCTTTATCAGGAGAGCCTTGGCCGGACTACGGTCAGCAAGGTTGGGATACAGACGATGAAGAAATTCAAAGCACACCCACCACCCACTTTCTAGCCACTGTCGACGATTTAACCGACATGCTCAACTTCGACTCCGAAGACATCGACGGTACGGATGCCGATGCAGGAGACGATGAAGAACCAGCGCCTATTGGGCCCTGGAAAGCCACCTCGTCATATGACATATACATGGTGGACTACCCAAAAGAAGGAGATGGCGATGGAATAGCGGAGGATGACCCCTCCAAAAAACAGCCTAAGCGTCGGCGTCAGCGGTGCCGCTCGAAATCCCGCCAAAGCAAATACGGTGATTCCAGCACGGGAGATAATAATACTCCGGAGAGTGCTGAAGAAAACCACCACTAGCAAGATTCAGCATGGGAGGATGGAGAAGCCAGCCCTCAGGAGAGAGCGGCAGACAGAGAGGTCGAGGACGATAATTGTATGCCTCCCTCCGAAGACGAGGCAAGCCTCGACGACGACGAATTTGTCGTGCCAGAGGGTCCCATCGAGCAAGAGCATTTTCAACGCAGGCTTATGGCCACGGCAAGAAGCCTCAAGAAAAAACAGCAACAGCTTAGAGCTGATCAAGATTTGCTAGTCGACAGATGGACTGAAGTCCTTGCGGCCGAACAGCATAAACTCGAACGCCCCTCCAAGAGCTACCCAAAGCGCAGGGTGCTACCCCGATTAGAGGAGGAAGCACTCAAACCTACATCACCAGCACTTGATACGGCTGACTGGCCACCTCGTGGCCGCGACAGAGAGGCCTCTCGGCCCTCCACTCAAGCCACACCCCGTACCAAGGCACGAGAAAATGCGCCAGACCTGCGAGATATGTTGGAGGACAAGGCAAGGCAAACAAGATCGATCTACGGATCGCGTGGGCGCCCCACGACTCGAGACGGTAACCTTCATGCCGGACACAAATCTGGTAGGGCCGAACACAGTAGACAAAGCTCATTGGAGCTACGTCGTGATATAGCCCAGTACAGAGGCGCCGCACACCCACTATGCTTCACAGACGAAGTAATGGATCATCAAATCCCCGAGGGTTTCAAACCCATAAACATCGAATCATATGATGGCACAATAGATCCTGCGGTATGGATCAAGGATTATCTCCTGCATATCCACATGGCCCGCGGCAATGATCTCCACGCCATCAAATACCTCCCACTCAAGCTTAAAGGACCAGCTCGGCATTGGCTTAACAGCTTGCCAGCAGGATCAATCGGTTGTTGGGAGGACCTGGAAGCCGCATTCCTCGACAATTTCCAGGGCACCTATGTGCGACCACCAGACGCCGATGACCTAAGCCACGTAATTCAGCAACCAGAGGAATTGGCCAGGCAATTCTGGGCACGGTTCCTAACAAAGAAAAATCAAATAGTCGACTGTCCGGACGCAGAGGCCCTAGCAGCCTTCAAGCACAATATCCGTGACGAGTGGCTTGCCCGGCACCTTGGACAGGAAAAGCCAAAATCTATGGCAGCACTCACGACACTCATGACCCGCTTTTGCATGGGAGAAGACAGTTGGCTTGCTCGTAGCAACAATATGACCAAGAACCCTCGTAATTCGGATACCAGGGACAGTAGTGGCAGGTCGCATCGCAACAAGCAGAAGCGCCGCATTAACGGCGACAATGCTGAGGATACGGCAGTTAATGCCGGATTCAGAGGCTATAAATCCGGTCAGTGGAAAAAGCCATTCAATAGAAATCCTAGGGGCCCGTCCAGTTTGGACCGAATACTCGACCGCTTGTGCCAGATACATGGCACCCCTGAAAAGCCGGCCAATCACACCAACAGGGATTGTTGGGTGTTCAAGCAGGCAGGCAAGTTAAATGCTGAAAATAAAGACACGGGGCTGCATAGCGATGACGACGAAGAGCCCCGGCCACTGAACAACAATGGACAGAAGGGTTTTCCCCCAGAATGGTGAACATGATATACGCAACCCACATCCCCAAGAGGGAGCGGAAGCGCGCGTTAAGGGACGTATACGCGGTAGAGCCAGTCGCCCCAAAGTTCAACCCATGGTCCTCCTGCCCGATCACCTTTGATCGAAGGGACCATCCCACTAGCACCCGTCATGGCGGATTCGCCGCATTGGTTCTAGACCCAATTATTGACGGATTTCATCTCACTAGAGTCCTTATGGACGGCGGCAGCAGCCTGAACCTGCTTTACCAGGATACAGTGCGGAAAATGGGCATAGATCCCTCGAGGATTAAGCCCACCAAAACGACCTTTAAAGGCGTAATACCAGGTGTAGAGGCCAGCTGTACAGGCTCAGTCACACTTGAAGTGGTCTTCGGATCTCCGGATAATTTCCGAAGCAAGGAGTTAATCTTCGACATAGTCCCATTCCGCAGTGGCTATCACGCACTGCTCGGGCGAACCGCATTCGCGAAGTTCAATGCGGTACCGCACTACGCATACCTTAAGCTCAAGATGCCAGGACCTCGAGGAGTAATTATGGTCAATGGAAACACCGAACGCTCTCTCCGAACGGAGGAGCACACGGCGGCCCTTGCCGCGGAAGTACAAAGCAGCCTCTCCGGGCAGTTCTCTAGTCCGGCCATTAAACGTCCGGACACCGTCAAGCGCGCCCGGTGTAACCTACAACAAGACCGCCTGGCACGTTCCGAGTAGGCATAGCAATGCGGCCCCAACCCCAGCCCTCGCAAAAATGCGACACCAGTACTTCGCTTACATAACTACGCTCTAGAAATACCATGGGTACAGGGGGAGGGGCACCATCACGGCACGCCCGAAACACGTCTTAAACCGCACCAGGGGCTGCCGATTTTTTTATTTTCTCTTACTTTCAGGACTCCACTCTTCGGAAGGCCTGTTCGGCAGTTTAATTACCGCACAAACGATGCAAGAACCAGGGAAGCAGACAAGCCATGCCGCATTACGGAACTCCCAGGTGGTTTCTATCACGAGCAGTATACCTGTTTCAGATACCATTCCGCAGCCTGCACCTAGAACGGACATGTTAAATTGTCCAACCTTTTGCTTATCGAATTATTTTTATCGTTCTGCTTTGATCGCAGCCCTTTTTAATAAACAATGCATAGCTTTTGTCTCTCTTTGCATTACCGTTTTTTTACAAATATATGTTCCTTAACGACATGTTGCACCCGTACACTTTGGTACGGCCAAAATACGCCAGGGGCTTTAGTACCCCTCAATATGGTGTGAGAAGTCCGAACACTTTAACAAGTGCGGCACCCCGAACTTATAGCATTATATGCATTGGCTCCGAATCATTTCTTGGGTCAATAGTTGGGTTTGCCCGGCTCCTATGTTTTGGTGCCTTACGTTCCGCTATATCGGCTAAGGTAGCACTAGGAGAACTACTGTGATTGTGCCCCAGTTGAGCTGGGTCGAGCACCTCATTAGAGACAGCTAAAACTGACTGTCATGATGAAGTGAGAGCTGGTCGCTGTTCGAGAGGTTTTTCGAGTCCCTAAAGACTTATGCCGCTTAGAGCGATGAGTCAGCTCTGTCCGGCCAAGGCATGGATAGCGCCCCGAACTCGGTCTTCCGAATACCAGGGGGTTCGCTGAAATTTAAAATTGTAGAATTCTATGGCTAAGTGAGAGTGTTCACGCATTATAGTCCGATTGCCTTGTTCGTTGTGCTGAGCGCCTCCCTCGAAGGACCCAAACATGGGAAAAAGAGCGCTCAGGTTTATCCCCAAACACCCCAGCACTAGCGGCACGGGGGCAGAAGCCGACGACTCGCCATCTCTCAGAATTGATAAACAACCGCACAGAAGGTAATATTTTAAATTCCAACAGCATTGCTTAGCCCATATGAACAAGTTTTCAGCGCACAGGACAAAACGAGCGAGTTTTACTCAAAAATTACATCCCTGGAACATTCATCCGCCACAAGGCGGGCACCCTTCAGAACATCCGTATAATAATTCTCGGGCTTGCGATGCTCTTTCCCCGGCGGTGGCCCGTCCTTCACAAGCTTCTCAGCATCCAGCTTGCCCCAGTGCACCTTAGCACGGGCAAGGGCCCTACGGGCACCTTCAATGCAGACGGAGCGCTTGATGACTTCGAGCCTTGGACAGGCCCCCACCAGCCGCCGCACCAGCCCGAAATAGCTCCTAGGAAGAGCCTCTCCAGGCCACAGCCAAACTATGTGGCCCTTCATGGCCTGTTCGGCCACCTTGTGGAGCTCGACCAGTTGCTTTAGCTGGTCGCTCAGGGGCACGGGGTGTCCGGCCTCAGCATACTAAGACCAGAACACCTTCTCTATCGAGCTGCCCTCCTCGGCTCGATAGAATGCGGCGGCATCGGACATGCTACGGGGAAGATATGCGAATGCTCCTGGAGAGCTCCGGATTCGGGTAAGTAACAAGTAACTCACGCTTATGTGTTTGCTTTGCATAAAGAATGCCTTACCCGCTGCTATCTTTTTCACTGCATCCAACTCCTGGAGGGTCTTCTGGGATTCGGCCTTGGCAGACTTGGCATTTTCAATAGACATCGCGAGCTCGGACGCTCGCGTCTTTGAGTCAAGCTCCAAACTCTCATGTTTTTTCATGAGAGCCTGGAGCTCTTGCTGCACCTTGCCAACCTGGGCCTCATACTTCTCCCGCTCAGTGCGCTCCGTGGCCGCCCTCTTCTCGGCCTCGACCAGCGCTTGCTTAAGGGTCGCCACCTCCGACGTGGCCCCTACAATGGCCACGATAATCCTATCATTTTTTGCAATTGCACCTTTTTTTATATATATTTAAACAAGGTATTTCTTACCTTCCTTGTCCTCAAGCTGCTTCTTGCCACGCCCGAGCTCTTGCTTGGACTGCTCGAGATTCTGCTTTAGCGTGTCCACTTCCGCAGTCAGTGCGGCGGATGCCAGTAGAGAAGCCTGCATACGCATATTGACTCCTTTTTGTTAGAGTCCTGTGAATTTTATTTGATCCTCTCTTCGGCTTTTCTTCCCGAACGCCAAACAGAGCATTAGGGGCTACTGTCTATGCGGTAATATTATTTACACATTCTTTACTTACCTCAAAGCCGGTTAAAAGGCTAGTACAAGCTTCAGTCAGTCCGCGCTTGGCGGACTGAACCTTCTGGACCACCGCACTCATAATGGAGCGGTGCTCCTCGTCGATGGAGGCACCTTTGAGCACTTCCAATAGATTGTCCGGCGCCTCCGGATGGACGGGGGTCACCGGCACGGTGGGCTTGCTCCTCTTGGAAGGAGGTCGCCCGCCGGACTTTGGAACCTTTGAAGGTTCCGAAGCGGTGTCCGGCCTAAAGCCGGACTCAAAGCCCTGGGGGGTTTTATCCCCTTTACTCCTGGAGTCCAAGAGGTCGCCTTGCGGCGGCTCCAGGACCACCTCCTCCTGGCTTGGAACCTGTTGGGACAACACTTCGGCGTCGTCCGTAGGGCGGGGGGAGGAAGCCGTCAGAAGCGAATTCACATCCGACGAGTCCAGTGAACCGCTCAACGACGCGTCGAGCCGGTCTTTGGGTGGGCTGCATAAACATATTCGACATAAGGGAAAGCTGTCCAATAAAGGAATACTATGAATTACTCTGGTATCCGGATACTTACGATTTCGCCAGGGGCTTGGCCCTGAGCGGCCACTCCTCTCCGCCGTTGTCGGCGTCGGTGGAGTAGTCCGGAGGAAGGGTTTTCCCCTTCTTGGACCCTTCAGCCTCCCTAGTGAGGGTGGCCTTCCTTTTTTTCTCTCACCCCGCTGGAGGCGGAGAAGTCTCTTCTTCCTCCTCCTCGTCTTCATGGGAGGAATGCGCCTTGGAGCCATCGGATGATGAACCCGACACCTCCTGGTGCCGGGCACTTTTTCGAGTCCCCGTGGCCTTCTTCGTGGCCTTCTTCTCCGGCACCACATAGGGTGCCGGAACCAGCAACTTCGCCAAGCGGGCATCGGCTGGGTCTTCGGGCAAAGGAGCCGGACAGTCGATCTGTCCGGACTTCGCCTGCCAAACCTGTCAAAGGTAAGGGATCTTAGATCCCGCATAGAGTTAAACTATGAAAAACTAATACCCTGTAAAAGGCACAAACAACTTACCGCGCAGGCATCACGCTGCGCGCTGAATCCGCGATCCTCTGTAGCGGATGCGGGAGCCTCGGCGCCCTTGAAAAGCACCTTCCAGACATCTTCGTACATCGTGTCGAAGAGCCTGCTCAGAGTTCGGTGCTGCGCCGGGTTGAACTCCCACAGATTGAAGGCCCATTGTTGACCCGGGAGGATCCGGCAGATGAGCATGACCTGGACTACGTTGACAAGCTTGAGCTGCTTGTCCACCAGGGTTTGGATGCATGTTTACAGTCCAGTCACCTCTCCTTTGCTACCCCACGACAGGCTCGTCTCTTTCCAGGACGTGAGCCGCGTTGGGGGTCCGGACCGGAACTCGGGGGCTGCGACCCACTCAGGGTCGCGTGGCTCGGTGATGTAAAACCACCCCGATTGCCACCCCTTCAAGGTCTCCACAAAGGAGCCCTCGAGCCATAAGACGTTGGGCATCTTGCCCACCATGGCACCTCCGCACTCCGCCTGGTTGCCGTGCACCACCTTCGGCTTGACATTGAAAGTCTTGAGCCATAGGCCGAAATGGGGGCAGATGCAGAGGAAAGCCTCTCACATGACGATAAACGCCGAGATGTTGAGGATGAAATTCGGGGCCAGATCATGGAAATCCAGGACATAGTACAACATGAGTCCTCGGACGAATGGGTGGATAGGAAAGCCCAGTCCGCGGAGGAAGTGGGGAAGGAACACTACCCTCTCATGGGGCCTTGGGGTGGGGAGGAGCTGCCCCTCTTCGGGAAGCCGGTACGCGAAGTCGTTAGACAAGTATCCGGCCTTCCTCAGTTTTTTGATGTGTCCCTCTGTGACAGAGGAGACCATCCACTTGCCTCCCGCTCCGGACATGGCTGGAGAAGGTTGAGGTGGGGAATGTGGACTTGGGCGCTGGAGCTGATGTGCGCGAAAATGGATAGGCAAAGGAAGAAGAAGGCGTAGGTGAAAAGGTGGATCCTTATCCCCTTATATGGGTGGACGCAACCACGTGTCCCCACCAGCCTGGTAAAACTTGCTTATCTCCAAGCGCTGTAATCAATGGCGCGGTTGGGTTACCCACGCCTGTATTGATGAGAATCCCAGAATAAGGGGACACGATCTCTGCTTTAACAAGACGTGCCAAGGAAACTGCCTCCTATGACGCGCTGAGGTGGGATAATAAAACGATTCGAATAAAGGCTTGGCCGTGGTGCGTCACACTACGGAATACGTCAGCAGATTAGATTTGTGTAAATATTATTCTCTCTATGGCAATATGTGGAAACTTATTTCGCGGAGCCAGACACTGTCTTTGTGTTCAAAATCTTCTATGAAGTACTTGGAGGAGGAACCCGCCTTGCAATGCCGAAGACAATCTGTGCGCCGGACTCGTCGTCATTGAAGCCTGGTTCAGGGGCTACTAAGGGAGTCCTAGATTAGGGGGTGTCCGGATGGCTGGACTATACCTTCAGCCGGACTCCTGGACTATGAAGATACAAGATTGAATACTTCGTCCCGTGTCCGGAAGGGACTTTCCTTGGCGTGGAAGGCAAGCTTGGCGATACGGATATGTAGATCTCCTACCATTGTAACCGACTTTGTGTAACCCTAACCCGCTCCGGTGTCTATATAAACCGGAGGGTTTTAGTCCGTAGGACAACATACAGAACAACAATCATACCATAGGCTAGCTTCTAGGGTTTAGCCTCTCCGATCTCGTGGTAGATCTACTCTTGTAATACCCATATCATCAATATTAATCAAGCAGGACGTAGGGTTTTACCTCCATCAAGAGGGCCCGAACCTGGGTAAAACTTCGTGCCCCTTGCCTCCTGTTACCATCCGGCCTAGACGCACAGTTCAGGACCCCCTACCCGAGATCCGCCGGTTTTGACACCGACACTCATCGTCATTGAAGCCTGGTTCAGGGGCTACTGAGGGAGTCCTGGATTAGGGGGCTCCGGACAGCCGGTCTATATCCTTTGGCCGGACTGTTGGACTATGAAGTTACAAGATTGATGACTTCATCTCGTGTCCGGATGGGACTCTACTTGGCGTGGAAGGCAAGCTAGGAAATACGGATATGTATATCTCCTCCTTTGTAGCCGACCTTGTGTAACCCTAGCCCCCTCCGGTATCTATATAAACCGGAGTGTTTTAGTCTGTAGGACAACATACAATCATACCATAGGCTAGCTTCTAGGGTTTAGCCTCTCCAATCTCGTGGTAGATCAACTCTTGTAATACTCATATCATCAAGAATAAATCAAGCAGGACATAGGGTTTTACCTCCATCAAGAGGGCCCGAACCTGGGTAAAACATCGTGTCCCCTGCCTCCTGTTACCATCCGCCTCAGACGCACAGTTCGGGACCCCCTACCCAAGATCCGCCGGTTTTGACACCGACAGTCTTGCTCTTGGTTGTGTGCGTAGTCCCTAGGATATGATTTACTACTTCTCAGAAAAATATTTCCCTGCTCATTAGAAACAAGCTGCTTTATAGGAAATATTTAACTTTGTGCAAATTGAAGAAGACAGTCTCCCACATGCTTGGGGGAGGCTTATCCAAATACTTAATTCTTTGCATGATCATCCTCTCAAGAAAAATGAAATACATGATATCTTTTATAATGGACTAACCGATGCTTCTAGGGACCACCTAGATAGTTATGCTCATTGTGTTTTCAGGGAACGAACTATTGAACAAGCTAAAGTGCTATTGAATAATATACTGAGTAATGATAATGATTGGACTCTTCCTGAGCCACCTCCTAAGCCAACTCCGAAGAAGAGAGGTATTCTATTTCTATGTCCCGAAGATATGCAAGAGGCAAGGAAATCTATGAAGGAAAAAAGGTATTAAAGCTGAAGATGTTAAGAATTTACCACCTGTTGAAGAAATACATGGTCTTGATAACCCGACACAGGTAGTAGAGGTAAATTCTATCTATAGTTTTGATGAAGGTGATATTCCTCATAATAAGTCTGCTAGTCAATGCTTGGATGAATTTGATAACTTTATTATTAAACAAGAAAACTTCAATGCATATGTTAGTGGGCAATTGAAACATAATGCTTATATGCTTGACTGCTTGGGTGACTATAGGTGTAGAACTGTTAATGATATTAAGATTATTAGTAAGCATGCTTCCATGGTAAAAACTAAAGTAGAACAAGATCTCAAGGCACAAAATGACTTGTTGAATGAGTTGAATAATAAGAACAATGATCACGCTGTTAGAGTTATGACTAGAGGAGGTAAAATGACTCAGGAACCTTTTTAACTTTAGGGTCATCCTAAGGGAGTGGAACAAGACTCTCAAAGAATTAATACTGATGCACCTAGTCCTTCTAAAAAGAAAAAGAAAGATGATATAACTTTGCATGTTTCTAGTGAACCTGTTATAGACACCTGAGAATCCAAATGATATTTCTATTTCTGATGCTAAAACACAATCGGTTGATGAACATGAACCTAGTGATAATGTTAATGATAATGATGTGGAGATAGAACTTGCTATTGATCTTGGTAACCCAGAACCTAAAAATAAAAGTTATGATAAGAGAGACTTCATTGGTAGGAAACATGGTAAAGAAAGAGAACCATGGGTTCGGAAACCCATGCCCTTTCATCCTAAACCATCCAAGTAAAAGGACGATGAGGATTTTGAGCGCTTTGTTGAAATGCTTAGACCTGTCTTTTTGCATAAGCATTTGAGTGGTATTCTGAAAATGTCTCCTTATGCCAAGTATATGAAAGATATTGTTACAAATAAAAGAAAGATACCGGAATTTGAAACTTCCACCATCCTTGCTAATTAAACTTTTAAAGGTGGAAGACCAAAGAAACTAGGAGATCCAGGAATACCAACTGAAATGTTAAAACTGGTTTATGTGATCTTGGAGCCGGTGTTAGTGTTATGCCTTTCACTTTATATCATAGACTTGATTTGAATAAGTTGACACCAACTAAAATCTCTTTGCAAATGGCCGATAAATCAACTGCTATACCCATTGGTATTTTTAGGATGTACATGTCGTAGTTGCAAACGTTACTATCTTAATGGACTTTGTTATTCTTGATATTCCCGAGGACGACAGTATGTCAATCATCATTGGTAGACCTTTTTTGCATACTGCAGGAGCTGTTATTGATTGCAACAAGGGCAATGTCACTTTTCATGTTAATGACAATGAGCATACAGTACATTTTCCGAAGAAACAACCTCAAGTTAATAGTATCAATTCTATTCAAAAAAATTCAACGATTACTATTGGAAGTTTTGAATTCCCTATTCCTACTGTCAAAAAGAAATATGATATTCTTAGTGTTGGGGACATGCATATCCACGTTGAGGTAACCTAGTGTTATACGAAAGTTCTCCGTTTTCATGTCATTCGGAAGAAGTTTGTTAATAAGACTTGATCAACCTTGTTAATGGATTCGTTTTGATGGGCACGAGATGGATGCATTTAGTAAACACAACTTTCTGTACACAATTTTTACTTTATTTTATTTAGAATAAATAAAGCAAAAATTCTGTTATTCTTCTGTTTTCTGAATATCCATGCAATAAAAAATGTTCCAAAAATAAAAGTTCTCCAAATGCCCTGAAAATTTGGTATGATTTTTTCTAGATTATTTTAGAATTTTAGGCAATGAATACACACCAGGGGGTAGCACATGTGGGCCACAAGCCCACAGGGCACGCCCACCCCCCTGGGCGCACCTAGATGACTTGTGGGTCCCACGTGGGTCCCCCTCACTTATTCTAGCACCCATTCACTTCGTCTTCCTCTAGAAAAAATCCCACCATTTCTTAACCCCATGTTCTTGCTTATTTAGCTCCCATTTTCGACCTCCTTGCTCGGAACTCTATTTCTGAAGCTGTTTTGGGGATTTGTTCATCGGTATGAGACTCCTACAATGGTCCAATTAGTTTTTGTTCTAGTGCTTTATATATTGCAATTTTTTTCTGCTGCGGTGACCTTGTTCTTGAGCTTGCATGTCAAATTTATAAGATCCAAAGTATTTTTCATGCATGATATAGCCTCCAGGCACTTGTGGGAGTAGTTGCTACCAATCTTGTTGAGTTTTGTTCATTTTTATTCTGAGTCACTAAAAATTTCAGAAATTTTCAAAGAAACGGAAAGAAATGATGAAGAGATGGTTAAGGGGTTCTTCAAGCCAGAATTCGAATGAGGAGAAGAAGAAGCCCAAGTACGATCTTTCGCATGCGGCGAAGGTTCAGCCATGTGAATGGCCAATCGATGTATTCTTGAGGGCGGTCGGAATTGATGATGATTTTCATTTGGCAGAGAATGCAGGCATCACCGACTTCCTCCAAGATAAGTGTGAACAATACCTTTTGCTCACTAACACCTTCGTGCAAAAATTTCATTTCTATGTGGTCACCACCCATGGTAGAGTTTTGTTTATATGATGAGCATAAGGAGATGACGCTTTATGATTTTTGTGAGGTTTGCAAATTACCTTATGAAGGCAGCGCCAGTGAACCACGTCCTAGAGACGTGGAAGACTTTATTGATGAAACTATGGTAGGGGAAGAGAGAGGGGTGTCAGAAGCGAGAGTGGCTAGCTTACATTTTCCTGTTTTATGCTATTATTCACTATTTGCGGGGAGATTTTTGATTGGTCATGGGGAGAGTGGAGGCCTTAGTGCCTCGGACCTTGCTATTTTGCGCCATGCTTTATATTGTGATAGAAATTGTAGTTTGGGCGCTATTGTTGCTTGTCGGTTAAACACAAACCGCATGAAGGGCCCCATCTTTGGAGGTATCTACACCTCCCGCCTCTCTATACTCTTTGAGATACCTATCAGGCATGATGAGGAGGAGGAGATGCTGCTACCCACTAGTTAATTGAACTACAACAGTATGGTAGCGGATGATTTTATTTAGAAAGATAAGAAGAAGAGGCTCCTCTACAACCTAGTATTTAGCAAGGATACTTGTGAGACTATATTAGTGCCTGCTTCTTCTTTGTTCGACATTCCTTCAAGCAAGTACACTACTATGCCTGAGGACATCTACATATTTCGGGTTCTTCCACAACCCCCAGTACCTGAGCCAGCACCAGTTCCTGATCCGTATCAGGAGCCTGTTTTTTAGTTGGAGCCACATGACCTCGCCAACCAGTGGAACTCTCAAGACCCTCCAGAGTATCGAGGAGAGGGTTATTTCGAGTCGTGGCCCTAGACCAACTTAGGCCAAAATCCAAAGCTTGGGGGAGTACGCATTTCCCACCGACATTACATTCATGTTCACACACTCCTTTTACTTGTCGGTGTTCATACTTTTTCATTGTATTATACATGTTAGTTTATTTTTCTTGCTTTCTTCTTGTGTGTTTGACAAACTTTGAGAAAATCCAAAAAATTAGTTCTCGCTTCTTTTTAGTTTTCTCTCTAGTTTATTTAGTAGTAGTAATTAAAGAAAACCCAAAAATATTTCTTGTTCTTCTTTTGCTTGTTTTTTTTGACACAAAGACTGTAAGGGAACCCCCTACAGTATAATTGGTGCAACAAACCCAAATTGCAAGTACCATGCCTTGAACCTGGGTGGGTGGGAAGGCATCAGCCCCTTCCCACCACTAGGTTATGCCTTAGTCTGCTTGTTGGGAGCTTTTCCATGTAAATAGTTTTTCTCGTTCTTGTTTTCCTTTCTTCAGAAAAAACAAAAACTCAAAAAAACATTTCAGTGTGTTTCTTTGAAATTCTTTTTCCTTTCTTTGGCTATTAGGGAGAAGACCACGATGAAAATGTTGAGTGGCTCTCATATGCATTATTGTTGATCTAACAAAGAGCCCATATTACCTTGTCTTCTCCGTTTGAATAAATGTTTGCAGATTCTAGTTTAGTCCAATGCATGTGCGCTCTTATTATTATTCACACCATTCAGTCCTGCAAATGAAAGGCAATAATGATGATATATGATGAAATGATTGAGATGGAGAAAAGCTCGTACGAACTTGACCTATTTTGTTTTTGTAAATATGATTAGCTCATCTTTCTTGATTTAGCCCATTATGAATGAAACATGCTTGCAATGACAATTAGAGATTATAGCTTCTCATGCCATGCTTAATTAGCTAGGAGTTCGTAATGGTTTACCTTGTGTGCCAACATGCTTTTAAAATAGTTATGATGTAGTATGATAGGATGGTATCCTCCTTTGAATGATTTAAGTGGCTGGACTTGGCACATGTAGTTGAAACAAAAACAACATAGCCTCCACGATATTTATGTTCATGGTGATTTATATCCTACTCATGCTTGCACTCAATGTTGGTTAATCTCAATGCATGTTTATGACCGTTGTCGCTCTCTAGTTGGTCGCTCCCCAATCTTTTGCTAGCCTTCACTTGTACTAAGAGGGAACACTTCTTGTGCATCCACTTTCATAAACCCAAAGTTGTTCCATATGATTCCACCATACCTACCTATATGCGGTATTTACCTGTCGTTCCATGTAAATTTGCATGTGCCAAACTCTAGACCTTCAAATAATAATTTGTTTTGTATGCTCGAATCGCTCATGTAGCGACTAGGGGCTGTCAGTATCTTCCACCCTAGGTGGGTTATTCTCATGGTGAGTGTTTTTTCACTTGTCATTCACGAGAAATTGGCTGGTAATCAAGATGCCCAGTTCCATGCTCAAAATCAAATCAAAATATAAATATCAAACAAAACTACCACATGACTGTTGTTGGTATGGACAGTACCCGTTGTTTCGGATCAACCATGCAGTGTGCTTGTTGGTGGAGGGGAAATAAAAACTTTACCATTCTGTTTGGGAACCGCCTATAATTTATCTATCATGGAAGATACCGAGATCTCTTGGTTGTTATGTTGACAATGAAAGCATATAGCTCAAAATTATATTCATCTCTGTTTTAAAAGATCGAGCTCTAGAACCTCTGCAAATCCCTGCTTCCCTCTATGAAGGGCCTGTCTATTTACTTTTATTGCCGAGTCATCATCCTCTTATAAAAAGCACCAGCTAGAGAGCACCACTGTCATCTACATGCTTTGTTATCAATTGATATTGATTATGAGTGTGACTAGATCTCTTTTTCCATGAATTATAATGTCTAGTCAGTCCTTGATCTTTAGGGGTGCCCCGCATTTATGTTTTGCGGTCTCAGACAGTTCTAGCGAGATACCATTTTGTCATATTGTATCATGTTTTTTTGAAAAAGTGTTGTCATCTGAGATTTATTATTATTGCTCGCTAGTAGATTATGCCATTGATATGAGTAAATGTGGGACCTAAATGTTATTGTGAATATGGTTAGTTCATAATCTTTGCTGAAAACCTGAATACTGGCTAGACATATTTGCAACAACAAGATCAAACAGAGTTTGTAAAAGTTTTTCTTTGTCACTTTCAGTTTGTTAACTGAATGTCTTGAGGACAAGCAATGGGTTAAGCTTGGGTGAGTTGATACGTCTCCATCATATATACTTTTCCAAACTCTTTTGCCCTTGTTTTGGACCATAATTTGCATGATTTGAATGGAATACTTTTGGCATATATAAATAATATGTTGTTTTCAGCAGAATTGCAATGGTATTATATTTGTGCAGAAATAAAAGTTCTTGTATTGACCTGAAAATTTACCGAGAATACTTTTGGCATATATAAATAATATTGGCGCAAGAATCAACTAGAGGGGGGCCACCCAGAGGCCACAAGCCCAAGGGGCGCGCCCACCCCCTTAGGCATGACCTGCAGGCTTGTGGGCCCCTGGATCTCCTCTCACCCTAATTCCAACTCTATAAGTACCTATTCATGGAGAAAAAATAAGGGAGAAGGATTCATTGCGTTTTATGATACGGAGCCGCCGCCACCTCATGTTCTTCAACGGGAGGGCTGATTTGGAGTATCTTCAGGGCTTCGAAGAGTGGGATTTGTCACCATCATCATCACCAAGCTTCCTCCATCACCAATATCATGATACTCATTGCTATGCGTGAGTAATTCCATCATAGGCTTGCTGGACGGTGATGGGTTGGATGAGATTGATCATGTAATCGAGTTAGTTTTGTTAGGGTTTGATCCCTAGTTTCCACTATGTTCTGAGATTGATGTTGCTATGACTTTGCTATTCTTAATGCTTGTCACTAGGGCCCGAGTGCCATGATTTCAGATCTGAACCTATTATGTTTTCATGAATATAGTTGTGTGCTTGATCCTATCATGCAAGTTGTAGACACCTATTATGAGTTATGATCCGCATACCCCAAAGTGACAATAATTGGGATTCTTTCCGGTGATTACCGTAGTTTGAGGAGTTCATGTATTCACCTAGTGCTAATGCTACGGTTCGGTTCTTTATTAAAAGGAGGCCTTAATATCCCTTAGCTTCCATTAGGACGCTGCTTCCACGGGAGGGTAGGACAAAAGATTTCATGCAAGTTATTTTCCGTAAGCATGTATGACTATATATAGAATACATGCCTAAATTATATTGATGAATTGGAGCTAGTTCTGTCTCACCCTAGGTTATGACTGCTACATATGATGAATATCATCCAACACAATTATCATTACCGATCCATTGCCTACGAGCTTTTCACATATTGAGCTTTGTAAAGTTACTTTCGTTTCTACTGTTGTTACAATCAATACAAAATTGCTAATGTTACTTTTGCCACCATTACCGTTACTTCCATATTACTTTGCTACTAAATACTTTGTTGCAGATATTTTGTTTTTCAGGTGTGGTTAAATTGACAACTCAATTGCTAATACTTGGGAACATTATTTGGCTCCCCTTGCGTCAAATCAATAAATATGGGTTGAATACTCTACCCTCGAAAACTGATGCGATCCCATATACTTGTGGGTGATCACACCATAGCAGCAAAAATTTGCAATAAATAAAGCATAGAACAAAAACTAATTGGACCATTGGAGGAGTCACATACTGATGAACAACTCCCCGAAACTGTTTTGGAAATGGAGTTCCAAGAAAGGAGATCGAAAAAAAGCAATATGAGCAAGAACACGGGTTTGAGCAATGGTGGGATTTTTTCTGGAGGAAGGCGAAGTTGATGGGTGCTGGAATAAGTGAAGGGGCCCCCACATGGGACCCACAAGCCCTCTAGGCGCACCCAAGGGGGTGGGTGCGCCCTGGGGGCTTGTGTCCCACTGGTGCAACCCCCTAGTGTGTTTTCAATGCCGAAAATTCCAAAATATTCTACAGAAAATCATACTAAATTTTCAAGGCATTTGGAGAACTTTTATTTTCGAGACAATTTTTATTGCATGGATAATTCAGAAAACACGTGAATAATAATATTCTTGCTTTATTTAATTTAAATAACAGAAAGTAGAAAGTGGGTACATATAGTTGTGTTTACTAAATTCATCCATCTCATGTCCATCAAAATGAATCCATTAACAAGGTTGATCAAGTCTTATTACCAAACCTCTTCTGAATGACATGAAAACGGAGAACTTTCGTATAACACTAGGTTACCTAAACCGGGATATGCATGTCCCCAATAATAAGAATAACATATTTTTTGACAGTAGGAATAGGGAATTCAAAACCCCCAATAGTAATTATTTAAATTTTCCCAATAGAGTTGATACTATTCACTTGAGGTTGTTTCTTCGAAAAGTGTATTGTATGCTCATTACCATTAATATGAAAAGTGGCATTGCCCTTGTTGCAATCAATAACAGCCCCTACAGTATTCAAAAAGGTTCTACCAAGGACGATCGAGATAATGTCATCTCAGTGAAACAAACCCCTGGATCCGTTGCTAGACTATGCACAGGCACGAGAACAAGATTACAGCACCAAGATCAGAGTGGAGCACTAGGAATCGATTCTTCAAAGGACCAACATGCAGCGCAAGAAGACCAAGACTAGCTAGGAGAGCAGGATATTGGTAATGGAAAAGCCTCCCTTGCCAGATGGGGTCACCCTCGGAAGCAAGCTTCCAAGACGCCCTGGCAGGGCCTTCCGGGGCTCGCAAAGGCAGAACCACCTCACCACGATGCACGTCATCGATCGATGCGGTGTCAAGCTCCAAAGTGACTAGGTGGCTACTGTTCACCACATGGCAGCCACTTTCTATAGGAAAAACCTATAGGCGACACCTGTCCTGCGACGTGTCAAGCGAGCAGATGCGAAGCTGGCAAAACAGCCCGACAGGGCCTACCGGGCAGGCTACAATGTGACATTGAGCGACGCATTTAATGCGCTTTATCAGCCTGCAGAGTTAGGTATGATAGCACTATTTGCTATCTTATTAGTACATAATGACTGATTTGCCACAGTGGTGACCCCTTTGTCTAGAAAAGGAGGCCCAATGCAACCATAGAAAGGGTTAGCGAATCCACCACATCACACATTCATACTCGCGTAGCCGTTTCGCCCCGAGGCAACCCTGCCGGGCAAGCGTGTTGCGTTCCCCACCATTTTTTCGACCATCAATCCACCAAAGCAGGAGTAGGGTTTTATGCCTCATGATATCCCGAACCTGGGTAAAGATTGCCCATGTGATCTCTGTCGTGCTGCTCGACGCCCGTCTGCTCTTTGTGCAACGTGCTATCCCCCCTCCGAACCAGCAAGGGACTCTTAGTACCATAGGGGGCCGTGGTTTCCCATGACATTTTTGGCGCGCCAGGTAGGGGGATCACTTGCACGAACCTGAAGGCATGAGCAGCGGGTCATCTTCATCGCCATCTTCATCATCTTGCGGCTCCATTGACTATGGCGCCCAAGAAGAAACCTGGTGCTTCAGCTAACCTGTTCACCTCGAAGGCTCCGCCGCCCGCAGTCACCAGCGCGCGGGGGCCGCGGAGGCACACAAGTATGTGGGCGCTGCGGGGGATGCAGTCGACGCAGGCGACAGCATCACCACCACCCCTACGACCGAAACAGGAGCAGGAGGCGCCGGAGGAGAGCAGCATCAGCAGCATCCCGGTGACCATGCTCCATGAGGTACAAGCGAAGGGGTTATTCCATCCGAACCTCTCCCCCTTGCTGAAGGGCACAGCCACAGTGGTGGCACTAGTACTGGGGGAATCACCACCGTCCGGCCGCCCCCAGCATGGGTGCTACCATAAGGCACGTGCAACCCCCGAGACAGGTTGACCCAACCATTGTGCCCAACGGAGCCACTTCCCCACAAGTGCCTTCTCCACATCACAGTGCCATCCAAGTGGCTGGCTCGCAATAGTGACGGCGTGAATGAAGGAAATATGCCCTAGAGGCAATAATAAAGTTATTATTTATTTCCTTATTTCATGATAAATGTTTATTATTCATGCTAGAATTGTATTAACCGGAAACATAATACATGTGTGAATACATAGACAAACAGAGTGTCACTAGTATGCCTCTACTTGACTAGCTCGTTAATCAAAGATGGTTATGTTTCCTAACCATAGACAAAGGAGTTGTTATTTGATTAACGGGATCACATCATTAGTTGAATGATCTTATTGACATGACCCATTCCATTAGCTTAGCACCCGATCGTTTAGTATGTTGCTATTGCTTTCTTCATGACTTATACATGTTCCTATGACTGAGATTATGCAACTCCCGTTTGCCGGAGGAACACTTTGGGTGCTACCAAACGTCACAACGTAACTGGGTGATTATAAAGGAGCATTACAGGTGTCTCCAAAGGTAGATGTTGGGTTGGCGTATTTCGAGATTAGGATTTGTCACTCCGATTGTCGGAAAGGTATCTCTGGGCCCTCTCGGTAATGCACATCACATAAGCCTTGCAAGCATTGCAACTAATGAGTTAGTTGCGGGATGATGTATTACAGAACGAGTAAAGAGACTTGCCGGTAACGAGATTGAACTAGGTATTGGATACCGACGATCGAATCTCGGGCAAGTAACATACCGATGACAAAGGGAACAACGTATGTTGTTATGCGGTCTGACCGATAAAGATCTTCGTAGAATATGTAGGAGCCAATATGGGCATCCAGGTCCCGCTATTGGTTAATGGCCGGAGACATGTCTCGGTCATGTCTACATTGTTCTCGAACCCGTAGGGTCCGCACGCTTAAGGTTACGATGACAGTTATCTTATGAGTTTATGCATTTTGATGTACCGAAGGTTGTTCGGAGTCCCGGATGTGATCACGGACATGACGAGGAGTCTCGAAATGGTCGAGACATAAAGATTGATATATTGGAAGCCTATGTTTGGATATCGGAAGTGTTCCGGGTGAAATCGGGATTTTACCGGAGTACTGGGAGGTTACCGGAACCCCCCGGGAGCTATATGGGCCTTAGTGGGCTTTTGTGGAAAGGAGAAAGGGGCAGCCCAAGGTGGCTGTGCGCCTCCCCCCTTCCCCTAGTCCTATTAGGACTAGCAGAGGTGGCCGGCCCCCTCTCTCTCTTTCCCCCCTCAAGGAGTCCTATTCCAACTAGGATTGGGGGGGGGGGGAATCCTACTCCCAGAGGGAGTAGGACTCTCCTGGCGCGCCCTATGTGGCCGGCCAGCCTCCCCCCCTTTTCGTCCTTTATATACTGAGGCAGAGGCACCCTGGAAACACACAAGTTGATCCACATGATCTATTCCTTAGCCGTGTGCGGTGCCCCCAGCCACCATAGTCCTCGATAATACTGTAGCGGAGTTTAGGCGAAGCCCTGCTGCTGTAGTACATCAAGATCGTCACCACGCCGTTGTGCTGACGGAACTCTTCACCGACACTTTGCTGGATCGGAGTCTGGGGATCGTCATCGAGCTGAATGTGTGCTCGAACTCGGAGGTGCCGTAGTTTCGGTGCTTGATCGATTGGATCGCGAAGACGTACGACTACTTCCTCTACGTTGTGTCAACGCTTCCGCAGTCGGTCTGCATGGGTACATAGACAACACTCTCCCCTCTCGTTGCTATGCATCACCATGATCTTGTGTGTGCGTAGGAAATTTTTTGAAATTACTACATTCCCCAACAGTGGCATCCGAGCCTAGGTTTTATGGTTTGATGTTATAAGCACGAGTAGAACACAAGTGAGTTGTGCGCGATATAAGTCATACTGCCTACCAGCATGTCATACTTTGGTTCGGCGGTATTGTTGGATGAAGCAGCCCGGACCGACATTACGCGTACGCTAACGCGAGACCGGTTCTCCCGACGTGCTTTGCACATAGGTGGCTTGCGGGTGACTGTTTCTCCAACTTTAGTTGAACTGAGTGTGGCTACGCCCGGTCCTTGCGAAGGTTAAAACGGCATCAACTTGACAAACTATCATTGTGGTTTTGATGCGTAGGTAAGATTGGTTCTTGCTTAAGCCCGTAGCAGCCACATAAAACTTGCAACAACAAAGTAGAGGACGTCTAACTTGTTTTTGCAGGGCATGTTGTGATGTGATATGGTCAAAACGTGATGAGATATAAGTTGTTGTATGAGATGATCATGTTTTGTTGAAGTTATCGGCAACTGGCAAAAGCCTTATGGTTGTCTCTTTATTGCATAAGATGCAAGCGCCAAATAATTGCTTTACTTTATCGCTATGCGATAGAAATAGTTGCAAGAGAAATAGTTGGCGAGACGACCGTGTAACGACACATTGATATAGATCAAGATGATGGAGATCATGGTGTCATGCCGGTGACGATATAGATCATGACAGTACTTTGGAGATGGAGATCAAAGAAGCAAGATGATGATGGCCATATCATGTCACATATTTTGATTGCATATGATGTTTATCTTTTATACATCTTATTCTTGCTTTGATTGACGGTAGCATTATAAGATGATCTCTCACTAATTATCAAGAAGTGTTCTCCCTGAGTATGCACCGTTGCGAAAGTTCTTCGTGCTGAGACACCACGTGATGATCGGGTGTGATAGGCTCTACGTTCAAATAAACGGGTGCAAAACAGTTGCACACGCAGAATACTCAGGTTATACTTGACGAGCCAAGCATATACAGATATGGCCTCGGAACACGGAGACCGAAAGGTCGAGCGTGAATCATATAGTAGATATGATCAACATAGTGATGTTCACCATTGAAACTACTCCATCTCACGTGATGATCGGACATGGTTTAGTTGATTTGGATCACGTGATCACTTAGAGGATTAGAGGGATGTCTATCTAAGTGGGAGTTCTTAAGTAATATGATTAATTGAACTTAAATTTATCATGAACTTAGTCCTGGTAGTATTTTGCAAATTATGTTGTAGATCAATAGCTCGCGTTGTTGCTTCCCTGTGTTTATTTTGATATGTTCCTAGAGAAAATTGTGTTGAAACATGTTAGTAGCAATGATGCGGATTGGATCCGTGATCTGAGGTTTATCCTCATTGCTGCACAGAAGAATTATGTCCTTGATGCACCGCTAGGTGACAGACCTATTGCAGGAGCAGATGCAGACGTTATGAACGTTTGGCTAGCTCAATATGATGACTACTTGATATTTTAAGTGCACCATGCTTAACGGCTTAGAATCGGGACTTCAAAGACGTTTTGAACGTCATGGACCATATGAGATGTTCTAGGAGTTGAAGTTGATATTTCAAGCAAATACCCGAGTTGAGAGATATGAAGTCTCCAACAAGTTCTATAGCTAAAAGATGGAGAAGAATCGCTCAACTAGTGACCATGTGCTCAGATTGTCTGGGTACTACAATCGCTTGAATCAAGTGGGAGTTAATCTTCCAGATAAGATAGTGATTGACAGAATTCTCTAGTCACCATCACCAAGTTAGTAGAACTTCGTGATGAACTATGATATGCAAGGGATAACGGAAACGATTCCCAAGCTCTTCGTAATGCGGAATTTGACGAAGGTAGAAATCGAGAAAAACATCAAGTGTTGATGGTAGACAAGACCACTAGTTTCAAGAAAAGGGCAGAGGGAAGAAGGGGAACTTCAAGAAGAACAGCAAGCAAGTTGCTGCTCAAGTGAAGAAGCCCAAGTCTGATCCTAAGCCTGAGACTAAGTGCTTCTACTGCAAAGGGAATGGTCACTGGAAGCGGAACTACCCCAAGTGATTGGCGGATAAGAAGGATGGCAAAGTGAACATAAGTATATTTGATATACATGTTATTGATGTGTACTTTACTAGTGTTTATAGCAACCCCTCAGTATTTGATACTAGTTCAGTTGCTAAGATTAGTAACTCGAAACGGGAGTTGCAGAATAAACAGAGACTAGTTAAGGGTGAAGTGACGATGTGTGTTGGAAGTGGTTCCAAGATTGATATGATCATCATCACACACTCCCTATACTTCCGGGATTAGTGTTGAACCTGAATAAGTGTTATTTGGTGTTTGCGTTAAGCATGAATATGATTTGATCATGTTTATTGTAATACGGTTATTCATTTAAGTAAGAGAATAAATTGTTGTTCTGTTTACATGAATAAAACCTTATATGGTTACACACCCAATGAAAATAGTTCATTGGATCTCGATCGTAGTGATACACATAATCATAATATTGAAACCAAAAGATGCAAAGTTAATAATGATAGTGCAACTTATTTGTAGCATTGCCGTTTAGGTCATATTGGTGTAAAGCGCATAAAGAAACTCCATGCTGATGGGATTTTGGAATCACTTGATTATGAATCACTTGATGCTTGCGAACCATGCCTTATGGGCAAGATGACTAAAACGCCGTTCTCCAGAACAATGAAGCAAGCAACAGATTTGTTGGAAATCATACATACTGATGTATGTGGTCTGATGAATATTAAGGCTTGCGACAAGTATCATTATTCTCTGATCTTCACAGATGATTTGAGCAGATATGAGTATATCTACTTGATGAAACATAAGTCTGAAACATTTGAAAAATTCAAATAATTTCAGAGTGAAGTGAAAAATCATCGTAACAAGAAAATAAAGTTTCTATGATCTGATCGTAGAGGAGAGTATTTGAGTTACGAGTTTGGCCTTTAGTTAAAAACAATGTGAAATAGTTTCACTACTCATGCCACCTGGAACACCACAATGTAATGGTGTGTCCGAACGTCATAACCGTACTTTATTGGATATAGTGTAATCTATGATGTATCTTACCGATCTACCACTATCGTTTTGGGGTTATGCATTAGAGACAGCTACATTCATGTTAAATAGGGCACCATCAAAATCCGTTGAGACGACGCCTTATGAACTGTGGTTTGGCAAGAAACCAAAGTTGTCGTTTCTTAAAGTTTGGGGTTGTGATGCTTATGTGAAAAAGTTTCAACCTGATAAGCTCAAACCCAAATCGGAGAAATGTGTCTTCATAGGATATCCAAAAGAAACTATTGGACACACCTTCTATCACAGATCCGAAGGCAAGACTTTTGTTGCTAAATTCGGAAACTTTCTAGAGAAAGTGAGTGGGAGGAAAGTAGAAAACTTGATAAGGTAATTGTACCTTCTCCCTTATTGGAAAGTAGTACATCACAGAAATTCTGTTCTTGTGACTACTACACCAATTAGTGAGGAAGCTAATGATGATGATCATGTAACTTCAGATCAAGTTACTACTGAATCTCGTAGGTAAACCAGAGTGAAATCCGCACCAGAGTGGTACGGTAATCTTGTTCTGGAAGTCATGTTACTAGACCATGACGAACTTGCGAACTATGAGGAAGCGATGATGAGCCCAGATTCCGCGAAATGGTTTGAGGCCATAAAATCTGAGATGGGATCCATGTATGAGAACAAAGTATGGACTTTGGTTGACTTGCCCGATGATCGGCAAGCCATAGAAAATAAATGGATCTTCAAGGGGAAGACGGACGCTGATAGTAGTGTTACTATCTAACAAAGCTAGAATTGTCGCAAAAAGGTTTTCGACAAGTTCAAGGTGTTAACTACGATGAGAGTTTCTCACTCGTATCTATGCTTGAGTCTGTCCGAATCATGTTAGTAATTGCCGCATTTTATGAAATCTGGCAAATAGATAAACAAAACTGCATTCATTAATGGATTTATTAAAGAAGATTTGTATATGATGCAACCAGAAGGTTTTGTCAATCCGAAAGGTGCTAACAAATTGTGCAAGCTCCAGCGATCCATCTGTGGACTGGTGCAGGCATCTCAGAGTTGGAATATACGCTTTGATGAGTTGATCAAAGCATATAGTTTTATACAGACTTGCGGTGAAGCCTGTATTTACAAGAAAGTGAGTGGGAGCACTACAGCATTTCTGATAAATATATGTGAATGACATATTGTTGATCGGAAATAATGTAGAATTATTCTGTAAAGCATAAAGGAGTGTTTGAAAGGAGTTTTTCAAAGAAAGACTTCGGTGAAGCTGCTTACATATTGAGCTTCAAGATCTATAGAGATAGATCAAGACGCTTGATAAGTTTTTTTAATGAGTACATACCTTGACAAGATTTTGAAGTAGTTCAAAATGGAGCAGTCAAGGAAAGAGTTCTTGCCTGTATTACAAGGTGTGAAGTTGAGTAAGACTCAAAGCCCGACCACGGCAGAAGATAGAAAGAGAATGAAAGTCATTCCCTATGCCTTGGCCATAGGTTCTATAAAGTATGTCATGTTGTATACCAGATCTATTGTGTACCCTGCACTGATTTGGCAAGGGAGTACAATAGTGATCTAGGAGTAGATCACTGGACAGCGGTCAGAATTATCCTTAGTGAAATAAGGATATGTTTCTCGATTATGGACGTGACAAAAAGGTTCGCCGTAAAGGGTTACGTCGATGCAAGTTTTGACACTGATCTAGATGACTCTAAGTCTCGATCTAGATACATATTGAAAGTGGGAGCAATTAGCTAGAGTAGCTCCGTGCAGAGCATTGTACACATAGAAAATTGCAAAATACATAATGGATCTGAATGTGAAAGACCGTTGACTAAGATTCTCTCACAAGCAAAACATGATCACACCTTAGTACTCTTTGGGTGTTAATCGCATAGCGATGTGAACTAGATTACTGAATCTAGTAAACCCTTTGGGTGTTGGTCACATGGCGATGTGAACTATGGGTGTTAATCACATGATGATGTGAACTATTGATGTTAATCACATAGTGATGTGATCTAGATTATTGACTCTAGTGCAAGTGGGAGACTGAAGGAAATATGCCCTAGAGGCAATAATAAAGTTATTATTTATTTCCTTATTTCATGATAAATGTTTATTATTCATGCTAGAATTGTATTAACCGGAAACATAATACATGTGTGAATACATAGACAAACAGAGTGTCACTAGTATGCCTCTACTTGACTAGCCCGTTAATCAAAGATGGTTATGTTTCCTAACCATAGACAAAGGAGTTGTTATTTGATTAACGGGATCACATCATTAGTTGAATGATCTGATTGACATGACCCATTCCATTAGCTTAGCACCCGATCGTTTAGTATGTTGCTATTGCTTTCTTCATGACTTATACATGTTCCTATGACTATGAGATTATGCAACTCCCGTTTGCCGGAGGAACACTTTGGGTGCTACCAAACGTCACAACGTAACTGGGTGATTATAAAGGAGCATTATAGGTGTCTCCAAAGGTAGATGTTGGGCTGGCGTATTTCGAGATTAGGATTTGTCACTCCGATTGTCGGAAAGGTATCTCTGGGCCCTCTCGGTAATGCACATCACATAAGCCTTGCAAGCATTGCAACTAATGAGTTAGTTGCGGGATGATGTATTACAGAACGAGTAAAGAGACTTGCCGGTAACGAGATTGAACTAGGTATTGGATACCGACGATCGAATCTCGGGCAAGTAACATACCGATGACAAAGGGAACAACGTATGTTGTTATGCGGTCTGACCGATAAAGATCTTCGTAGAATATGTAGGAGCCAATATGGGCATCCAGGTCCTGCTATTGGTTATTGGCCGGAGACATGTCTCAGTCATGTCTACATTGTTCTCGAACCCGTAGGGTCCGCACGCTTAAGGTTACGATGACAGTTATATTATGAGTTTATGCATTTTGATGTACCGAAGGTTGTTCGAAGTCCCGGATGTGATCACGGACATGACGAGGAGTCTCGAAATGGTCGAGACATAAAGATTGATATATTGGAAGCCTATGTTTGGATATCGGAAGTGTTCCGGGTGAAATCAGGATTTTGCCGGAGTACTGGGAGGTTACCGGAACCCCCCGGGAGCTATATGGGCCTTAGTGGGCTTTAGTGGAAAGGAGAAAGGGGCAGCCCAAGGTGGCTGTGCGCCTCCCCCCTTCCCCTAGTCCTATTAGGACTAGGAGAGGTGGCCGGCCCCCTCTCTCTCTTTCCCCCCTCAAGGAGTCCTATTCCAACTAGGATTGGGGGGGGGAATCCTACTCCCAGAGGGAGTAGGACTCTCCTGGCGCGCCCTATGTGGCCGGCCAGCCTCCCCCCTTTTGGTCCTTTATATACTGAGGCAGAGGCACCCCAGAAACACACAAGTTGATCCACGTGATCTATTCCTTAGCCGTGTGCGGTGCCCCCAGCCACCATAGTCCTCGATAATACTGTAGCGGAGTTTAGGCGAAGCCCTGCTGCTGTAGTACATCAAGATCGTCACCACGCCGTCGTGCTGACGGAACTCTTCCCCGACACTTTGCTGGATCGGAGTCCGGGGATCATCATCGAGCTGAACGTGTGCTCGAACTCGGAGGTGTCGTAGTTTCGGTGCTTGATCGATTGGATCGCGAAGACATACGACTACTTCCTCTACGTTGTGTCAACGCTTTCGCAGTCGGTCTGCGTGGGTACGTAGACAACACTCTCCCCTCTTGTTGCTATGCATCACCATGATCTTGCGTGTGCGTAGGAAATTTTTTGAAATTACTACGTTCCCCAACAGTGAAGCGGTCACCACCGGCACCATCAGAAGCCGGGCGACGATACGATCTGCCTTGTCATCACTGATGCCAAGCTCCGTTACGTAGGCCATGGCACGTGCCTAGCTGCTGTTGAGGTGTCCGCCGGCGGCCGATCAGATGGATGAATGGAGAGCCACCATTCATAGCCTGATTGGCTTCGCAAAGGCTGGGGGCTTGCTACGGGCTGGTCCATCACGGCCTCCCCAAGCGATGACAACGGCTCGCGCTGCTGGTCGTATGGAAGGGGCCACCCACATGGTGCAGTCCCCACCAAGGCAACCAGCGCGGGAGCGGCAGAATCCAGAACCTGACGTCATCTCGTTGGCCTCTTCCGACCCTTGAGCACGTCCAGGCCAACGGCGAGCACTAGAGGACAGGCGGAGGGGAGACGCACGCGTCATCGTCGAGTGATGCTGCAACGACCACCACCGTACCAATAGGTGCGATGGTTTCAACATCGACGAGCCTATGCTCAAGGGCGGTGCGTGCCTGCCTTTCGAGGTTGGGTGCCCCGCCTTTACACGTGAGCTACGGCAAGTCTGTTGGCCATCCGCTCGTACGTTCAAGCCAGAGATACCACAGAAGTATGATGGAAGGCTGAACCCGGCAGAATTCTTGAGCATCTACACCATCGTTGTTCAGGCTACTGGAGGAAGAGATGAAAAGGTGTTTTCCAACTACTTCCCTTTTGCACTCAAGTACAATGTGAGTTCTTGGCTGATGCAGTTGCCGGAGAACTCTAGTTCGTCATGGGCTGACCTGTGCCATGAGTTTATTGGCGCCTTCACTGGTGGCCATCAAGAACCAGGATGACCCAGCGACTTGCGGCTTCTCCAACAGAAAGGAGAGACCCTCCGCAAGTATTTTTACAAATTCAGCAGAGTGCACAGGAATATCCCAAATATGCATCCAGTAGTTGTGATAGCTGCCTTCCAGTCCAATGTGCACAACCGCAATATATGTTCCAAGATGAATGTATGGTTGCCCAAGACTGTGAAGGATCTTTACACCTTGGTGGACAAGTGTGCGCGGATGGACGAGAGAAGGAAACCCCCTTGGGAGGAAGATTGCATCAACATCGACTCAGAGGATAATGATGAATCCACCAGTCAGAAGAAGAAGAGCAAGAAGCAAAACAAGAGACGCACGGATAAGGCATTGATGACTGTTGAGGGATCGGGCATGCTCAGTACCAGCAAGAAGGCTAAGGCCGAAGCTCCCGGCAAGGAGGCTGCCGTGTGCGCTAACTGCTGGGAGGCTGCTGCAGCCGAGAAGGTTGGGGAAGGCGATGGGTCATACTGCAAGATCCATCGGACCAAAGGCCATGATCTCCAAGAGTGTCATCAGGTCGAGTAGCTTGTCAAGAGGCAGAGAGCCAAATATGAGAAGCGTGATAACGAGAAAGGTCAGAATGGTACTGGCGGTAAGGGTCGTGGCGGTGAAGCAAATCTTCCCGGCAAGGCCTTTCAGAACCAAGGAAAACCCGCCAGGGGACGAGAGAAGGAGGTTTGCAATGATGAGAGTGATGGAGGGGATGAAGAGGAAACCAGCGAGCAGGAATTCCAGAAGGCCACCGACGCCATGTGCATTGAAGGGGGTGCATCTTTGCACTCCTCTCACCGCCATCTTAAACGGTGGGCGTGTGAGGTCAATGTTGTGGATCCATCGGCGGAATCCCAGAAGCCGCTCAGATGGTAATGCATGCCCATCATCTTTCATGAAGAGGACCACCCCAACCACACCACTATGGTGGGATGTTTGCCATTGTTGGTCTCTCCAACAATTCGCAACCTCAAAGTCACAAAGATGTTGGTTGACAGCGGGGCCGGGTTAAATCTGATTTCCCCAAAGGTTATCAGCAAACTTCAGATAGCAGAGGAAGAACTAAAGGTCACAGGCACATTTCAAGGAGTTAATCCCGGCACGAGTCATCCTAAGGGAAAGATCACGTTGCCAGTGACATTGGGGGGGGGGGCTGAACTATCGGACTGAGAAGGTTGTGTTTGATGTGGTCGACCTCCCCCTGCCATACAATGGGATCCTTGGACACCTAGCCCTGGCAAAATTCATGGCGGCATCCCAGTATGCCTACAACACCTTGAAGATGCCAGGGCCGGTAGGAGTCATTTCTATCCCGTCAGATGAGAAGGACGCAATCATTTGTGTGGATAAGATGTATCGGGACGCAGTCGCGGCAGAGGCCACAACAGCAGCAGTTCCCGCCAAGGAAAAAAAGGGAAATAAGAAGGATAGCAGGGACACTAGAAAGGAATCTGGGAGGCATACCTCTTCGGAGTGCGCTGCGCCTTTTGATGACTTGCCGTAGAGTTCCAATAGAAGGGACCCAAGGTTGACGCACTGACAGTGTCCTAGACTAGGGGGTACTCACCATGTCGTCTCCTGACCAGGTGGATCAGGCCGAGGACCCCCATAGCGGTTTACTCATGGTCCACTTCGGGCAGCCCATGCCACATACAAGGAATATTCCACAAGACTTGATGATCAAGACAAGGACTCCTCTCCACGGACGTATTCGACTAGGAATCTTGTTATCCTAGGCCTCTGTTACATTATATTAGCCGAGGCCACGCTAGTCGATAGATTATTATGACATTATTCATCATACCCTCAGGTTTTAGACCACAACATATGATCTCGAGGAGATCAACTCTGTACTTGATACTCCATCAATATAAACAAGAGTAGGATGTAGGGTTTTACCTCCATCAAGAGGGCCTGAACCTGGGTAAAACATTGTATCCTTCATTCCTGTTACCATTGTTTCGAGAATCCACAGCTCGAGACCCCCTACCCTGAGATCTGCCGGTTTTGACAACAAAAATGGTGCTTTCATTGAGAGTTATGTTGTGTGATTGGCAAAAGATCAATGGCTCGCCTACATATCATCTCCGACATCGACTTCTTGGTCGCCGACTTGACTGGTCACCTTGGTTTGACTGAGGACTGTGCCCTGCCTCCAATCATCATGTTCGGACAAGGGCCTTCATCAACATCAACTCTGATCTCTATCATGATCTTGGAGGAATCATCCATGGAGCTCGGGGGCTCAACGTCAACATTGCCCTCGGGGGACCGTGGTGTTTTTCCGAATAGTCAACTTGTATCCGCTATCACCACCTCCTCGAGCATCACTTGGACGATTCCTTTAGTGGAATTGTGGGGAATTGAGTCTACAACAACAATGTAAAATTTTGTCCCGTTCCGATGGAGCAATCTCCTCCGATCTCCGATATATCAGAGCCCTGTCGAATCTGGATGGGAATCTGGACGAGTTTGGAGCGTGGTGTCCAGCATCTAGCTCGGACGTCCTTTGGAAGATCCAACCATTGATCGGCTGCAGAATTCCTATATCTACCACCCCTCAAAATTTCAGCACGATCTAATTGTTCAAACTCTGGCAAGCCTCCGATGAGCGCATCTATTTTCAGATCTGTTTTTTGCGCGAGAAGGAATCCGACTCGAGTTCATCTTTTTCTATGAACGGGATTTCGGATATCCTTTTTGAAGGAAGTTTTGTATGGGGTATTGTATTTTGTTCTCAAACATATCCCACTAATTTTAAAGTCTTTTCCAATATAATCTTCACCATCGCGCCGGTGACAAACCAGCCCGACAATGTTGCTGCATGGCTACCGGCCTGCGCCACACGGATCATCGCTTCATCGACCGAGCCCAACCTTATCGGATCATCATCTTGGCAAGCCGAACAAGAGTTCGGGATCTTGAAGGCTAAATCATCACCAACATCATTGCCAGACATCGCTGCATGGTCACTTCAGCAAGCGGGCATCGACTGCCTCACAAGATCTGGCCTGCGTCGGCATCACCGCGCTATTACTTCTTCACACCTGAATGCGACCTCTACGTCCGAAGATCGGGAGTCAATTCCAGACGGACTCACCTCTCTTGTCCTGAATCCAGCTTCAAGTCTGAATGTGACTTCGGCGTCCAAACACCAGGAGTCAACCCTGGTTGGGCTCGCCCCTCGCACTAGTGTACCAGAGGACAACTCCGAAGAAATCCCAGATACTAATACGGCCAACCAAGCCGATGTTCACCACGTCGACCTGCTTCGACACCTTGGCTAGCACGGTGCTGCAAACGTCACACTACCAACCTGCCCCGTCACCTAGGCTAGACCGGGGGCTTCGCCATCTCTTCATCAACCTACTCCGATGACTTCGGCATCACCAGCCGACCAGCTTCATCATGTTAGCTGGACTGGGGGCTTCACCTCGCCACATCGACTGTGCGGCATGCCCACCTCATCAAGCTGAGCTCCTCGCTCGGCCAACTTGAGCTGGGGGGCTTGGACCTTGGCTAGGCTGCGAACTACGTCTTCATCCCGGCACGAGCTCGGACCTCATGAAGAATACCGAGTACATTAACCAGCTAAGTCGCCTCCATGCTCAGTTTTTTCTTTCAATTTATTAATTCTTGTTCAGTTCAACCAAACATTATACTCATGTTAAGAATAAAGTTGTTTGTTCAAACATTGATTGTTGAACACTTCTTTTCTCGTCACCTCGGTCATGAGGGTTTTCGTCACCTCGGCTGCACCAGGGGCTTTGGCTCGTCACATCGATTGTGTGGCATCGCCACTTCATCAAGCCGAGCTCTTTGCTCGGACACCTCGGGATTGGCTTGGAGGCTGGGACCTCGACCCGCGTCATCAACGCCGAACACATTAATTAGCTAAGTCGCTTTCAAGCTCAAAGTTTTTTTAATTTGTGTTCATTTCGACCATGCTCACGTGAGTTGTTTGTTATAAGAAACTCCCTTTAGCCATGTTAACTAGGGGCTCTTAAAATTTATATGAACCATTTTATAACAAATGTGTTTTCTTCTTGTTCGTTGCAAAGTCTTTTTCTATCACTCCTTCCTCGACTCGAGTATGTGGTCAATAGCCGGATAGCCTGGTTTCTCTCTAAATCCGCTCGAGTTTAGTTTGCTAAACTGGCTTGAGAAGCACTCCGCCTTAGGGATAGGAGGTTGAAGTCGAAGGCTGACCCAGTCGAAGTCTTGAGATCGGATGTGTCATGTTAAAGCACGACGGAAGCGCAAACTAATTTTAAGACCAATTTTCGGATTGGCACCAAAAAAAAGCTTGATTTAGTTCAGACGTAGAGTTTCTGCATAAGTTATTTGGTTTTTTAAGCTTATGGCACTTTTGATATATTTGTGTGTTTTTCTTTTATGAGGCGGGACATCCTCTTGACCGAGGTACCCTGCCTAATAATCCAGCTTGGGAAATCTTTTTCGACCCATAGTTCGGCATTTTTCCTACCGACCTGCACCTCGGTGTTGGGTCCGAGCATAAATACCGCGGTACACTACCAGACACTTTTTAAGCATCGACAATATCAACGGGGGGTTGTGACTTGAGCTGAACCCACCAAAAGCCAAGGTAATTGCAGGAGTCCTCGGCAAAATGTTCTCGGATATTACTTTATATGCATCGGTTTCGAATTGTGTCTTCGGTCAATAGTTGGGTTGCCCGGCTCCTGTGCTTGCCTCCTACGTTCCACTTTGTTTGGCTAGGTGCGCAAAGGGAGAACCACTACGATTGTGCTTCCAGCTAGCATGGTTAAGTGCCTCAGTGGAGAAAGCCGAAAACTGATTGTCACAATAAGTGTAAACTGGTCAGCGATCCGATGAGTATGTTAAACTATAAGATAGATAGAGGTCACCCCGTGTTAAATGATGGGCCATTCTTAACATTGACCGCAGAGTTTACGACTTAATCTCGGCTATCTTTGAACATTAACCGGGGGCTATTAACTGGCCTCCCAACTTTAAGCTCCTATGACTAAGTGAGAGTTATAAAGCCCGCATATCTGATTGCCTCGTTTCCGCTAACACAACTGCCTTTGGGCACCGAGACGTCGGCTAAGGGTTGTTTTGTTATTGCGGAAACAACCTGCATAGCATCTTCAAGGGGGTGGAAGCCGACGATGGGCCACTTTCGTCTGATAAACGGTCGCAACAGAGTTAAAATAAACATATCATCAGCATTTGTATTCAGTATGCAAGCGTTGCCTTCCATAATTATCGTTATAATGCCATAAATATTCATCAATTTGACTTAAGATTTTGGCCAAGCAAGGTTGCCTGGCTCCTGTGCATACCCCTATGTTCTCGATCGTTCGGCAAGGCGGTAAAGGTAGCACCTCTGTGATTGTTACTACCGGGTCATCCGAGTTACTACCTCAGACTGGGTGAAGCCCAAAGCTAGCCATCTTAAAGGATATAATTGGTCGGCAACGACAGAGGTTAAAATTCAGGTGCACTAAAAACCACATAGTTGGGCGGAGGAGGGTGGAGTCATCCATCTTTGCATTCCCCATCTTCTTCCCTTGTTCTCAGCTTCCGCCGGCGATGCCGAAGAGAAGAGCCTGGGACTCACCCTGGGCTCCCTATTGGGGTTATTGTTGCCTCATGGTGGTGCTGACGCTCGGGGAGTGAGTCTGGTCCTTGGCGTGGTGAATCTCTTGGTCTCTTCGAGGCTCGGCCAGGAGGCGCGGCTGGAGATCGTTGGTAATCCCAGCATTTCCCCACCCGGAGGTCTTGGGGCTGTTGTCGATGAGAGGTGCGCCTTCCTGCACACCAAGGAGGGGAGCGGCACGTCTCAAGCCCCCCGGTCATTCCAGCTGCTTGATGTTTCTCTGCTGGAGGCATAGGACCGGAGTCTTGGCGCTTCCCGAGAGCAGCGGTGGTGAGGAGAAGGCGGGTGGCAGGGGGTCAGGTCAGAGTACGATGGCGTGGATGCCTTCACCTCCGACCGTCGACCTGCCGCCTTGTCTTTCCCCTCTTCCCCTCCCTCCCCGGCACCGTCATCACCAGCCTCTTCGGGTGATAGCCGGGGAGGGATGTTCTCTTGGTGCCTTCTCCTCGCCTCCAACATTCTTCCGGCTGAGCTTTAGTGGATGACTCCACCGGCGCTCAAGCCGGGGCTTCTTGCTGGCTCTAGAGGCGGCGACCAGAAGGCGTCGCCCCATCCCCCGCACTCCTCTTCGCGGCCTCATCACTCCCGGTCTTGTCGGGCCGCTCCTGACGGGCCCTGATGGGACCGGGGTTGGATCCTGCTTGGGTGCTCCTTTTCTCGTCTTTTCCTCCTTCCACTGCAGTGCATGAAGGAGGGAAAACGAAAAGAGAGGATCACGGGGCACTTATCTTTTTTCAATCTTAAATCTGTAGGAAATCGCCAAATTTTAATTCAAATAATGTAATCTCTCAAGTCCATCTTTGTGTTCGGTAATGCTTGTACTTGTATTAGCATATAAATGAAAAAGATGAACCTTGCCGAGAACCCGTGCATGTGTATGTCCATGTAGAGGTGTAGTGCCTCTTTAATGAAAATACACAAGTTTTCCCCAGCAGGATATCCTGCCGGCACCTTGTTTGTCTGCCGGGGGAAAGACAGAGGGGCCAGCCCCCCGCCAGCTCCTTTTTACCAAAGGCCACTGCGACCAATCTGACTACAGCAACGTTCGAGTCATGGATGGGAGTACCTAAGTTTCAAAAGAGGGGCGAGATTTTCTCATGCAAAGTTATAGCTTTACAGAACACTATTGGACAAGAGGTAAAACTTATCTGTTTGGCTTGCCGGGGATCGCTGTGCCGTGCAATCTTCTCATCCCTTGTCGAAGCTAAGTTCACGGCAGGAGCCTGCAACTTCGTGTAGATGAGAAAGAATGCAGGATGCAATCCTATCTATATGCATATGCAAATGTTGATGAAATGCTTATGAAGTGATCTTGGTGTGCTCATGCATGCATCCAATCTTAGTTGGGGCCCCCCTACAACGCCTCTTTATTTTCTCTTGCATGGGGTCATCGCACCGGCTTTCTACAAGGGGTTACATGCAGCTGAGGCAAGGCTTATACAAAAGGGTGGCTGCCGGGCAGTGCCCGACAGCCTCGCGCCTTACGGGTAGTACTTGCGTAGATGCTCAATATTCCATGAGTTTGGCAGCTGAGTGCCATCTCTGGTCTCTAGACGGACTGCGCCGGGTTTGGTGACTCGTACCACCAGTTAAGGGCCTTCCCACTTCGGAGACAACTTGTTTGTACCCTTGGTGGACTGAACGCGCCTAAGGACAAGGTCACCTTCCTCAAAACACAGGGCATGAACCCTGTGGCTGTGATAGCGGCGCAGGGCTTGTTGGTAGTGTAGCACGCGTAGCAGCCTGGACACGGTTCTCCTCGAGTAGCACAACGTCATCACGCCGGTGCTAATCTTGCGCTACTTCATCGTGGGCAAGCACTCGAGGGGATCCATAAATGAGTTCCGTGGGGATAACTGCTGTCACGCCCAATATGCGATCCTATCCGAGAGGAACTTGAAGGTCCCACCAAGGATAGAGCCGCATATTGAAATGCTTTTGCAAGGTGGAAATCATTACATCATACCATTACATATTAGTTGGCGATACAAAGAAAAGGCATACAACGCCACCAGAATACAACAAACATCATACATGAGAACAACATCTGACTATAGATGAAACACAAGCAGAAACTCAAACGACATCCAACCTGCTAGCATAGGCTGCCGACCAGGAACCTAACCCTCAATCAGAGAAGATGCAGAAGAAGAACTCCAAAATAAGTAAACATCGCTCTCACGTCATGATCATCGCATTACCTGTACTTGCAACTATTGTTGCAGTAAACTGTGAGCCACGAGGACTCAGTAATCCCATTACCATGGGTATCAAGACTAGCAAAGCTTAATGGGTATGGAAAGGATAAGTGGTGAGGTTGCAGCAAGCGGCTAAGCATTGTATGGTGGCTAACTTACGAGTACAAGATTAAGATGAGAAACTATGCAACGGTCGCAAACTAGTAATGATCAAGAAGTGATCCTGAACTACTTACATTCAAACATAACCCAACCGTGTTCTCCTCTCGAACTTCCACGAAAAGATACAGGCACGGTTACACATGTGGTTGGTGTATTTTAATTGAGTTTACTTCAAGTCGACTACAACCAGATATTAACAAATTCCCATCTATCACATAACCACGGGCACGGCTCTCGAAAGTTTAAACCCTGCAGGGGTGTCCCAACTTAGCCCATGACAAGCTAACGATCCGCGGAGACAATCCTCCATCGCCGGACCCTCCGATCAGACTCAGAATCCCGTTGCACACGACATTTCTACAATGGTAAAACAAACCCAGCAAGACCTCCCGATGCACCGACCTAGCCTGATAGGAGTCGCACGTATCTCGTTCTCAGGGTACACAAGACGGGCCAGACGTCAGGTTGGCTGAGACCCTGGTTGCCCAGAGGGCACCGGACATCGCGCGGTTTGGACCAACACTCATGAGGACCATTGGCCCGGGGATTGATTAAGAGTCCTCGGGTGCTAGCCCATCCCTAAGCAAGTTTTAGTTGTTATTAGGCAAATGGTAAAACCAATGTTGGGCCTTGCTGGAAGAGTTTTATTCAAAGCGAACTATCAAGAGGGGCCCATAAACCCTCATCGTGTTAGGGACACAAAATCAAGGAACATAACACCGGTATGACAGAAACTAGGGCAGCAAGAGTGGAACAAAACACCAGGAAAAAGGCCAAGCCTTCCTCCCTTTACCAAGTATATAGATGCATTAATTAAATGAGAGATATTGTGATATCCCATGATACCGATGATATCCATGTTCCAACATGGAACAACCTACAACTCCACCTGCAACTAGCAACTCTATAAGAGGGGCTGAGCAAAGCGATGACATAGCCAAACAACGGTTTGCTGGGATGGTGGAAAAGGTTAGAGGCTATCATGGCAATTTGCGAGGCTTGATAAACAAGTGGTAGGTAGCGCGACATAGCGATAGCATAGAGACAACTAGCATAGCAAAGATAGTAGTGAGATCTAAGGTGACTTTCATATTGCCTGAAATCCCACTAGGAAGAAGATCGAGTCCATGAAGAAGACGAACCCACGTAGTCGAACGAATCCTCACGATCGCAACGAGACAGGAACTATCGAGAAGAAGCACAACCGGAAAGAAGCAAACAACATGGTAAACACACAATACAAAACATGACAAGATGCTCAACCAAGTATGATGCATGACAATGCTATATGATGCTACTCATGGCAAGAGATGATGCATACAAGAACATCACATAAAAGCAAGTTTAAATGAGGCCGGAAACAACATATAACAACTCCGGTAAGTCCTCGTATGTAAATTTAGAAATCGGACAAGATCTGAATAACATGTTAGTTGAAGTGGTTAAACAGCAAGTAAAAGTGCACCATGATGATCTACGCATCTTTCTAGTCAAGTTATATACAAAGTTCATTTAATTCGGAGCTGCGACCTAGAAAATATGAGCAAACAAGTAAAACATGGCATTGATGCAAAATGCTTACAAACACAATCACAAGCACTCCAAAACATGGATGCAACATGGCATGATGAAACTAAATGCAAAACCAAGCAAGTTTGATCTAGAGCATGCTCCAAATGGAGCCACGGTTCAGCAGATACACTCAATACAAGTTTCAAACACAATCTGCCCTAAACAGCAACTAAGCACTTTGCAATCAAGGAAACAACATGCTACATGAAACATATGGACACAAACTTGACATGCACTCAATGTACAGATTACATGCTTCAAATAAAATCAAGGTTCAGGTTCATAGGCATCAGTATTAATCCAACATGATCAAAGCAAAAGGCAACTTTATAACATAGATTATGACAGTGAAAAACGGGGCATACATGTGAGCAGGGATAACATGTTGACATGTTGGAGGCATGAAAAAACATGCTAAAATGCAAGATCATGGCAAACAAAAGAGTGGCATTAAATTAAAGTTTAAGCATAGAAAAACATGATTACTAAGCATCTCCATATAACCTCTAAATCAATGGCAATCATTAAGACAAGATTGAAAGTTATAACAGATTCTCAGACTTAGTGAAAAACAGACAAGGATTCGGGTCTATTGCAACAAAACCGTTTGTTGCAATACATGTTGTTTCGTGGCGATAAGTACTTGTTGCCATGAAACGACATTCGTTGGCAGCCGTTGCGACTGGACACATGGTAATAGGTTAATACCACGAAAAAGGAATTGTGGTAATAAAGTGTGCTAATGCAACAACCATACGGGAAGTTGCCACATGTTTTCCCGTGGCAACACTCACCTGATGCCACAATTTGATTTGTGGAGATAGCTTTAATGCAACATGTAACGAATTGTGGAGACTGATATCTCGTAGCAATAGACATTTGTGGCAACAACCTATGCCAACGACGGCCATTTCGTGGCGCAATACTCTTCCGTGGCAATAGTCAATTGTGGTAACAAACTATGGCAACAATCCTTGTTTTCGTGGCATTAGGCATGTTGCCACGACCCACCATACTTGTGGCAATAAACTATGGCAACAATCCTTGTTTTCGTGGCATTAGGCATGTTGCCACGACCCACTACGCTTGTGGCATTACCTTATGGCAACAAATATTCGAATCGTCGTAACAGGAAATTGCAACATACTTGTTTTTATGGTGATAAATAGGTATCACAATAGGTAAAAACTTTGTAGCAAGAAATTATTGCGACAATCTATACTTTCCGTGGCGATACTCTATTTGAACAAACTTACTTTGGTGGCGCCAAACTGTTATCGGTGGCGCCAAACTGTTATCGCATCGTGAAATTTTTGTGGCGCCAAGCTATTACAACAATATAAAGTGCTCCGTTGCAACATCCTAGTGCAACAAAACAGAAAGGCGTAGCAAATGAGATATAACGCAACACAATATTTTTAGTGGTGCTAGCATGTGGCAACCGAAAGTGGGTTGTGGTAATAGTCTATTGCAACCATAAAAAAATACAGGATTTCTATTACAATATTCAAAACCATACGTATAATATGCAGATTCACAAAATTCATAATTCTCATAGCAAATATCCATCTAATGAAACTCAAATGTAATTTAGCCATCCTAATTAACTTCGAAGACTAAACTGCCCGTGATCTAGAGTCCAGTCTAGCTAGTTCTTTGGATCCTGCAATCAAGAAATAAAAAAAGTTCTAGTTAATTAGTCGAACATAACATACGTCATACAATTATTCCAGCCCCATTGTTAAAAACTATCGCCAGACTAACTGGACTAATACTGTGTCAGCAAGCATGTAACTAAGGGATCAGAACAACTATACAAGTGTAAATATCTGAAGCATAACCACAAGTACATCTACTAAAAGCTTCTTTTTGAGAAAAAAACATTGCTTTGAACTTAACGGTGCCGGGCTGAATCACCCAAAGCACAGCCACAAGGGCTGGTACATCAGCCTCCCATTCCAAACAGTGGTTAGGTTCTAACATCCTACCAAGACTAGCAAGCTCATGAGCAACACAGTTAGCGACGGCATACATTTATTTCATAATAAGAAAACCATAATTTGAGCGGGTACTTGGTATCCTCAATAACATCAGCATGGGCTGACAAGTCAACCTTATTGATATTAAGTGCTTCCATCAGGAGTTGCGAGTCTGTTTAAAAAACGACCCTCACGACCCCCATATCAGCGGCAAGAGATACTGCATGGGACATTGCAATGGACTCATCAGCGAAGGCATCACGCGCATGCTCATGACATCCTGCTCGTGCATACAGAATGGTGCCATCATCCGATCGTACATCTACTAAAAGCTTCTACTATTGATTTAAGTTATGACTAGATGTATAGTTTCAGTTAAGTTCATGTCCCTGGCTAGCACATATTCCATTTCCGTTTAAGTTGTGACTCGATGCAGCAACAACACATGGTAAAAGAGAAGAATCAGCTAGCTAATTATGAAGACCAATGACATATAAAATGCAGGTAAGCAAGGTTGTGACTTACCATTGCTTTAAACATTCGAGAATGCCTTGTTGCAGCTTGTATGAGCACATTTGAAGAAATAGCAGTTGGCCTTGAACCTGGAGTCTTATTAGGACTAGATCTCTGTAAAAGAATATTTTGCAAGTTTGGATTACTATTTTCTTTGTCAACCCTCTTCGTAGGCACCTGTAAATAGAAGTGCACTTTTAGCAATGCAATTAAGCAACATACATCTTACAAGGTCGGAAGCATATGACTGTAATCACCTATTGGGTTCCCATCTGGATACGAGCTTGCTCTTCGATCTGGATACGAAACCTTTCAGAACTAGTTGAAGTTTTGGCCATGTATCCGTACCCACGAGGCTGCGATGACTTGCATTCCAGTGTCTTTGCAAGCGGTCTGGAAAATATTGTTTTTCTGCTCACTTGAAAGTGGACCTTCAGTTTCTTTGATTTTAACCTCTTGAAGTGCTTTGTCCTAAAAATGGAAGGAACAATTATAGGTGCAGCATCAATATTGACACTATAAAAGATGAAACAAGAATAACACGGTCCAATGCATGAATAATCGCATCTGATGATGAAACATGCCGAATGCACATCATTGACTAACTATAGAATAACCAAAAGTCAGTGTACTCACGTAAACTTTCTGGGAATCTGTGTTAGACCATGTTCCATCGTTCGTGTGGGTGAGTTCCCACAGAGCAATACAATCTGGCTCTTCTCCAGTTTCCAAGTTTCTCTGCAAGTAATATACCAATGAGATGCTTGAAACATGACACCATATTTAGCAGCGAGGCATACATATTTAGTTGGACTCATACCTTCTCAAAACTAACTTGCGAGTAAGATTTTGATCCGATTATGTGTTTTGTCTTCTGCTTCTTACGGTTATCAGCGTTCGTTTGGATGCGATCCTATCAATTCATTGAAACCAAATATAACCAGTGAGACTAGCCATTTCATCTTAACACATAATAGACAAACTGTGATCTTAGAGATAACCTGAAATTTTGAATCAGTGCCAAAGTACTCAATCATCCATTCCCACTCTTTTGGTTGCAAATCTTCCGGCAGATTAGCCAATCTAGCTGTATCTGTTTTGTATGCCTTGTAAGTGGAGCTTAGAGTTGATCGCCAGCCTCTATATCGCTCTTTCGCAATTTTGAGAACTTTTTCTTCTGTTTCTGGTGTATCTTCCAGGTCCCATATGTCCTGTAAAGCATACAGCAAATAAATATACATAAGTAGTGCATTATCGATAGTAAAATAAGATAACACATGTGAAAAAGGTTCTACGCACTATCATATCTGCAACAATGAGTCGATGAATGGTAGGGTGAATGTCCGACCACGTCCTAACTCCAATGAGTGGTAGCTTTCTTTTCATTATGACTACCACGTCATCCTTGAACGAACGATAGTTCATTCCTACTGTACCACCCAATTTTTCAGGGAATGTAATATTTAGCTTTGCAGATCCATTGGCAAAACGCTTCTTAGATGCTTTAAAACCTTTTAGAACACCTCGCCCTTTCTTCTTCTGTCCACCAGCTTCTACAGCCCAAATCATACAAGAAAAATTGTATTACTCGGTATTAGATTGTAAGAAATGATGACACAAATGTAAATGAAAGCAAGTACCATCCTATAGTAGCGCATGGTTGCGGCGAGCATGGGATGGCCATTCAGCAAGGGAACACATGTCATTAGCAGACACTGGAGTGTCAGATTGTTCTGGAGTTCCTGTCAAAGATTTAGCAGTCTTGAAGGTTTAGCTATTTAACCCACATCAAGATTTTATGCATTATAGCAAATGCTAAACAATTTACTAGATCTGGGTTGTCCATGTTGGTTTTTGTATGCCGTTATACTTTCCATCCTTGTTAAAAGAACATAACCTTTCTTTATTGCACACAAAAACAATCATGGGACTTAGCATTAACAAAGCATTGATGTTCTGCACCATTCAGATAGGTGATTATGAGGTAAGGATGTTGTGTACCAGGAGCATCCTCCGTAAAATTCATCATTGTGCCCTTGTGTAGGTAAACCAGACATAAAATTTTGAGTCAATTTAAGAAGAAGCACAATACATCTATTAAAAGTATAAATCTATGTTGATTATTCCAACTAGATAAAGGTGCAACACGATATAAGAAAGCAATAAAAACAAAATATCTATTAAAAACTCATATTATAGTGGTCTGAATAACATGCAGAGGATGCACTAAACCTAAATCCTAGGTTCTCTTGACATACGTTATTCAGAAGTATTAAGCATATGTCAATGACATGAAAGGCGATGTATCAGTGATAGGTTGTTCATGAAAATACTACTCTAAATCAATAGGAAAAAACATTTCCAATGTGACTCGTGTAAGACCAAATATCTATTAAAAATCATCTTATAGTAATCAGAATCAAATGCAATGCAGAGGATGACTAAACCTGAATCCTCTGCTCTGTTGACGCACATATATCATCTAATATCTACATAGTGGTGCTCAAACAGCTAGTGGCGTACCGTGACAAGCTATAGGGCAGGGGAGGGGGGGCAATTTGTAAACTGGCAGAAAAATATGCATAAAAACATATACGAATGACATGAATTTACAAGGTAATCGAACATATGACAGTCATCTCATCGGCAGTCGTCGATTTGTCATCTTAACAACACAGGCTTTGTACATACAGATTACGTCTATACCTTTCAGTTAATGGATCTAATGCTCAAAAACCAATGTAGATAATAATTAAATTGGCAAGAGATGATCCACGGATGGGCTGCACCAAAACGCTTAGTAATTAGTAACAAAATACAGTTTTGGAGGGGGGGTCACGACCCCCTTTGGCCTCCACGAGGAAACAGAGCGAACCAGGAGCAGAGATGCCGGAGAGGCCTGAAAGCACGCTGGGGTCGGGTGATGCAGCAACCAGCGCCTGGCCACCACGTCACGACGCCGGCGTGCACAGCCGAAACGGCTACGGCCATGAACTGGGCTGGGAGGCCCCGTCGAGCCCCAGTTCTAGGCCGAGGCGAGCTCCATGGCGGCCAGCCTCCAGGCCAAGGTGAGGCGCTCTGCCGACCCTCCAGGCCGCGAGCGCCTCCGCCGAGGCGACCAGATCGAGGCGCGATGGGAAAATGCCACCGGCGGCGGCCATGTCCCTTGCCCGGACTTCTTTTCTACGACCAAGCGGCGAGCGAGGAGAGAAGGGGCAGCCCCTCTGAATGGATCGGGATCGAGAGAGCCGCGCATCAAGGAGGAGCTCGCGGGGGAGGGGGGTTTGATCCCGGACGGAGGCGGGCGGCGCAGAGGGGAGGGAGGAGGGGGAGATCGAGGGGAACTGGATTTTTCAGCGAGGGAGGAGATCGGGAGGACTAACCTGACGCCGTGCAGCTGCTGTGGTTCGCTCTGTTGACGCCGTCATGACACCGGCAGCACAGATGAACAGAGATGAGGGCTCAGATCCAATCGCCCGTGAAGACGCCGTGATTTGATCTACAATTATATATTCGTGGGTTGTTATAAAGGTATTTAGCGGGAGGCTAATTTTTTGGTGGGAACAAAGACACTAATTTGGGACTTTTAGCGGGAGGTTAAAAAATATTGGCGCAAACAAAAGTACACCTAAATTGGGTGGTGGGAAAGTAATTTTTTGTTTTAAAAAATATTTTTGGAGGAAATTTTCTAGATTGTAAATATATTTCGAGATGGAGGGAATACTAATATTTATTAGTAAGAAGTTATATCATGGTGAAAAAAACACCAAATCCGTGAATTATGAAGGGGTGATTCGATGCCGTCCCCTATAATGTTCTCGTCATTGATATTTGTATATTCGTCGTCATTTAAGAAAGCCAATTAACAAAAGAAAAAGAGTTTCCCTGTTTATATTGTAAAACAACCATCACATACATCGAAGCAACCGATACAAATGGATACCACACACACCCAAAGCAAGATACACGAATGCCGGGCACCGACACACAACCTCAACTACTAGCAAGCACCTATAAGATGTGCAAAAAAGGGATCTGCTTAGAGCCGACGAAGACCACCAGCACGAGGAGCGATCATCTTGGAAGATGTGCGACGGACATGCCGGACCGAGATCTCCAAGACGATGCCTCCAGGAAGGGCACGACCACGAACATCGCTATCGTCCGATCCGAAGATCAAGTTTTCACCCGAAATAAGATAGAATGAGTGGGAGGAACATGACGTCCACAGATGCCTTCACCGTCAACCAGTGGACGGGCTGGGTAGGTGATGTACCACGCTGCTTCAACCCCTCCGCCACAACCCCGGTCCGCCAACCACCCGTAGCCAATTAGGAAGGTGTTGTTTCATCAATCTACACTTAGGTTGGATATGTCAAAATTTTGTGCCTTGGTGAACTATTGGTTAAAGCATCAGAAATTTGGCCAGCTCTGAACTACATGTCACAGAGACATCACACGCCGCTCACTTTAAAACTATTAGGTTATACTCTTGTCTCAAAACATAAGTACTGAGGGGATGGGTAGATGAGACATTCGATCTATGTCAGTCTCATCTTTAGATGGGGTGATCTCATCATCTTTCATTTTTACCGAACATAATCATCTCTTGGCTAGCGATCTCTCCCGTCGCCTGCGAGGGCGACTCGGGAGGGTCCTCCATGCCACAGTAGGTCCAACATAATCATGTTGCTCTTGTTTTAACGAAAATAATAGAGATTCAACTATGTCAATTATCAACCAAACAAATTTAGTTTTGAGAGTTACTTATTGGCATATCAAACATTTGTTAAAATAAATGTATTCATATAAGGCCAACACCTTGTCCCTTCTTTATGTATTCACTAGCAAACATGCCCGTGCGTTGTAACGGGAGGGAAAAAATCACCCCTCATGCACATATCGATGACATAAATAAATCTCTTAAAATATTTCACGGTGCCTAGTTTCCGCTATCTCTTTATGCCTCTATTGTCGTTACTCCTCAGTGATGCCCAATAATTATTGCATTAGGATGAAAATCACAAAATATATGTTAGTCCTCAACCTCTTCTGCTTCACATCCCTCCATGAAAGCGAGGAGGAAGAGCGGCGCAAGGCGGAGGAATTGGAGGAGGCGTACCAGGCACGCCTGTCGGAGGACGGAGAGCTCGGGAATGGAGCGCACGGTCTTGGAAGCTTTCGATGGAGCCGTGACCGGAGTCCACCCGATCGTCGAGGGCGACCCGATCATCGGAGGCGAAGTTAGTGATCACATGGGTGGTGTAGGACGTTGATACGTGCCGATTGTTGGCCGACATATGCTACCTACACTACTTAAGTAGGCAAAATAATGCAACCAAATTACTATATAAATATCAATTTAATTTAAAAAATGCAAAAACAATGAGATCATTTGGATTTGTGGTTTAAAAGTTGCAGATAATCAAAGTTTGGTTAATAGAATTACTATCTTCTTTCAAACAAAAAAAGAAGGCCACGTTAATCACATATTTCAGTAATTTTATTTTTTTTGCATGGACATATTTCAGTAATATACGCTATCCGACCTTAAAAAAGTAATATACGGCAGAAGAGGTCACGCGCTGCACCAGACAGCGTGTCTGCCTGTCTGGTCACCCGGGCGATCGAAGCACGCAGTGGCGCGACCCACCAGACGGGTCGTCTGATCCCACGCGCGGCTGAACCACAAACCAGAGGAGGGGATCGAAGGAAGGGGGCGACTTCCTTTCTCTCGCCCCTGAACAAAAAAAAGATCGAAGCCAGAACAGACAGACAGGGGAGACACCAGATCGAACCAAGAAAAGAGAAAGGGGAGAGATCGGGTCAAGCGAAGAGGGAGGTGAGAAGAGGGTTTCAGGAGGCTGGCGGCGGCGGCCTCTCCTCCCTGACGGCGCGCTTCACGGCGGGGGAGCTTGAATCCTCGGGGCCCCTTCCTGCCGCCCCTGAACGCCGCTGCTCCTCTCCAACACGCTGCCGATCTTCCCCAAGGATCCTCTTCTGCTTCTCTTCTTCAAAGATCACGCACAAGACCTCAAGCCTTTCACGCAGAAGATCTTTTCTAGTTGTAAATCTCTGAAACTCTGTACTGTTTTGCTTTGATCTGCATATGACCCTGTGAATCATTGCATGGACATGGGTTTATTGGTGAAAAATTACTGTGAGAATACTTAGTATGCTACCCAGTGATCTTGATTTCTTGTATGAGTAGTTATGAGCGGCTGAATCCTGTTTCACTTGCTAGTACTTGGCTGTGTGTTTGATTAATCAGAATAGTACCAAAAATACAGTCCTATTTCTGAACCATTTACCTTTGCTGTCTACTATTTTGTTTTTTTTGCTTTGATCCTGTGACTACTTATGCTATGTTACATGATCAATACTCTCATAAGTGTCACAAACATGGAAGAAGATGCAGAAGAGCAGATGTTTTGCTTTGCCCCTTATGCTATGTTCTTGAGCACAAGAGCAGATCATGATGCAGGTGGTGGACAAACAAAGCAAATGGCAAATTTTCCCGTCACTGTCTCTCTCTGAATTTCTATTTTTCCATGATCTAGCCAACTACGAAACTGAACTTATTTACCCTCATGTCACATATACTACCATGTGACAGTAATACTATTTCTTCTTCCATCAACCAAATTTTGCTTTACAATGTATAGATAAATGTTTGCTTTACCATGTGACAGTAATACTGGTATGTATGTATCCCTGTTGTCTTGTCTTGTAATGCAGCTAGTGATGCTATTGACTGTAATGCAGCTACTAAAGCAGCTGTTATGTTTGTTTAACAGGACTGGCTTTACGGAGATAACGCAAAAATGACACGAGAGAAGAGCTGGATGGAGAGGGAAAGAGGTTCTGTTGAGTGGCAAACTGGCATGAAGGATTTCTTGAATTTTGCCTTCGATGGTGCTCACCCAGACTCAACAGTCCCATACCCATGTAGGAGATGTCTTAATATTGTTCCGAAAAAGAAAAAGGATGTTCATACTGACTTGCTGTTCAATGGGATGGATCCAATCTACACTCACTGGATATACCATGGTGAACAATCGGATGAGGGAAGCATGTCTGAAGATTCTGATAATGAAGACGCTGATACTCTCATAAGGGGCACAAACATGCAAAACAATACAAACATTGGTGAAGGTGCGGGAGACATTCATGTGGATGCTTCCAGCGGTGAAGAAAGGAACCAGGAGCCAAATGCAACAGCCTAGGTCTTCTTCGAACTATTGAAAGAGGCAAAAAAAGAGTTGTACCCAGGTTGCAAGGATTTCACGAAGCTATCTTTCATTGTGAAGCTTTACCAAATCAAGTGCATGTCTGGGATGACCAATAGAGCATGTGACTTAGTTCTGCAGATGTTCACACAGGTGTTGCCAAAGGATGCTCGCAGTGTTCGGCTTGGTCTTGCTTCGGATGGATTCAACCCCTTTGGGCTCATGAGTATATCACACAGTACATGGCCTGTCATTCTTATTCCATATAACTTGCCACCTTGGATGTGTATGAAACAAGAAAATTGGATTATGTCAATGATTATTCCAGGACCAAAGTCACTAGGAAATAACATAGATGTGTACTTGCAGCCCTTGATTGATGAACTGAATGTTCTATGGGAGGATGGTGCTGAGACATATGATGCTGCAACTAAATTTTTTTTCCAGATCTATGCATGCTTGTTGTGGACCATTAGTGACTACCCAGCTTACGCAATGCTGAGTGGTTGGAGCACAAAAGGCAAGCTAGCATGCCCGTATTGCCACAAACATACATATTTTTTATGGCTCAAGTATGGTCGAAAGCATTGCTACATGGGACACCGACGTTTTCTGCCCAGGACCCACAAATGGCGTCGAAACAAGTGTTTGTTCAACAACAAGGCAAATAATAGAGAAGCTCCAGTGGTACTTACAGGTGAACAAGTTCTGCGGGAACTTGATAGCATTCAGCATGCACCATTCGGACGGTCAAATAAGAGAAAGCGACCGGAAACTAGCAGCTGGCATAACTGGCGGAAGAAAAGTGTATTTTTCCAACTCCCATATTGGAAGAACTTGCTCGTAAGGCACAATTTGGATGTTATGCACATCGAGAAGAACATTTGTGACAGCATTGTGGGGACTTTGCTTGAGATGGATAAGAAATCAAAGGATGGTGTGAAGGCTCGTCTTGATTTACAGGACCTGAAAATTAGGAAGGACCAGCATCCAAAGCCTGGTAAGCATAAGTATGACATAAAGAAAGGTTGCTATACTTTAAAAAAGGAAGAAAAGATAATGCTCCTCAATTTTCTGCAGAGCATTAAGATGCCTGATGGCTATGCTTCACACATTAAGCGATGTGTAGTCCTCGATCGGTGCAAGATTAGTGGACTCAAAACTCATGATTGTCATGTTATATTTCAGAAACTTCTTCCTATTGCATTGCGCAAGCTTTTGCCAGAGAATGTTGTTAACCCATTGCTTCAGCTGAGTAAATTCCTTTCTGATTTATGCTCCAAGGAGTTAAGGGATGAAGATTTGGAGAGGTTGAGCAAAACAATTCCAGAAACTCTATGTCAGCTTGAGATGATCTTTCCACCAGCATTCTTTGATATTATGATGCATCTCCCAATTCATCTTGCTGAAGAGGCCCGATTGGGAGGGCCTGTCTTGTACAGATGGATGTATCCAATTGAGTGATACTTGCGTACGCTCAAAGGATATGTGCGTAACAAGGCTCAACCAGAAGGTTCTATTGCAGAGGGGTACATACTTGAAGAGTGCATGACTTTTTGCAGTCGATTCGTTGATGGAATGCCTACCAAGCTAAGTCAGTCCGAACGTCATGAAGACGGAGGTACAGATCAACCATCAACAGGAATTAGCATCATGAGTACAGTTGATTACTCCAAGAAAGGTTTTGTTTGTGAATCATTGTCTTTGGCTGAGATTAATCAAATGAGGCATTTCATAATAACAAACTGTGAGGAAACCGCGCCATGGATTGAGTAAGGATACTTATGTATTTTATTTCACATCATGATATGCATTAATACTTTCCTATTCAACTAACAATCATTTCTCTTTGAAGTGAACATCTTGAGGAGCTGACAAGTAAAAATTCTCCTAATCCTGAAAGGCAGCACAAGGAAGAGTTTGTTGGCTGGTTTGAGAGACGGGTAAGTTTATTTCGCATTTTCACTAATGTTCCTCGTAATAACGTACCAATGCTGTACATTACACTCACACATATTCTATTCCATGAAACAGATCACAGAACTCCACAATGATGGGAAGGTCAGCAATCTTATTTATGCGCTAGCTAAAGGACCTGATCATCTAGCCCGTGTATACAATCGTACAGTTCTGAATGGATATTTCTTTCGGAATTCCTATATCGAGCAGGACTTGAGTACCCAAAATAGTGGCGTCATAGTCAAGGGCGATGCAACCACAGGCAATATTGATTATTATGGGGTGATCAAGAAAATCATATTTCTTGACTTCCCTCCTGATAAGGAGGTTGTTCTATTCCAGTGTGACTGGTTTGATGTGCCTCCTGCCAACATAACTGAGAGTAAGGGGTATAAGAAAGACAAATATGGAATTATTTACCTTGACACTACTCTACACCAATTCCAGGGAGACCCTTACATTCTAGGCCTCCAAGCTCAACAGGTTTTCTATGTGAGATATGTGAAGAACCCTGATTGGGCAACTGTTATTAAAATGAATCCACGCAATTTGTTTGCTCCTTCTGTTTTAAATGGTGTAGGCCTTGATGAAGCTGTTGAAGCCGATGAAGGTGGTGACGCAGACGTACTGGATGTCGTCGATGCGGAAATTACAGTGCCAGAAATTACAATACCTGAAGAGATCACTAGTTGGTGCAGAAATGATGATGAAGGATCCAGCATTGATGTTTCAGTCATAGAAAATATAAAACCTGTTGAGTTTGAAGATGTTCAGTTCGAATCTGATGATGATACGGATGATGATGAGTCTTACGTAAATGATGGCCATGTTGCTCCTTTGGGACAAGAAGAATCAGATGATGACCAAGGGTTCTTTGTATAGTTTTTAATCTCTTGGTAAGGTGCTTTTCATATGTTTAAGCCATGAATATTAGTCCCTGAACTTTTTTTATGGTCACCTACGAGTAGTTTCTCTCCTGAAGTTTAATCTAATGTGAAACAGGTTCAAACAAGGCACCCCCTGCATAGTGTCATCGGTTGTTGCAAATGAGAACAAAAGCTAGTGCCTAGCACTAACAGTTTGGTGATGAAGAGAAGAGAAGAGTAGTTGATGTTCTTTTAGTGATGTTGCTGTTTTGACAGTGATGCTATGTACACATTGTTGCTATGAACTTGTGGTTTTTAGTGTTGTCACTATTTTCATTACTTTGCCATCAACTTATGGTCTTTTGTGTGAACAAGTATGGCTGCTGAAACTTGTGTGCTTTCATGTTGAAACTTGTGTTATATATCTCGCTAAGATGGTTTGTTATATCCTACTAAAATGTTGTGTCTATATATAGTTCTTAAAACTGCATATGTTTTCCTACTGCAGGTGCCACTTGTTGTCACAATTGCAAAGGGACGGTGCATGTATGCATATTTTAACTCTCATGAGTACTTGTAGAAGGAGAATTGTACAATGCTGAAAGATGTTATTTGCATATGCAAAGTGGGATCATATCTTTTGAATGATTCCGTTAGAATGAGGTCACTCCTTGACTAACTTGAACTTGAATCATTTGCTTTTTTATCATGGTTGGAGATGTGGTGTAGCATGAGCAGAAGCTAATGGACGTGTCAGCGAGCCCCGAGGGAGATGCCCCCTGCAACATGAAGAACACCATCTGGACAAAGGGGAGGTACACAGATGGCCAAGGATGAAAGGAGGCGTGCAGGTCTGTGTTTCACAGTTATCTCTTTCAGCACCAACGATTAAATGGTATGTAGCCGGTTAGGCGTGCTTGCCTGAAATGTGCTTTGTTAGTTCTAGAGCCATGCTAGCTTTGTATGTTGTTCTTGCAGCCTCAACGAGCTAATTCTATTTAAAGCTAATGTTGTTCAATCCTTCTAATTTTGACTATGTGTTCTATCCTTTTAATTACTGTTATTCAGATTTTTTCTTTTTTCTGTTGCCATTCAGATACAAATGTTATGAGATTTCAGGAATTTTGTCATATCTCCCAATCGCCTTAATTTTGTATGTTGTGTTCTAATTCAATTTTGATTTTATTTTTAGAAATGCCTACTTTAAAGCTGTGTGAATCCATTATTTTCCTTTGAGTTTGCTATTGAGGTGACTTGGGAACCTTTTCTTTAACTTGGTGGATGTAGTTGTAGTGATGGAGACTTGCCTGAATGTTGCTTTCCTGGGCGTGAAGTGCCTTGAATTATCATAAATTCTGTATAAATGTACGTACCTGTCTGCACCTGATGGTGATCTGCCAAAGTTTTGTACTTTCGAGGTAAATTTGCTACATGGGAAGATTCCTCAATGGCAATAATATACCATGATAGTGATAATTGATATGCATCCTACGCTGAACAAGAGCAAGACAGAAAAGAATAAAATATTCTCTCCAAAGTAATTATGGATTGTTTTCAGTGATTTTCAATTCCAAGTAATAAAGAATATAAGGTTACAATTCATCACCTGAAAAACAGATCTGTGTAGTCATAGTAATGTCTTCTCCAATTGACCATACCCTTAAGAATTTGATGAAAATGGATATATCATCAAGAGCCTTGCAAGCAAATTTATCTACAACAGGAAACACACAATGATGACATATCAGATATTCCCAATCACTATATGAAATGTTTAATGTTCACTTCCCCTTGTAACGTTAGCTTATCTAGCAAATTTCTGTTATTCTATACATCTGATTGGTAAGTTTCAAATAGTACAGGAACGAGATATCCTGCTATAATTAGAGTAGGGATCGACACTAATTAAACCTCTTGACACGCTCATTTGAAAGTCAAGTATATTTATGCAGCAACGCCTTATTACTCCAACAGAAGATACCATTACTGCTGCTCATAGGAAGAGATATTACACCATCAGTTGACTTTAGCTAAATTTGCAGCTTTCGTTACAATACATGAATCTTATTTATCTTGCTTCAACTGAAGGAAAAAAGAGAGGATGAAGTACCCGTCTTCCAGTCATCTGGCAAGCAACAGTCCAGTGCATATTGCATTGCAAACCTTGTTAGCAAGCATCATCGAGTGCCATTGTATCTTGAATAACAAAATTGTACAGGGATCTTGAATAGAACATCAAACAGAGGCACACCTAATTGAAATTACATTGGCACATTAGTACACGGTAAACTGCACAGTATGAATTAAAATTTAATTGCAAAGGATAATCCAGAGAGTTGACATGAAGTAATGTCTAAGGACTAAGATCAAATCAGAATTAATCCTGATGGTCAATACAGAAATGAGAATTCATTTCACAAAAATATTGCTCATACCAGTGAAGGTATCGAACTGTGCCCAGATGTTTTTGCGCACCCATGCCCCGCTCCTTGTTGTCTTGTTGCGGGCCTCCGCGCTGGGTCGCCCGTGAGCATGCCGAGCTCGAGCCCATCCTTGGGCACTTCGGCCAACGGATTCGAAGGACGGAGAAGAGCACAGGCGTGGAAGTGTTGTGCCTCCGACAGAGCCTAACGCTGGGATGCTCGCGAGCATGCCAGGCTTAGGGACCTCCTCGGCCACTTGGGCGACCGGATTCGTCGAAAAGGCGGGGAAGAGCAGGGGTTGCGAACCTCTGGTTGGCGGTGGGGAGAGGGAGCTGGCGACCAAGGAAGAATGGGGAACGACGGGGAGAAATGTCAGGGGCGGTAGGATTTTTTTTATTTTTTTACGTGAAGCGGTGGGAAGGTAGGTGACGGTCTGAGGGGCCTAACTGAGGAACCGGCTCCCTGTCCATTGATATGGGCCAGAAAATTACCAAAAGTCCAATCAATCCAGCCCAGCCGTTCGTCTGATGCCCAGCGCTCGGCTGAGTTTTTTTACCGGCTAATTAGCAATTGCGTTCTTGAATCGGAAACCAAGCTAGCTGCTAGGTAGGCAACGAATGAATCATATCCAAAATTGAAGTATTTGTAAAGGTGTAGTTAGATTTCAGTTGACTTTGACTAAGTTGAGTGATATTAGCATGTTTATTTTTTTTAAAAAAATCACCTTTTTATTTGGATTTATGTTTTCTAAATTTTAATACATTAATATATTTGTCATTTTTTCAATTGCGACTCAATTAACTATTTTTATCTCTCTAAAAAAATCCAATATTTTATAATCCCTCTAAAAATACATGAAGACGGAGGAGGATCCCAAAGATAAATATTACTTATGTATGTTAATATAAAACATTTTTCAGTTTAGTTTACAGAGGGCGTAGTACATAATGTTGTTTAGTTGTTGTTTTTAAAAAAATATGTAAAAAATTATAATAAATTTATGTGATCATGATTTTTTTCATGAAGACATATCTGTGGATCGTGTATTACACGCGCGCTTTCATTGTTGGGCATGAGACATATTTCAATGGCTCGGTAAAAAAAAGCCCACTAATAAGATTTAAAATAGATTATTATTATTATTATTATTATTAATTATAATACGTGCGTTGTATGTGTATGCTTAATAGTATATATAAGGACTCCTCTTTTATACTCCCAAGAGTACATACTCCCATCTCCTAACCGCAAGAGAAGATAAAACAGAACCGATGCATGCAACGACCACACACATGCATGTGTCTGATTGCTCCTAAAATTAAGGGATTCAATACCAGATGGCTAATCCGTCCATGTGCATGCACCGTTGGACAAAAAAAAGAATCCATGCAAGAAGAAGAAAAGGGATATGTACTGTTTTTTGTTGAGTATATAGTACTTTTATCCGAACGAGTGTACTGTCCTTTTTTATTGAGTATACATTGTTTCTCTTTTGCGTGTACAGTATATACTGATTGGTTTCATTATATGCATATACTAGGTTTTTTTCATTTGGAATGAGTTATTAATTGCTTGTGAACAAAAGAGGTACTACTGGTATTATTGAGTATATACTACTTTTATACAAATGAGCGTGTACTGCCTTTTTTTATAAGCATATACTGCTTTTTTTGGGCGGGGGTAGAGTATATACTGGTTGGTTGGTTTCATAATAGGCATATATAGTGGGGTGTTCGCCAAAAACTGAAAGAAGTACACCTCACTTTTTTTCATGGAGTATAAACCATTTTTTCGTGACTGGATATCCACAACTTTTTCCAAACAAAGTATATTCAATATTTTGCGATTGAGTATGTACCACATTTTAGAGATGGAGTATATGCACCCAGAACAAAAGTGATGGAGTATATACCACATTTTAGAGATGGAGTAACTAAAGTATGTGTCGGATTGTTTTTCGTGATAGAGTATATACCACTTCGTAGTGACCGAGTATATATCACGTTTTTGCCATGTAGTATATACTATTTTTTTGCGATGGGGAAAGTATATACCACAATGTGCATACCAGATCGACAATATATACCACATAACATGGATCGGGAGGAAGTATATACACCACTTGCCACTTGGTTTACAAAGGAGTATGTAAAACTACTATAGATAAGACTGATGTACAAATGAGCATGTAATACTAGTATTGTTCACTAAAAAAGGTACTGTATCAAGTTCTAAAAAAAGGTACTGTATAATTAATGAAAATAGTATACTACAGGAAATAGTACACTACCAGAAACTGATATTTTTCTGTGAGCCCAAAACCGACAGGAAAATAGGGTGTACCGACAGGAAAAGTATTTCCCGTCGGTCACCCGTCAGGGATAACCGCCAGGGATAGCTTGACAGGGAAAGTAAACTATGTCTGTCGGCTGACCGACAGGAACTATATTCCTGTTGGGTTTCCTCATTTTCCTGACGGGTTTGGCCCTACAGGGTTATATAGGCGTCAGGTTTGGCCCTACGTAGCATGATTATTTGAAATCAAAAAAGTAGTATAGTTGCTTCAAATACTGATATTGTTCCACTGCAGAAATACAAAGACTCAAAATGTAAATATACGTGCATCACATTAGAGCATCATTCTATGATGCGTGATACAAATCATCCTATGATTGTAGTGTGGCGTTATCAGAATTGTCGACGAAGTCCCTTGTGTCTTGTAGCCTTGTAGGTGTAGCCGATCCGGGCGAAAACCTGATCTACTAGGAAGCAACACCCTGCCAGGCGCCGGCTTGCGCGGCGCGTATAATACGATTCAGATCAGCTGTGTAGGTCAATCATGCCTGAGATATAAAGTAATTAGTCAAACAGGTGCACGCGGTCTCATCATACATGTATGCATGCACATGAATCAGCGAAGGTACCTTAGATCAATGCCGATGGGCGTGCATGTGCGCTCCATCTCTGGCCGCATGATACACAAACATCTTTTCGTCTTCTCGTGATACACGAACGTCAATTGCTAGTAGTAGATTCATCGACGCTGCTACAGATCTCGTCTCCGTCATCATTGTTGTTGGCCTCTCCATCGGTGCATCCCGTGTTCTCCGTAAAGCCGTCGTCAACTCGCGCAGACGGCCACATCTGGACTCCTTTGACCTTGGGAAATTTTATTAATCTGAGCGTGTAGGCAGCTTATCCTCCCTATAATTGTGGAACTAACTCAACTAATTAAAGTATAATTAACTATAGAGAATATCGTTGCAATATCCTGCTCCTTTTTGGCAACACTAGAGGATTGTTGCATTATGTTGTACATATTACCATGGATGCTCAATTTGTCGCAATATGTAATAGTTGTTGCAACGCAACGAAGATGAGGCAAAAGCCACCCTATTACAACCAATACATGCTTTGTTGCAATATGAAGCCATGTTTTTTGCAGCAGTATCTATGAGTAGCGCCACAAGGCAGAATTGTTGCAATATATGTCTAAATATAACCACAAAGATGTACTTTGTTGCAATACCTATCCTTTATTGCAACAAGATGACACATTCACGCAACAGGACGGAACTGTCGCAATAGCACTATCATATTGCAACGGCGATGCAGCTTGTGGCAATACATGGCTTCTATTGCAACAAAATGAGTACTTAGCGCGATGAAACAAAATTGTGGCAATATGTAGATCCTATTACCACAAACTAGAATTTTGTGGTAATATAACATTTTATTGCAACAAAAGATAGTTGTAGCAATAATTTTTTTGTTGCAATAGACCGGAATCCTTGTAGTGGGTAAAACTTATGTGTTTGGCTTGCCGGGGATCACTGTGCCGTGCAATCTTCTCGTCCCTTGTCGAAGCTAATTTCACGACAGGAGCCTGCAACTTCGTGTAGATGAGAAAGAATGCAGGATGCAATCCTATCTATATGCATATGCAAATGTTGATGAAATGCTTATGAAGTGATCTTGGTGTGCTCATGCATGCATCCAATCTTAGTTGGCCCCCCCTACAATGCCTCTTTATTTTCTCTTGCATGGGGTCATCGCACCGGCTTTCTACAAGGGATTACATGCAGCTGAGGCAAGGCTTATACAAAGGACTGCCCGACAGCCTCGCGCCTTACGGGTAATACTTGCATAGATGCTTAATATTCCATGAGTTTGGCAGCTGAGTGCCATCTCCGGTCTCTAGACGGACTACGCCGGGTTTGGTGACTCGTACCACCAGGTAAGGGCCTTCCCACTTTGAAGACAACTTGTTTGTACCCTTGGTGGACTGAACGCGCCTAAGGACAAGGTCACCTTCCTCAAAACACAGGGCATGAACCCTGTGGCTGTGATAGCAGCGCAAGGCTTGTTAGTAGCGTAGCACGCGTAGCAGCCTGGAGACGGTTCTCCTCGAGTAGCACAACGTCATCACGCCGGTGCTAATCTTGCGCTACTTCATCGTGGGCAAGCACTCGAGGGGATCCGTAAATGAGTTCCGTGGGGATAACTGCTGTCACGCCCAATATGCGATCCTATCCGAGAGGAACTCGAAGGTCCCACCAAGGATAGAGCCGCATATTGAAATGCTTTTGCAAGGTGGAAATCATTACATCATACCATTACATATTAGTTGGGGATACATAGAAAAGGCATACAACGCCACCAGAATACAACAAACATCATACATGGGAACAACATCTGACTATAGATGAAACACAAGCAGAAACTCAAACGACATCCAACCTGCTAGCATAGGCTGCCGACCAGGAACCTAACCCTCAATCAGAGAAGATGCAGAAGAAGAACTCCAAAATAAGTAAACATCGCTCTCACGTCATGATCATCGCATTACCTGTACTTGCAACTATTGTTGCAGTAAACTATGAGCCACGAGGACTCAGTAATCCCATTACCATGGGTATCAAGACTAGCAAAGCTTAATGGGTATGGAAAGGATAAGTGGTGAGGTTGCAGCAAGCGTCTAAGCATTGTGTGGTGGCTAACTTACGAGTACAAGATTTAGATGAGAAACTATGCAACGGTCGCAAACTAGTAATGATCAAGAAGTGATCCTGAACTACTTACATTCAAACATAAGCCAACCGTGTTCTCCTCTCGAACTTCCACGAAAAGATACAGTCACGGTTACACATGTGGTTGGTGTATTTTAATTGAGTTTACTTCAAGTCAACTACAACCAGATATTAACAAATTCCCATCTGTCACATAACCACGGGCACGACTCTCGAAAGTTTAAACCCTGCAGGGGTGTCCCAACTTAGCCCATGACAAGCTAACGATCCGCGGAGACAATCCTCCATCGCCGGACCCTCCGATCAGACTCGGAATCCCGTTGCACAAGACATTTCTATAATGGTAAAACAAACCCAGCAAGACCTCCCGATGCATCGACCTAGCCTGATAGGAGTCGCACGTATCTCGTTCTCAGGGTACACAAGATGGGCCAGACGTCAGGTTGGCTGAGACCCTGGTTGCCCAGAGGGCACCGGACATCGCGCGGTTTGGACCAACACTCATGAGGACCATTGGCCCGGGGATTGATTAAGAGTCCTCGGGTGCTAGCCCGTTGTAACACCCCGGATGTAACTTTCCCAATTTGTACTCCAACTCTTGCCGTTTCGGCGTTAAGTTATTTTATTTTCTTGGGTTCGGGTTTTTTTGTCTCCGTGTGTTGTTATCGTTGTCATGCATCTCACATCATGTCATCATGTGCATTGCATTTGCATACGTGTTCGTCTCATGCATTCGAGCATTTTCCCCGTTGTCCGTTTTGCATTCCGGCGCTTCGTTCTCCTCCGGTGGTCATTTCTACCTTTCTATCGTGTGTGGGGATTAAACATTTCCGGATTGGACCGAGACTTGCCAAGCAGCCTTGGTTTACTACTGCTAGACCGCCTGTCAAGTTTTGTACCATTTGGACTTTGTTTGATACTCCAACGGTTAACCGAGAGACCGAAAAGGCCTCGTGTGTGTTGCAGCCCAACATCCCTCCAATTTGGCCCAAAACCCGCCAAAACCTGCTCCATCATCTAGAGCATTCGATCACGATCGCGTGGCCGAAAACCACACCTCATTTGGACTCTCCTAGCTCCCTCTATGCATATATATACATCCCCCATTCCAAAATCTCGGATCCCCCTCCCCGAAACCTTAAAATATCTCCTCCGCCGCCGCCGGACACGTCCGGACGGACCGGATGTGTCCGCTCCGCCGCCCGCAGCCACTCCGAAGGCGCCACATGTCCCGCGCCCACATCCCCGCGCCGCCGCCCGCACTCCGGCCCACAAGGCCCAGGCGGGGCCCTCCCCGGACGGCGCCCGCTGCCTGCCGCGCTCCCCCGCCTCCGCCGCGCGCCGCCGTGCCGCGCCGCCCCGCTCCGGTGGTCGCCACCGCCTCGATCCGGTCGCCTCTGGCCGCCGCGCCGCCTTCGCCGACATCTCCGGCCGCCGCCTGAGCCACCGGCGCTACTCGCCGCGCCTCCCTGCGCCGCTCCGCTGCCTCGGCCCCGCCTCGCCCCTCGCCGTCCGGCGAGCTCCAGCTTCCTCATCTTCGGCCGGCTCAACTCCAGCGTCTACAGTGCTCCGACCGCCTCGGTTCACGCGCCGGGTCAAACCCTAGATCCGCGCGGGGTAAATTTCTGCCAGGTCCTCGGAATTGCCGATCCAAGTGCTCCTGTTCATAGCCCCGTAACTTTGCATCCGTAGCTCCGATTCATGCATATAGCATATCAAAATGTTCATCTCAGAGAGCACATCATTTCATTACATTGCATCATTTTCATTTGAGTTCATCTTGATGCCCGAAATGCTGTTAGAAGAAGGCTACTTGAGATAATTGTCAGATCTGCTACTCCATTTAGGTTTTTGTCATTTTTGCCATGATTATTGTGTGCATGATATGCCCTGATGCTCTACATATGTTTTGTTAAGGGTTTTGTCATCTTTCCAGAGGTGCAACCCATGTATTTTTGTGATGTGTGTGGTGACTAGAACAAACTTGCAAAGTGGTGCACTTGTTAATTCTGTTTTCAGGGACTTAGCATTTCCACTAAGTCCTTGAGCTGTTTATCTCTTGTTGTCATATATTCATGTTGTTTCCTAGTGATCCGTGCCTCTTTTGAGGATGATCAGTAAGGATGTTTTGTTAATATTGTAGTGCTCTATCCATCCATGTCTTTGTTTGCAATTATGGAGCACCTTAGCTTGAGTCAATCGAGCTTTACTTTTGCTACTTTGCGAATCTGGGCAGATTGTCAACTTGTTTGCAATTTTGCCGATGATGTTGTAGTTGATCCGTGCATGCTATGTTATTGTTCTTGCCATGTCTAGCTTGCATTTTGTGTATTCTTGATGGGTGTATGCTTAGCTTATCATGACTTGCACCATAGTGAGTGAATCGAGCTCGTAAACATGCCTACTTGAGTTATGTTTCAGCATGTGCCAGTTTTCACTAAGTCTGTGATCTGATTATGTTTTTGCTATGTTCACATGCTTGCAATTGTATTTTATGATCCCTTTTGGCTCAAGGTCACTAAGGGACTTTTGTTAAGCTCTTTGAGTAGCTCCATGCCATGCTTTAATTTGCCATGTTCAGGTCCTGTAGCATGTAGTTTTGTGGCTCCGAAGAGTGCTACCTGATCTGAAATTCCAGACAAGTGTTAATTTTACTAAGTCTGAGATCTGTTTGCCATATGCATTTTTGCCATGCTTGTTTGAACCTGTTAATGGATGATTTGTCCATAGCTCAGTGCTAGACTTTTGTTAAGCATCTTGAATGCATCCCTGCCATGTATTTTGTTGTCATGTTTGGGTGCAGTAGCATGTTCATTTCGTTGCATTTAGATGGCTACTTGCTGTAAATCGCAGACCGGTGTCATATTTGAATCGCTTGCCATTTCCAAAGCGTAACTCCGATTCCGGTGTTCTTTATATCGTTTTAAAGCGATTTCATATCATCTTTCCAGTGGCACACTTGGATTTCCATGTTGAGGCCAGGGTCTTGCATTTCCTGTCATATCTTGCATATGCATCCCGCATCGCATCCCGCATAGCATATCGTCATTGCATCATATTATTTGATCCTTGCACGTGGTTGATTGTCTCCTTGTTGCTTGTTTGTCTTGTTTGGGTAGAGCCGGGAGACGAGTTCGCTAACGAGGAGCCCGTTGAGTTTGCTTTCGAGGATCCAGTCAACTCTGACAACTGTGCAGGCAAGATGATCATACCCTCGAAATCACTACTATCTTTGCTATGCTAGATTGCTCGCTCTTTTGCTATGCCAATGCTAGGATGCCTACCACTTGCTTTCAATCCTCCCAAATTGCCATGTCAAACCTCTAACCCACCATGTCCTAGCAAACCGTTGATTGGCTATGTTACCGCTTTGCTCAGCCCCTCTTATAGCGTTGCTAGTTGCAGGTGAAGATTGAAAGCTGTTCCTTGTTGGAACATTTATTTACTTGTTGGGATATCATTATATTTCCATGTTATCTTAATGCATCTATATACTTGGTAAAGGGTGGAAGGCTCGGCCTCTCACCTAGTGTTTTGTTCCACTCTTGCCGCCCTAGTTTCCGTCATATCGGTGTTATGTTCCCGGATTTTGCGTTCCTTACGCGGTTGGGTTATAATGGGAACCCCTTGATAGTTCGCCTTGATTAAAGCTTTTCCAGCAATGCCCAACCTTGGTTTTACCATTTGCCACCTATCCTTTTCTTTCTCTTGGGTTCTGCAGACTCAAGGGTCATCATTATTTTAACCCCCCCGGGCCAGTGCTCCTCTGAGTGTTGGTCCACCTGTCAGCTACCGGTGGCCACCAGGGGCAACTCTGTGCTGGCCTACCCGTACCTAGGACAATCTGAGTGTGCCCTGAGAAAGAGATATGTGCAGCTCCTATCGGGATTTGTCGGCATATTCGGGCGGTGTTGCTGGTCTTGTTTTAACCTGTCGAAGTGTCTTGAATAAACGAGATACCGAGTCTGATCGGAACGTCTTGGGAGGAGGTCTATTCCTTCGTTGACCGTGAGAGCTTGTCATGGGAAAAGTTGGGACTCCCCTGCAGGGATTTGAACTTTCGAAAGCCGTGCCCGCAGTTATGGGCAGATGGGAATTTGTTAATGTCCGGTTGTAGATAACTTGAAACTTAACTTAATTAAAATGAATCCACTGAGTGTGTTACCGTGATGGCCTGTTCTCGGTGGAGTCCGGGAAGTGGACACGGTGTTGGAGTAATGCTTGCGCAGGTTGTTCTCTAGTTTCTCGCTCGCGCTTTGCCTCCTCTTCTCGCTCTCTTTTGCGAATAAGTTAGCCACCATAAAAGCTAGTCGCTTGCTGCAGCTCCACATATATTTACCCTGCCTTACCTATAAGCTTAAATAGTCTTGATCGCGAGGGTGCGAGATTGCTGAGTCCCTGTGGCTCACAGATTACTATTACACCAGATGCAGGGCCTGATGATTCCGCTCCAGGAGAAGCGCTTGAGCTCAAGTGGGAGTTCGACGAAGACTCTCAACGTTACTATGTTTCCTTTCCTAATGATCAGTAGTGGTGCCCAGTTGGGGGTGTTCGGGACCGTGTCGCTTGTTGGGTTATCTTTTATTTTGGCGCCGTAGTCGGGCCATGAGTGTTTGGATGATGTAATGTTATTTATGTACTTGATTGACATGGCGAGTGTAAGCCAACTATGTTATCTCCCCTTTTATTATTATATTACATGGGATGTTGTGAAGATTGCCTAACTTGCGACATATGCCTTCAATGCGATTATGCCTCTAAGTCGTGCCTCGACATGTGGGAGATATAGTCGCATCGAGGGTGTTACACCCGTCCCTAAGAAAGTTTTAGTTTTTATTAGGCAAATGGTAAAAGCAATGTTGGGCCTTGCTGGAAGAGTTTTATTCAAAGCGAATTGTCAAGAGGGGCCCATAAACCCTCATCGTGTTAGGGACACAAAATCAAGGAACATAACACCGGTATGACGGAAACTAGGGCCGCAAAAGTGGAACAAAACACCAGGAAAAAAGGCCGAGCCTTCCACCCTTTACCAAGTATATAGATGCATTAATTAAATAAGAGATATTGTGATATCCCATGATATCGATGATATCCTTGTCCCAACATGGAACAACCTACAACTCCACCTGCAACTAGCAACTCTATAAGAGGGGCTGAGCAAAGCGATGACATAGCCAAACAACGGTTTGCTGGGATGGTGGAAAAGGTTAGAGGCTATCATGGCAATTTGCGAGGCTTGATAAACAAGTGGTAGGTAGCGTGACATAGCGATAGCATAGAGACAACTAGCATAGCAAAGATAGTAGTGAGATCTAAGGTGACTTTCATATTGCCTGAAATCCCACTAGGAAGAAGATCGAGTCCATGAAGAAGACGAACCCACGTAGTCGAACAAATCCTCATGATCGCAACGAGACAGGAACTATCGAGAAGAAGCACAACCGGAAAGAAGCAAACAACATGGTAAACACACAATACAAAACATGACAAGATGCTCAACCAAGTATGATGCATGACAATGCTATATGTTGCTACTCATGGAAAGAGATGATGCATACAAGAACATCACATAAAAGCAAGTTTAGATGAGGCTGGAAACAAGATATAACAACTCCGGTAAGTCCTCATATGTAAATTTTGAAATCGGACCAGATCTGAATAACATGTTAGTTGAAGTGGTTAAACAGCAAGTTAAAGTGCACCATGATGATCTACGCATCTTTCTAGTCATGTTATATATAAAGTTCATTTAATTCGGAACTGCGACCTAGAAAATATGAGCAAAACAAGTTAAACATGGCATTGATGCAAAATGCTTACAAACACAATCACAAGCACTCCAAAACATGGATGCAACATGGCATGATGAAACTAAATGCAAAACCAAGCAAGTTTGATCTAGAGCATGCTCCAAATGGAGCCACAGTTCAGCAGATGCACTCAACACAAGTTTCAAACACAATCTGCCCTAAACAGCAACTAAGCACTTTGCAATCAAGGAAACAACATGCTACATGAAACATATGGACACAAACTTGACATGCACTCAATGTACAGATTACATGCTTCAAATAACATCAAGGTTCAGGTTCATAGGCATCAGTATTAATCCAACATGATCAAAGCAAAAGGCAACTTTATAAAATAGATTATGACAGTGAAAAACGGGGCATACATGTGAGCAGGGATAACATGTTGACATGTTGGAGGCATGAAAAAACATGCTAAAATGCAAGATCATGGCAAACAAAAGAGTGGCATTAAATTAAAGGTTAAGCATAGCGAAACATGATTACTAAGCATCTCCATATAACCTCTAAGTCAATGGCAATCATTAAGACAAGATTGAAAGTTATAACAGATTCTCAGACTTAGTGAAAAATAGAGTATGGCAGAAAACAGACTCATGATGCATACTTTCAGACAACAAAAGTATATGTTATAGGAACATTCCATGGCATCAAATGGCACTGAAAGTATGTACATATTAATCACTACAAAACATGAACACTGAGGTACTACTATAAAACAGTAGAACATGCTCCAAACATCATGGCAATATTGCAAATGATAACAGATTCACAGACTTAGTGAAATAAACTGAACATGGCAGGAACAACGACAAGTAGGCATGTTAATATATGCATATCATGCCATGTGAATATAACCAATGGCAAAAACACATGTTTGTGCAACTACTCATGTCAAGAACATGGTAATAGGATGCATAGATCACTAGCTATTCACATGGCAAAAATGAACTCACTAATAACAGGCTGATAGAAACATTATTTAGCAAATTTAGAGCATGGTAATGACAAGATACATAAGGCCCTAATTGAAAACAAGGAGATGGATGGATAGAGCAAAAAAAGATCTACAAAACAACCTTACTAAGCATCTCTAGATTATGCATGGATTCACTAGTAGCATCAAGTTAACATGGCACCATAATTTAGCAGGTTCAGACTTGGCAGAAAATACGGTCACTAAAATCAGCAACAACAAGTATCCTACTTTGCATGCTTGTACTAGTCACCACAGGGCACATAAAAATACATGAATATGCTCCCAAAACATGTTGACATGATGCTCAAAAGATAGACACACTAAATGCTATGAAAAAGACAAATCAGCAAGTTATGACAATTTCCAGCAGATTATAACATTTAGCACTTTTGCAAGGAGGATTAAGGCTTCAAGACAAGCAGTAACATGCATGCAAACTACACCATCCTCTAGAGCATTCAGAGATGAACATTTTGACATATCATACGCGTAAATCGGAGCAACATGAACAAAGTTATGATGGTCCAAACATGCACACTTAGCAACACAGATCCAGGGACTTGGACGAAAATTCAACCTCAACGGAACGGAACGCGCGCGGAGCAGGCCAGGTCGTGGAGCGGGTTGCGGATCGGGTCCCAACGCGGTAGGGGAAGCCGGTGACGACGAAGACGGCGGCTCCGGCATGGATCAGGGCGGTGGCCGGAGTCGGGGTGGCCGGATACGGGGCGGCGGCGACCGGATCTCGCTGGAGGAGGAGGTCGCCGGCGGCGAGGAGCGAAGGCAGCAGAGCGGTCGAGGGGGGCACGCGGCAAGGTCGGCGGGGCGGCGCTCTCCGGCGACGCGAAGCGGCGGAGTCGGGGCGCGGCACCAGGCGGCGAGGTCGCACGATGGCAGAGTCGGGCGGCTCGGGCGCGCGGGCACCCGCGGGCGGCGGTGGCGCAGATCCGGGCCCGGGCGGGCCCGTGATGGGCTTCTACGGACGGCGGCACCGCGCGAGACGGGCGGCGGCACCGTGCGAGACGGGCGGCGGCTGGTTGGACGATGGGCGGCGGCGGACGCGTCAGGTCGCTGGGCGGACGTGTCCGGCTGTGAGAGGAGGGGGAAGGCTAGGGTTTGATCCGGGATTTCGGAGGGGGAGGTGTTTATATAGATTCTGGGAGCTAGAAGAGGGCTATTGAGGTGCCGTTTTCGCCCACACGGCTGTGATCAACAACGGAGATCATGGAGGGGATTTAGATGGGCTAGTGGGTTGTTGTGACGGGGTGCTGGGCTGCAAAGAGAAAGAGGTCAACGTGGTTAACCATTGGGGCATCAAGCGATCTCCAAATGGAACGAAATTTTCCTGACATTGTACCGGTGATGTACCAAGACCACTCTCAGCCCATTCCGAGAATGTTTTTCTCCCGCTCACGAAATAAGATATGGGAGGTGCGGCGGGTGCGTGCGAGTGTGGTTGGGCTCAGAACGGACACAGAGAGAACTGGGAGACCCAGACGTATGCAAGTTTGGAAAACATGCAGATGAAATGCACATGATGACATGGTAAAGTGCAACACACAAGCGAATGACAATGATGGCGAATAACTGGAAGACACCTGGCGCATCGGGCTTGGGGCATCACAATTGCTTCTGCTCCGTAGACCAGGGAGAAGGGAGTCTGCCCGGTAGCTCGGTTAGGTGTCGTTCTGACGGACCATAGAACTACCGGCAGCTCCTTGATCCACCGCATGTCGTGCTTCTGCAGCATATCGAAAGTTCTTGTCTTGAGTCCACGTAGCACGTCAGCGTTCGCCCTCTCAGCTTGTCCATTGCTCTGGGGGTGTGCCATAATGGCGAATAAGATCTTGCATCCGAGGGTACGAACATATTGCATGAAGGCGTGGCTCGTGAATTGGGTGCCGTTGTCGGTGATGATCCTTGCCGGAACTCCAAATCAACACACAAATTCTTTCAAGAACTTAATAGCTGACTAAGCATTCACCTTTCTCACAGCAGCCACTTCCGGCCACTTTGTAAACTTGTCGATGGTGACGAACAAGAATTCAAAGCCACCGATTGCTTGGGGGAAGGGGCCAAGGATATCGAGCCCCCAGACCGAAAATGGCCATGATAAAGGGATTGTCTGAAGGGCTTGGGAAGGCAGGTGTGTTCTCTTGGAATGGAACTGGTAGGCTTCACATGTCGTGACGAGCTCAACCGCATCTTGGAGGGCTCCAGGCCAATAGAATCCTTGCCGGAATGCTTTCGCAACTAATTCCCTTGATCCAATGTGTGAGGCGCACATTCCTCTGGGAATCTTAGCCAGCAATTCCTTTCCATCCTCCCGGCAGACACACTTCAATTTCACACCATTGGGCCTCCTTCTGTATAGAGTGTCATCGACAAACTGATACATACTGGCTCTCTGGGCTACTTTCTCAGCTTCATCCTGGTCGCCGGGAAGTTCTCCGGTTTTGAGGAAGCGGACAATGTGCCTTGCCCAAGTTGGAGCCTATGGCTCTACAACTAGGACTAGCGGCACCTCGTCTGCTGTGGGAGCACCAGCCTCGTTCGCGGGGTCCATGGGCCCGGCTGGAGGGGGTGGTCCGGCAGGCTGTGAGGAGTTGTTTCCGGCGGGGTCTCTGCCAGGAGTGGATGGCTCGACCGAGAGAGGCTTACCGTAGTCCAACTATCCCCTTTCCGGGCCATTGTGGCTGGTGATATGGAGGTCTGAGAGAGATGGAGAACAAAAGTTCCTGGTTCCACAGGAAGCTTCTGCGCAGCACACTTTGACAGGTGATTAGCTACGATGTTTTCCGCATGGGGTACGTGCTCTGTTTGCAACCCATCAAAGTGCTCCCCCAATATCCTCACTTCCTCGACCTATGCTTCCATCAATGGGCTTTGGTAATCCTTTTGGACTTGTCTCACAACAAGCTGTGAATCTCCTCGTATGATCAACTTCTTGATTCCCAACTCTATTGCAGTTGTAAGTTGGCAAGGAGCCCTTCATACTCAGCTGTATTGTTGGTGGCTTCTTCCTGGGAAAAGTGCATTTGGACGAAGTACTTCAAGTGCTCCCCGGAGGGGGAAACGAGAAGCATGCCAGCCCCTGCACCTTGTAGGGAAAAAGCTCCATCAAAACACATAATCCATTCTTGGGGTGATTCCTTGCGGGGGACAGCTGTCTCTGTTACTTCCTCATCAGGGGTTGGGGTCCATTCTGCAATAAACTCTGCCAGCGCCCTGCTTTGAATAGTTGATGTGCTCTCAAACTTCAAACAAAAGTTCACTACTAGGAAAAGGGGTACAGATAATATCAACACTAATGGCGCACTAGACATGTGGTGTGCCACTCCTATATAGCAGTGGCGCACCATGTGTCGGTGTGCCATTAGTGTTATAGACAATAATGGCGCACCACATCCATGGTGCGCCACTACTAACATAATTTTTTTCCAAAAATAGTAATGGCGCACCACGGCACAGTGCACCATTACTAGTTTTAACTAGTAATGGCGCACCACACGCCCGTGCGCACTACTATCAATTTTTTTAATATTTTTTGAACTCATAAATATTTTTAAATTTAATTCATGGGCACTTTTTGAATTCATGAATATTTTTTCAAATTTGATGATATTTTTCATATTCAATTTGAAAAAATATTGAATATTCATGAGGACACTCGATCTCGATCCCCCTCCATCTCGATCGCTATCCCCCCTCGCCAGATCCCCCTCGCCGCCGAGCACCCCCCGCACCCTCCCCCGCTCTACCGCCGCCGAGCACCCTCACCCGCTCCATCGCCGCCGACGCCCCGCACCCTCCCCCGCACCCTCCCCTATGTCCTCGCTCGGTTCCCCTGAACGGAATCGGCCGAGCGCACCACCCACCCCTCCCTCCCCCCGAGCGAGACCTAGGGTTCAAGACGCCGCTGCGGGCCCTCTTCTAGGCAACAAAAAATCCTAAAAAAATTACTAATGGCGCACCGCTAGGGGGTGCGCCATTGCTATCCAAAAAAAAGATATTAATGACGCACTACTAGGGGGTGCGCCATTGCTATCCAAAAAAAAGATTACTAATGGCGTACCTCTAGGGGGTGCACCATTGCAATCCAATTTTTTTTCTAATGGCGCACCGCTAGGGGGTGCGCCATTGCTAAGCCTCCCCCCACTAAAATCCCCAGTCCCCTTTCTATCTTCCCCATTGCTAACCTGCCGGCTCCCCCGAACCCAATGACCCCCCCTCCCGCGCCACCGCCGCCTTCCCCGCACCCGACGACCGCCGCCCCACGCCCCCGTCGCCTCCCCCGCACCCGACGACCTCCAGCCCCGCGCCGCAGCCGCCCCCGCGCCGCCGCCGCCTCCCCGCACCCGACGACCCCCGGAGTAGTAGGAGGAGGAGGCCCGCGTCCACCAGGAGGAGGAGGCCCGGTGGAGCACGTCTTCTTCCTCCGACCGACCCCATCTCGCCGTCGCCACGACCTTCCGTTTTGCCGAGCGGCTTTGCCTCCGCCGTCCGTCGCCCGTGCAACCTCGCCGTCGTCCGTCACTACCCGGCCCCTGCGCAAGTGCCCCTCCCCTCTCCTCTTCCCCTTCCCCATCTTTTCTTTTCAAGTTCAGAAAAAATAAATACAAGCTCATCTTTTTGTAGGAAAACATGGATGCATCCATGATTTTAAATGCTAGCAACCACAATCGTGCATCAACGCACACCAATCCTATTATGGCTTCTATAGACTTGGTATAGTGTGAAAATTTAAATTCATATTGATATTTGAATTTATCATGGCTAGCTCTTCAAGATAAGTCCAATGAGCAATATATTTCAAATTGTGGAGCAAAGATAGGACTGAGCATGTTGGTCAAGTGAAACCTCATTAATTAAATTACATTCATTGGAAGGTTCTTTGCATTTTGTTAACAAAGAGATGATTTTTTTATGTTTTGAGACAGATGGTCATCATGTAGGAACATATTATGTACCAACTAAAAAGGGTTGAGTTCTTTTGTACAACTTTGCCACATTGTCACAAGTCATAGACATACTCACGAGTGCACGCGCTAAATATCTCTCATGCTGATACTGTAGGAGTAAAATCCATGCCCTGTTAACAATGTATTACAAGATTTTTGTCCATATGAAGGTAGAGGACCATATGGTCTGTGGCCTTTTCATCCATATGAAAGTAAAGGCACATTGTGGTGTTAGTTTTCTGCATTTGTCTCCCACCATCGCGTCGTGATGATTTTGCAGGTACCCCGAGAGGCCCTTGAGTTTGCCAGAATGTCGATTAACTTCCGTTCCGGCAAATTCGGGTACTCCATAATGTCCTATTTTCAGCAAAGGTCATGCTCAAATTTTCTGTGAATTTTAGCATGATTTTGCTGAAAATAGGACATATGGGGTACTTGCGACTAATGCATGGGCCGGGGTATCTTAGTACTTAATTAAGTAGGATCAACTGCCTCTTGTGTTATACATATAGAAGTGTGATATCAACTCATAGTTATTACTAATGTCAGTTGCTCGTCATCGATAAACCCTAATCTTGTAGGATGACCTACTAAAAAAGCCCATACCACATATTCTATTGGGCCTGGCTGAAAATGCACAAGTGTGCATGACTAACAATATTCTATTGTAAAGCTAAACAGGAAAGAGGAACCACTCATCCTAACCATTTGCTCTCAAAATTACGACTTCACTTCTTACTACTGAAAATCTTAGACCATCTCCATTCACCAATAGCTCAAACCAGTTCGAAGGGCGTGTTTTCACCACACTGCGGATTATCTTATTGGACCCAACGCAAGAGATGATGTAGTTTTGAAATAGGAACGTAGGAAATGTCGTCATCGGACGACGAAAGTCTCCCGGGGGAGTGTGGCTGGGGCCACGACGATTGAGGTCTGTGCGACAGGCCTCACCTGGACGATGATCGGCAGTTCAGCATTAAGCTCGAAGAGACCTTCGAAGTTGAAATGGTACACAACGACGACAAGTGTTATTTTCATAATTAAGGATGACTTCAACTATTTCAACGTGTAATTTTCATCTATTACAATTTGAGTATACCTTATCCCATGCCATGCAAGACGCTATGTCTTGGAGAGGATGGATTTTGAAGACCATGAAAATTCTGAAACAAAGAAAATTCACCTAAGGACTCATCACGATGTGGATTTTGAAGTAAATATGTATAATTCTGGGAGCGTAACCCATTTTGGTTGCAAAAATTGGGAAGCATTTTGGAAGATGTATGGTTTTCATGAGGGTATGCTTGTCACCATGGATCTTGGTGATCCTGACATCGACCAAGACAATATAGACATTTGGGACCTTGTTGATACGCCTCCAGTCCTACCGCTACGTGAGTTTCTCAAACATAGTTAATTATTAACTAATTTATATTGTTCATTTCAAAATAGTTGATAGCTTATTTCCATTGACAGCTTATTTTCATTGTTCAAAGAATGTGCAGGAGATGGTAGACAAAACCCACTACACCGATGGCTCCGAATTAACTTACAAGGAGAAAAATCATCTGGTCGGATTTTGTACTGACATTGAGAATTACAATATCTACAATCAAACTCCTCAACATTATGGTCAATACATGCCACTAGTGCATGTGTTCAACTATGGTAACTACCATGGAGATACCCTGGTAAGATTTTTTACTATTACGACATCCGTGCATCTTTTGCATACTTCTAAAACTAGTACATCATTTGCTAACTATGAAGTTATTACTATGTTTTTCTACAAATAATCCCAGAGAATTGTGTGCCTCATTTGATGTATCAGAAAGGTAGCCTTAATGTTTTGAACATACATCCAGGTCATCCTACGAATCTCAACTGTCCATACCGGATTTCTAAAAGAAATGGAGACATGCAAATAAAAGGATGGAAAAAATGTATGGACAATCGTAAGGAGGTTCTTGGAAGCAAAAGGAAGTGAAGCGCAAGAATTGGAGACACGATGATCTCCATTCTCCATAATGGAGAGTCATGATCTATTTTGTTTTATGCTATTTTACCTTAAATAGGGTATTTAGGTCATGTTTAGGCATAACAGTAGCGGTAGCACGGAGATAAGAGAGGACACATCTCTCAAATATCTCCGAATGCAGCATTACTTTCGACAAACTTGCTACTCGCGGTCTCGAGAGTTTTAATGTTCTATCTTTGTCCGGTCTTTTGAATTCGGAGACTAATATGATGAATTGTATTCGGAGACTAATCTTCTATTGTATTCAATGAATCTGTTGTTGCTGTGTGGTGCTGTCTATATTCTGTCCAGTAATATATTTTGTAACCTGTGCAAATATCAGAAAAGAAAAAAATCCCTAATATTCATACTAGTGGCACACCACCAACTAGTGTGCCATTAGTAAGCTAGAGCACACTAGTTACGCCTCATCAACTAGTGCGACATTAGTAAGCCAGAGCACATGGGTAAATATGGCCCCCTGGGAGGCATACTAATGGCGCACCGTGGAATATACTAATGGCGCACTGCGTGGTGCACCATTAGTATACCAGATACTAATGTCGCACCCGTGGTGCACCATTAGTAAAAAATTCTAATGGCGTGATGCTAGTGGTGCACCTGTAGTGCGCCATTAGTAGGCAAAACAGGTGCGCCACTAGCAAGCCTTTTCCTAGTAGTGGTTGGATAACTCCAAAGCCCACTCCACTATTCTGCCGGTAGCCTCAGGTTTTCGGAGTACCCTTTTCAATAGAAAATGAGTGACAACTGTGATCTCATGGACTTGGAAGTAGTGTCGCAGTTTCCTTGAGGCCATAATGAGACCAAAGATCAACTTTTGCACGCCTGAGTGCCTCAATCTAGCCCCTTGTAACAAGGAGCTGATGAAGTACACTGGGCGCTGCACCACTTTCTTCCTTGCCGCATCCTTGGGGTTGCTCTCGTTGCCGTGCTCATTGTTGTTCTGATCTTTTTCTGACTCTACCGTTATCTGCCCACTTCCTACCTCATCCACTTCTCGTTGTGCTACCAAGGCCGCACTGACCACTTGGTCGGTTCCCTCCAAGTATAGCAACAAAGGCTCTTTGGGTTTGGGTGCAACCAAGGTAGGCACTGACGATAGGTAGGCCTTCAATTCCTACAGAGCTGCATATGCTTCCGGGGTCCACTTCATAGGCCCTGCCTTCTTCAAAATTTTAAAGAACGACAGGGCACGCTCGGCAGACTTGGAAATGAATCTACTTAGCGCGGCAACACATCCCGTCAAGAGCCTCACATCCTGAACTGTCCTTGATACTTGGATCTGCTCGATGGCTTTGATCTTGTCGGGGTTAGCTTCGATCCCCCAATGGGACATGAAGAAACCAAGAAACTTGTCGAAGGGGACTCCAAACACACACTTCTTCGGATTAAGCTTCAAATTGATCTTGCGCGGATTAGCAAATCTCTCCTCCAAATCCTATATAAGTGGTCTTATCCTTGGTTTTGACCAGGATATCATCCATATAAGCTTCTATGTTTCTGTGTAAATGTGGCTCAAAAGCAATCTGAACTGCCCTTACAAAAGTGGACCGGTACTCTTTAGTCCGAATGGCATGCGGACAAAGCAGTATGTACCACATGGATTGATGAATGATGTCTTCTCTTCATCTTCTTTGGACATGAAGATCTAGTGATATCCGGAATACGTGTCCAGAAAGGAGAGCAAATCACACCCTAAAGTGGAATCCACAATCTAGTCGATGCGCGGCAAGGGAAATGAGTCCTTCGGGCAAGCCTTGTTGAGATCTGTGAAATCAATGCAAAGCCTCCATTTCTCATTAGCCTTCCATACTACCACTGGATTTGCAAAACCATGTAGGATGGAGTAATCCTCTGACCAAACCAGCTGCCTCCAGTTTCTTGATTTCCTTAGCAATGAACTGTTGCCTTTCCATGGCCTGCTTCCGGACTTTCTGCTTGACAGGTCGGGCGTGTGGGAAGATAGCAAGGTGGTGCTCGATTACCTCCCTGGGAACACCGGGGATATCAGATGGTTGCCACGCAAACACATCAATATTCGCCTACAGGAAGGAAACGAGCGCGCTTTCCTATTTGTCATCAGGGGTGGCACTAATGGTGAAAGTACCATCAACTCTAGCCAGCCCTGCCGGGACCTTCTTCAGTTGGGGTACAGCAACCTTGGATCTCTTGCTATTGGAACACTCCGGCACATCGTCAACGGGTGCCCTGCACTCGGAGGAGGCATGCTTCCCGGACTCCTTGCCGGAGGTCCTACAATCCCTCTTCTTTCCTTTCCTTTCCTTTGAGGGAGCTATTGCTGCCGTAGCCTTTGCTGTGACCGCATCCCGGTACATCTTGTCGACGCAGACAATTGCATCCTTCTCATTCGATGGAATAGTGATGACTCTAAGTGGCCAAGGCATCTTCAGAGTGTTATAAGAATAGTGGGATGCTGCCATGAACTTGGCCACGGCCGGGTGTCCAAGAATCCCATTTTACGGCAGGGGGAGATCAACCACATCAAACACAACCTTCTCTGTCCAGTAGTTCAGTTCTCCCCCAAACATCACCGACAACGCAATCTTCCCTTTAGGATGGCTCCTGCCGGGGTTAACTACTTGAAACGTGCCGGTAACCTCTAGCTCTTCTTCTCCTAGTTGAAGCTTGCTGATGACTACTGGGGAAATCAGATTCAACCCAGCCCCGCCATCTACTAACATCTTTGTGACCTTGAGGTTACGAATTATCAGGGAGACCAAGAATGGCAAGCATCCTACCACGGTGGTGCGGCCAGGGTGATCCTCCTCATCAAAGATGATTGGCGTGCGGGGCCATTTGAGTGGTTTCCGGGCCTCTGGCACTGGCTCCACGACATTGATCTCTCGTGCCCATCGCTTGAGCTGGCAGTGGGAGGCGTGCAAAGATGCACCTCCATCAATGCATAGGGCATTAGTGGCCTTCTGAAATTCCTCCTCATTAGTTTCCTCTTAATTCCCTTTGTCACTCACATCATCACAAACTTCCTTCTCTTGACCCCTGGCGGGTTTTCCTTGGTTCCTAAAGGGTTTGCTGGGGCAATTTGCTTCACCGCCTCGGCCCTTTCCGCCAGCGTCATTCTAACCTTTTTCCTTGTCACGCTTATCATATTCCTCTCTTTGTTTCTTGACAAGCTGCTCAACCCGGTAACACTCTTGGAGGTCATGGCCCTTGGTCTGGTGGATCTTGCAGTACGGGCCATCGCCTTTCCCAGCTTTCTCGGTGGTAGTGGCTTCCCGGCAGGCTGTGCAAGCGGAAACATCCCTGCCGAGGGCCTCAGCCTTGGCCTTCTTTCCAGTACTAGGTGTGCCCGAACCTTCTACAGTCATCACTGCCTTATCTCTTGGCTTCTTACTGCGCTTCTTGCCCTTTCTCTGACTCGTTGATTCATCTTCATCCTCTGAATCAACATTGATGCAATCCTCCTCTCTGGGAAACTTCCTTCCTTCCTCCATCCAAGCACACTTATCCACCAGTACAACTTGTTCACAGTCTTGGGCAACCGCACATTCATCTTAGAACGAATGCAACGATTGCGCACATTGGACTAGTAGGCTGCTATAACGGCTATCGGATGGAGATTGGGAATACTCTAATGAAATTTACTGTATCTCTAAAAATTCTTACTGGGAGTTTCTCCTTCCTTCTGCTAGAGAAGTTGTACGTCGTTGGGCCTGCCGGGCTCTTGGTGGCCACCGGTGAAGGCACCGATGAACTCATTGCACAGATCTTCCCATGACGAAATGGAGTTCTCCGGCAGGTGCATCATCCAAGACCTCATGTTGGACTTGAGGTCAAAAGGGAAGTAGTTAGCGAACACCTTCTCATCTCTTCCCCCGGCTGCCTGAAAAACGATGGTGTAGATGCTCAGGAACTCTCTCGGGTCCATCCTCCCATCGTACTTCTCAGGTATGTCTAGATTGAACATGCAAACGGATGTCCAATGGACTTGCCGCAGCTCTCATGTAAAGGCAGGGCAGCCAACCTCGAAAGGTAGGCACCCGCCAACACCAAGCGATGGCTCGTCGACGTTGGGGCTGCCACACCCGTCGGTCTGGCGGAGGTCGTCGTGGCGCCGATCTATGACGACGCATGCGTCTCCCCGCCGCCTATCCTCTAGGGCTCGACGTTGGCCTAAACGTGCTCGAGGGTCAAAAGAGGCCACTGAGACATTGTCAGGGTCTTGATTCAGGTGTGCCCGCGTCGGCTGTCGTGGTGGGGACTGCATCGTGGGGGCGGCCCCCTCTGTTCGGCCAGCGGTATGGGCGGTTGCTGTCGCTTGGGGAGGTCGTGGCGGGCCAGCTCATCGTGAGCCCCTAGCTTCGGCAAAACCGAGCAGGCTCTGGATGGTGGCACACCATTCATCCATATTCTCAGCCACTGGCGGAAACCTCAGTAGCAACTGAGCTCACGCCATAGCCTCTGTGGCTGTGCTCCTGATGGTGCCAGCAGCGGCAACCGAACCATCACCTGGCTCCTGATGGTGCCAGCAGCGGCAACGGCGGTTGTGCCGCATCCACGCAACTATGGGACGACCATCTGGGCAGTGGGGTCACCCGGCGGTGGTGCTTGAGGGTCAGCGGCTCCGTCGAGCGCAGCGGTCTGGTCAGCTCGTCCGGGAGGAGGCACATGGTGTCGGGGATATACCCCGCGGTATGACCCGGCCGGAAGTATGACCCGGCCAGACTTGGCGGCTCAGAGAGACACGGTGAGTATTTGGTGATTTACTGATGTCCCCAACGGCGGGTCAGATGGATGACAAGGCCCAAGGCCTAGAAGGCCGGTTCATGTGATGGTGGGACGGCTTAAGAGGAAGACATAAGGAATATTCTCCTGCAAAGGAAGCAAGACTAGGACTCCACCTATAATAGAGTAATCCTAATCCTACTAGGACTAGTCATGTAACCCGCCCTTTCAACTTATATAAGGAGGTGCAGGGCTCCCCAAAAAGGGGGACAAGCAACTAGAAACAATCTGTAGAGCTAGACACAACTCATGAGCATAATGAAATCTAGCCACAAACATCATGTAGGGCTATTACCGGATGATGTTTCCCGGGGCCCGAAGTTGTCTAAATCCTTCCCTTATGTTGCATCTATCGATTCCGCTCAACCCCTCTCAAGCTACTACAAAGATGTGTTGGCCTCACGACTAAGTCCTCACACTAGGACATCTGACGTGACAATTCCACGACAGTTGGCGCCCACCATGGGGCCTGCGCGCAGTGGTGTTGAGTTCTTGAAGGGATATCTCCGAGGGATTGAGAAGTTTGCGGTTTTCTAGAGGAAGAAGAATCGGTTTTGAAGGATCTACATCAACTGTTACATTTAGGCATCGCCATGTTCTACAAGCCTGCCGAAAGCTGGGCAACACTACGTTCAATCAGAAAAATATAGCCAAATCAACTTCGTGTGTTTGAGGGCCAACAACTACCGCTCCATGACAAAATTGACTCATGGTGGGGAGGTCAAACATCAGTCTGTACACGGAGACAATAAAAAAAGGGCATTGATCCTGCGATTCTCGAGCGGACAAATCGATCAGGGTCTTCTGTGACCGAAAATTGCCACAGTTTTGGATGGACTTCCAGACGTGGCAAGGAAAATACTATTGAAGAAAAAGAGTTGGTAATTGTTTCAGACCAAGGTAGACTCGGACGGGTATAACAGCTCAATCAAGATGAATATTACTTTAACTCAAATATGGATCTAAAGAAAAGGCAAGAAGTTAATTGCTAGTGTGCTACGTGGAAATCAAATCCGAGTGGCTATGATTCATCATGTGAGGCGTGCTACTCATCGAAGTCCAAACAGCACCTATGAAGTCATACAAGGAGTACGTATCTGTAACACCCCGGATGTAACTTTCCCAATTTGTACTCCAACTCTTGCCGTTTCCGGCGTTAAGTTATTTTATTTTCTCGGGTTCAGGTTTTTGTCTCCGTGTGTTGTTGTCGTTGTCATGCATCTCATATCATGTCATCATGTGCATTGCATTTGCATACGTGTTCATCTCATGCATTCGAGCATTTTCCCCGTTGTCCGTTTTGCATTCCGGCGCTTCGTTCTCCTCCGGTGGCCATTTCTACCTTTCTTTCGTGTGTGGGGATTAAACATTTCCGGATTGGACCGAGACTTGCCAAGTGGCCTTGGTTTACTACCGGTAGACCGCCTGTCAAGTTTCGTACCATTTGGACTTCGTTTGATACTCCAACGGTTAACCGAGGGACCGAAAAGGCCTCGTGTGTGTTGCAGCCCAACACCCCTCCAAGTTGGTCCAAAACCCACCAAAACCCTCTCATCATCTAGAGCGTTCGATCACGATCGCGTGGCCGAAAACCGCACCTCATTTGGACACTCCTAGCTCCCTCTATGCCTATAAATATCACCCCCTCCGAAATTCACGTCTCCTTCTTCTCCCGAAACCCTAGATCCACTCAACCGCTGCCGCCGGACAAAAATCGCCGGGCCGGACGTGTCCAACCCGCGCCGCCACCGCCACGTGTCACGCCTCCATTGGACCGCGCCACCGCCCCACTTCGCCGGCCCGCCTGGCCCGAGGAGGGCCCCCGAGGCCCGCGCCTCGCCGCCGCCCACCCAGCTTGCCTCGCCGCCTCTTCCTCGCGTCCGGCGTCGTCTCCACCGGATCCGGTCGCCGCGGGCCATTCCTGGCCGGCGCCCGGAGCTCCTCGCCGGCGCCCGAAGCTCCTCGCTGCCGCCCCGCCATCGCCACCGCCGCCTCCACCCGGCCTCTCCTTCCTCTTCTCCGGCCGACTCCGGCCACCGCGACGCTACTCTGGCCAGATCCCGACGAACCTCGGCTTCCGCACCCGGCTAACCCTGGATCTGTCCCGGAGAGGTCTAATTTTTTCTTCTAAGTCCTAAATTCTCGGATCCATATGCTCCTGTTCATCGCATCGTAATTTTGCATCCGTAGCTCCGTTTTGGGCATATAGCATATCAAAATGTTCGCCTTAGAGAGTACATCATTTCATTCCATTGCATCATTTTCATTTGAGTTCATCTTGATGACCGAAATTCTGTTAGAAGAGGGCCACTTGAGATAATTGTCAGATCTACTGCTCCATTTAGATATTTGTCATTTTTGCCATGATTATTGTGTGCATGATATGCCCATGAGCTCTACATATGTTTTGTTAAGGGTTTTGCCATCTTTCCAGAGGTGCAGCCCATGTATTTTTGTGATGTGTGTGGTGACTAGCACAAGCTTGCAAAGTGAGGCACTTGGTAATTCTGATTTCAGGGACTTAGCATTTCCACCAAGTCCTTGAGCTGTTTATTCCATATGGCCATATGTTCATGTTGTTTCCTAGTGATCCGTGCCTCTTTTGAGGATGATCAGTAAGGATGTTTTGTTAATCTTGTAGTGCTCTATACATCCATGTCTTTGTTTGCAATTATGGAGCACCTTAGCTTGAGTCAATCGAGCTCTACTTTTGCTACTTCGTGAATCTGGGCAGATTGTCTACTTGTTAGCGATTTTGCCGATGATGTTGTAGTTGATCCGTGCATGCTATGCTATTGTTCTTGACATGTCTAGCTTGTATTTTGTGTATTCTTGATGGGTGTATGCTTAGTTTTCCATGACTTGCTCTGTAGTGAGTGCATCAAGCTCGTAAACATGCCTACTTGATATATGTTTTCAGAATGCTCCAGTTTTTCACTAAGTCTGTGATCTGATTATGTTTTTGCCATGTTCACATGCTTGCAATTGTATTTTCTGATCCCTTTTGGCTCAAGGTCACCAAGGGATTTTTGTTAAGCTCTTTGAGTAGCTCCAATCCATGCTTTACTTTTCCATGTTCAGGTCCTGTAGCATGTAGTTTTGTTTCTCCGAAGAGTGCTACCTGATCTGAAATTCCACACAAGTGTTAATTTCACTAAGTCTGAAATCTGTTTACCATATGCATTTTTGCCATGCTTGTTTGAACCTGTTAATGGATGAATTTGCCGTAGCTCAGTGCTAGACTTTTGTTAAGCATCATGAATGCATTCCTGCCATGTATTTTGTTGTCATGTTTGGGTGCTGTAGCTTGTTCATCTCTTTGCATTTAGATGGCTACTTGCTGTAAATCACAGACCAGTGTCATATTTGAATCGCTTGCCATTTCCAAACCGTAACTACGATTCCGGCGTTCTTTATATCGTTTTCAAGTGATTTCATCTCATCTTTCCAGTGGCACACTTGGATTCCCAAGTTGAGGCCAGGTTCATGCATTCCATGTCAAATCTTGCATATGCATCCCGCATCGCATCCCGCATAGGATACCATCTTTGCATCATATTGTATGACCCTTGCACGTGGTTGATTGTGTTCCGTTTTCTTGTTTGTCTAGTTTGGGTAGAGCCGGGAGACGAGTTCGCTAACGAGGAGCTTTCGAGGATCCAGTCAACTCTGACAACTTTGCAGGCAAGATGATCATACCCTCGAAATCATTACTATCTTTGCTATGCTAGATTGCTCGCTCTTTTGCTATGCCAATGCTACGATGCCTACCACTTTCTTTCAAGCCTCCCAAATTGCCATGTCAAACCTCTAACCCACCATGTCCTAGCGAACCGTTGATTGGCTATGTTACTGCTTTGCTCAGCCCCTCTTATAGCGTTGCTAGTTGCAGGTGAAGATTGGAGGCCGCTCCTTGTTGGAACATTTATTTACTTGTTGGGATATCATTATATTATCTTGTTATCTTAACGCATCTATATACTTGGTAAAGGGTGGAAGGCTCGGCCTCTCGCCTAGTGTTTTGTTCCACTCTTGCCGCCTTAGTTTCCGTCATATCGGTGTTATGTTCCTGGATTTTGCGTTCCTTGCGCGGTTGGGTTATAATGGGAACCCCTTGATAGCTTGCCTTGATTAAAGCTTTTCCAGCAATGCCCAACCTTGGTTTTACCATTTGCCACCTAGCCTCTTTTTCCCTTGGGTTTCCGGAGCCCGAGGGTCATCTTTTAAACCCCCCCGGGCCAGTGCTCCTCTGAGTGTTGGTCCAACCTAGAGCGCCTTGCAGCGCCACCTCGGGGAAACTCGAGGGCTGGTTTTAGTTGTACGGATTGCTAGAACGAGATATGTGCAACTCCTATCGGGATTTGTCAGCACATTCGGGCGGTGTTGCTGGTCTTGTTTTAACCTGTCGAAGTGTCTTGAAGAACCGAGGTACCGAGTCTGATCGGAACGTCTCGGGGGGAGGTCTATTCCTTCGTTGACCGTGAGAGCTTGTCATGGGCTAAGTTGGGACTCCCCTGCAGGGATTTGAACTTTCGAAAGCCGTGCCCGCGGTTATGGGCAGATTGGAATTTGTTAATGTCCGGTTGTAGATAACTTGAACCTTAACTTAATTAAAATGAATCAACTGAGTGTGTTACCGTGATGGCCTCTTCTCGGCGGAGTCCGGGAAGTGGACACGGTGTTGGAGTAATGCTTGCGCAGGTTGCTCTCTAGCTTCTCGCTCGCGCTTTGCCTCCTCTTCTCGCTCTCTTTTGCGAACAGGCTAGCCACCATATTTGCTAGTCGCTTGCTGCAGCTCCACATAATTACCTTGCCTTACCTATAAGCTTAAATAGTCTTGATCGCGAGGGTGCGAGATTGCTGAGTCCCTGTGGCTCACAGATTACTATTACACCAGATGCAGGGCCTGATGATTCTGCTCCAAGTGACGCACTCGAGCTCAAGTGGGAGTTCGACGAGGACTCCCAACGATACCATGTTTCCTTTCCTGATGATCAGTAGTGGTGCCCAGTTTGGGGTGATCGGGACCGTGTCGCTTGTTGGGTTATCTTTTATTTTGGCGCCGTAGTCGGGCCATGATTGTTTGAATGATGTAATGTTATTTATCTACTTGATTGACGTGGCGAGTGTAAGCCAACTATGTTATCTCCCCTTTTATTATCTATATTACATGGGATGTTGTGAAGATTGCCTAACTTGCGACATATGCCTTCAATGTGATTATGCCTCTAAGTCGTGCTTCGAGACGTGGGAGATATAGTCGCATCGAGGGTGTTACAAGTTGGTAATCAGAGCCTTCCCCGACCTTAGGATCCCCATTGCTTGATCGTTTTTAGCGGCCGAGTTGTGTCTAGAAAAATGTTTTGAGTCATTTAGGAATTATATATCGGAGAGTTTAGGGATTCTTTTTACTTCCAAGTCTCCTCATCGCTCTGGTAAGGCATCCTGACGTAGAGTTTTGACTCTTCTCTTCTCAAATTTCACTAACAAAATTTTTAGGATCGCGCGGGTATCTTGGAATCGTTCCGATGGTTTTATGACGAGAACATTGTCTTGGTGCCTCCTATCAGGGGTTTTGTGGAAGTGTCCCGCGGAGTTGAGCTCTGAGGTGTTGTCGTCATAATTTTATCGTTGCAGTTCTGGAATACCTGAGTTTAGTGCGCCGACATCGAAAATCTCTTTTATGTAGTTCGTTGGTGAGATAACCTCGACGCCACCTAGTATTGGGGCGGGAGTTCGGGAGTATCGCCATAACTTGTATAACAGATGCTTTTCGAAGGTTGAGGTAGATGGTTTCCGAAGTTTTTCTCGGTTATGTGTTGAAGGATGGATACAGCTGGATGTAGGATTTGCTAGATTTGGGTGAGATATTATGCTTCCCCTGTATCCCCAACACTTGATTGCATAACCGGAAAGGTTCGGGAGTTTCATAGGTGGGAATTCTTGTAGCTCTAGTTCTTCTTCCACGGATAGTTGGTTTGAGATTGGGATTTCTTACCGATTATTCGTTCTTGATCCGTACCTTGTTGATTTATTTCTCTACCTAAATTCTAAGTGACTTCTCAATTTATGGATATGTGACCATTTCAAGAGGAATGCATTCGTTCATTTTGTTCGGATGTGAAGACTATATGTTGCAATTTTCATTCCGTTGGATTCAGCTTCAATATTTTTCTATCAATGTGCTAATGAATGTCAACCTCTTCAGGATGGCTCCTCCAACACACATGACTACGAATCCTGATCCGCCACCACCTCCCCCTCCTCCGGAAGCATGGCAAGCTGTGATGGCCGCAACCAATGCAAACACACAGTTGATCATGCAAATTCTCCAAGAGCGCAATCAAGGCAACCAAGGGAACCAAGGCAACAATCAGAATCATTTTGCTACACTCAACCAGTTCCTTACTAACGGGCCAAAGACTTTCAGCAATTGTGTTGAGGCAACCGATGCTGACGATTGGCTTGTGGATCTGTGCAAGCATTTCGAGTGCAGTAACGTCAGGCCTGAGGACTTTGTCAAGTTCGCTTCCTTCCAACTCAAAGATCAAGCTGCAGAATGGTTCCAGCAGTACAAGGACTCTAGAGGTGGATGTGTTATCACTTGGGATGAATTCCATCAAGATTTCAGAGCTCACCATATCCCTTAGAGCGTGGTTGAAATCAAGCGTGAGGAATTCCGCAACCTGAAGCAAGGCTCTTTGTCTGTCTATGACTACAACAAGTTGTTTCAGAAGCTCGCCCGTTTTGCCAAGCAGGACGTACCTGATGAGAAGAGCATGATATACCAGTTCAGGGGTGGTCTCAGAGAAGAAATCCAGCTCGCTCTTGTTCTTTTTTAGCCTTTGAGGTACGATGAGTTCTACAACATGGCATTGAAGCAAGAGGCCGCTCAACTGAGGTGTGATGCTTCCAAGAAGCGAGTCAGAGATGCTACTCCTTCTTCCTCTACTCAAGTGGCCAAGCAGCAAAAGTATTGGCTTCCTCCTCCGTTCTGTCAGCCGTTTCAGTAGAAGAGCAAAGGTGGCAGTGGATCTTCCCACCCACCCAACCCTGGCTTTCAGAACAAGACTTCGTCTCAACCTCCAAGGTCGAGTGCTCCGTATCACCGTCCGCTTTCAGAGGTCACGTGCAACAAGTGCCAACAGAAGGGTCACTATGCCAACAAGTGTTTCAACCAGAGGCGTCTTCCTCCTCCTCCTCCTGTGAGATCGGTAAGTACAGCTGTGGTCAAGCATAACCCTAAGAACGCCAAGGTCAATATGATGAATGCAGCTCAGGCAGAGGATTCATCAGATGTCATCATGGGTAACCTTCGTGTTAACGATATTCCCGCAAGAGTTCTTTTTGACACTGGTGCATCGCATTGTTTCATCTCGAGACCTGTTGCATCTAAGCATGATTTTGTTACTCAAGTGTTGCCGGAACCGTTGGCTATTGTCTCTCCGGCCCGTCAAATGACATCTCAAGTATGCGTTCCGGATGTTACAATCACTTTGGGTGACTATAAGTTCTTGTCCTCTCCAAATGTTCTGGGTGACTCGGATATTGATCTTATTCTCGGAATGGATTGGCTTTCTAAGCACAAGGCTCAGCTTGATTGTGCAGCCAGGCAGATTCAATTGACTCATTCGTCTGAGGATGTAATTGTCTTTGCCTCTCGTGATGATACCATCCGTCTGTTTTCTCTCAATGAGAAGGGTGAACTGGATGCTATCTCGCAAATTCCAGTCGTTTGCGAATATCAAGACGTCTTTCCAGAAGAGCTTCCAGGAATGCCTCCGCACCGGCCAGTTGAATTCGTTATTGATCTTGAGCCCGGTACGGAACCAGTGTGCAAGCGTCCTTACAAGCTCGGACCTGAAGAGTTGAAGGAGCTGAAGAAGCAACTCGATATTCAAGAGAGAATGGGTCTCATCCAGCCTAGTTCTTCTCCGTGGGGTTGTGGTGTTCTTTTTGTGAAGAAGAAGGATGGAACGGACCGACTTTGTGTTGATTACCGTCCATTGAACAAGAAGACCATCAAGAACAAATACCCACTTCCCAACATCAACGAGCTGTTCGAACAACTCAAAGGTGCCCAAGTATTCTCCAAGCTTGATCTCCGTATGGGTTATCATCAGATTCGAATCCGTGAGCAAGATATTCCCAAGACGGCTTTCAGGACAAGCTATGGTTCATATAGATACACTGTCATGTCTTTTGGCCTCGTCAATGCTCCTCTGACTTTCTCTCGCATGATGAACTTCATCTTCAACACCTACACCAATGACTTTGTTTTGGTCTATCTCGACGACATTCTAGTTTTCTCAAAGAACAAGGAAGATCATGCCAAGCACCTGCGTTTGGTTCTTGATAAGCTCAGGGAACACCAGTTCTACGCCAAGTTCTCCAAGTGCGAATTTTGGCTCGATGAGGTTCTTTATCTTGGTCATATCATCTCTGCCAAGGGCATTGCCGTGAATCCTGAGAAGGTGTCTGCAATTGTGAATTGGGAACCTCCTCAGAACGTGAAGCAACTCCGTAGCTTCCTCGGTCTCGCAAGCTACTGTCGAAGATTCGTAGAAAACTTTTCTAAGATCGCGAAGCCTCTCTCAAATCTTCTCCAGAAGCACGTCAAGTACGTTTGGTCTCCGGAGTGTGACATTGCTTTCAACACTTTGAAAGAGAAATTGATCACTGCTCCAGTTCTGACTCCGCCTGATGAATCCAAGCTGTACGAGATCTTTTGTGATGCCTCTCTTCAAGGTCTTGGCGCAGTGTTGATGCAAGAGAAGAAAGTTGTTGCTTATACCTCCCGCCAGTTGAAGCCCAATGAGAAGAACTACCCCAATCATGATCTCGAGTTGGCGGCAGTTGTGCACGCTCTTTTGACTTGGAGACATCTCTTATTGGGAAGAAAAGTGGACATTTTCACTGATCACAAGAGTCTCAAGTACATCTTCACTCAGCCTAATCTCAACCTCAGGCAAACTCGATGGGTCGAAATGATTCAAGAGTATAATCCGAGTATCGAGTATACTCCAGGCAAGTCCAATGTGATTGCTGACGCATTGAGCAGAAAGGCTTATTGCAACAGTCTTATTCTCAAGCCTTATCAACCCGAGCTTTGTGAAGCTTTCCGCAAACTTAATCTGCAAGTTGTTCCACAAGGTTTCCTCGCCAACCTTCAAGTCTCTCCTACCTTGGAAGACAAGATTCGCCAAGCCCAGCTTCTTGATGCTATGGTGAAAAAGGTGAAGATTGGGATTGCCAAGAGTCAACCCAAGTACAAGTGCTACCACCTTGATGACAAGGATACTCTCTTCTTCGAGGATCATATTGTTGTACCCAAAGGTGACCTCCGTAAAGTGATCATGAACGAGGCTCACAATTCTCTCCTCTCCATCCACCCTGGGAGCACGAAGATGTATCAGGACCTCAAGCAGGCTTATTGGTGGACTCGAATGAAGCGCGAGATTGCTCAGTTCGTGAATGAATGTGATGTCTGTAGAAGAGTGAAGGCAGAACACCAAAGGCCAGCTGGTCTCCTCCAACCTCTTGCCATTCCAGAATGGAAGTTTGACCACATTGAAATGGACTTCGTGACTGGGTTTCCAAAGTCCAAGCATGGCAATGATGCTATATTCATTGTCATCGACAAACTCACCAAAGTGGCTCACTTTCTGCCTATCAAAGAGTCGATCACTGCAGCTCAATTGGCGGAACTCTATACCTCTCGGATTGTCTCTCTGCACGGTATTCCACAAGTGATCTCTTCAGACCGTGGCAGCATCTTTACCTCCAAGTTTTGGGATTCTTTTCAGAAGGCCATGGGCACCAACATCCGCTTCAGCACAGCTTTCCATCCTCAAACTAACGGTCAAGTCGAGCGTGTCAACCAGATTCTTGAAGATATGCTCAGGGCTTGTGTGATCTCCTTCGGCATGAAGTGGGAGGATTGTCTTCCTTATGCTGAATTCTCCTACAACAACAATTTTCAAGAAAGTTCGGGCAAGGCCCCATTTGAAATTCTGTATGTCAGGAAGTGCCGTACCCCTCTCAACTGGTCTGAAACCGGTGAATGTCAGCTTTTGGGTAATGACTTAATCACAGAGGCAGAGGAAATGTGCAAAGTCATTCGAGATAACCTCAAAGCAGCCCAATCCCGCCAGAAGAGCTACTATGATAGTAAGCACCGAGATTTGGCTTTCGAGATTGGAGATCATGTTTACCTCCGCGTCTCTCCTATGAAAGGTACTCGTCGCTTCGGTATCAAAGGGAAGCTTGCCCCTAGATACGTGGGACCTTTCAAGATTGTCAGCAAGAGAGGCGATCTCGCCTATCAACTCGATCTTCCTTCAAACTTTGCAAATGTTCATGATGTGTTCCATGTCTCTCAGCTCCGAAAGTGCTTCAAGACTCCTGACCGCACCGTCAACTTCGAGGACATTGAGCTCCAAGAAGATGTCTCCTATCGTGAGCACCCAATTGCTATTCTCCAAGAGATTGAACGCAAGACTCGCAACAAGTCAATCAAATTCCTCAAAGTCAAGTGGTCACACCATTCTGACCGTGAAGCTACCTGGGAACGCGAGGATCACCTCCGTTTTGAGTACCCGGCGTTCTTTCAGTCCTAGATCTCGGGACGAGATCCTTTCATAGTGGTGGAGTGTTGTAACACCCCGGATGTAACTTTCCCAATTTGTACTCCAACTCTTGCCGTTTCCGGCGTTAAGTTATTTTATTTTCTCGGGTTCGGGTTTTTGTCTCCGTGTGTTGTTGTCATTGTCATGCATCTCATATCATGTCATCATGTGCATTGCATTTGCATACGTGTTCATCTCATGCATTCGAGCATTTCCCCGTTGTCCGTTTTGCATTCCGGCGCTTCGTTCTCCTCCGGTGGCCATTTCTACCTTTCTTTTGTGTGTGGGGATTAAAAAATTTCGGATTGGACCGAGACTTGCCAAGCGGCCTTGGTTTACTACCGGTAGACCGCCTGTCAAGTTTTGTACCATTTGGACTTCGTTTGATACTCCAACGGTTAACCGAGGGACCGAAAAGGCCTCGTGTGTGTTGCAGCCCAACACCCCTCCAAGTTGGTCCAAAACCCAACAAAACCCTCTCCATCATCTAGAGCGTTCGATCACGATCGCGTGGCCGAAAACCGCACCTCATTTGGACACTCCTAGCTCCCTCTATGCCTATAAATATCACCCCCTCCGAAATTCACATCTCCTTCTTCTCCGGAAACCATAGATCCACTCAACCGCCGCCGCCGGACAAAAATCGCCGGGCTGGACGTGTCCAACCCGCGCCGCCGCCTCCACGTGTCACGCCTCCATTGGACCGCGCCGCCGCCCCACTTCGCCGGCCCGCCTGGCCCGAGGAGGGCCCCCAAGGCCCGCACCTCGCCGCCGCCCACCCGGCTCGCCTCGCCGCCTCCTCCTCGTGTCCGGTGCCGTCTCCACCGGATCCGGCCGTCGCAGGCCATTGCCGTCCGGCGCCTGGAGCTCCTCGCCGGCGCCTGAAGCTCCTCGCCGCCGCCCCGCCATCGCCACCGCCGCCTCCACCCGACCTCTCCTTCCTCTTCTCCGGCCGACTCCGGCCACCGCGACGCTACTCCGGCCAGATCCCGACGAACCTCGGCTTCCGCACCCGGCTAACCCTAGATCTGTCCCGGAGAGGTCTAATTTTTTCTTCCAAGTCCTAAATTCTTGGATCCATATGCTCCTGTTCATCGCATCATAACTTTGCATCCGTAGATCCGTTTTGGGCATATAGCATATCAAAATGTTCTTCTCAGAGAGTACATCATTTCATTCCATTGCATCATTTTTATTTAAGTTCATCTTGATGCCCGAAATGCTGTTAGAAGAGGGCTACTTGAGATAATTGTCAGATCTGCTGCTCCATTTAGATATTTGTCATTTTTTCCATGATTATTGTGTGCATGATATGCCCATGAGCTCTACATATGTTTCGTTAAGGGTTTTGCCATCTTTCTAGAGGTGCAACCCATGTATTTTTGTGATGTGTGTGGTGACTAGCACAAGCTTGCAAAGTGAGGCACTTGGTAATTCTGATTTCAGGGACTTAACATTTCCACTAAGTCCTTGAGATGTTTATTCCATATGGCCATATGTTCATGTTGTTTCCTAGTGATCCGTGCCTCTTTTGAGGATGATCAGTAAGGATGTTTTGTTAATCTTGTAGTGCTCTATCCATCCATGTCTTTGTTTGCAATTATGGAGCACCTTAGCTTCAGTCAATCGAGCTCTACTTTTGCTACTTCGTGAATCTGGGCAGATTGTCTACTTGTTAGCGATTTTGCCGATGATGTTGTAGTTGATCCGTGCATGCTATGCTATTGTTCTTGCCATGTCTAGCTTGTATTTTGTGTATTCTTGATGGGTGTATGCTTAGTTTGCCATGACTCGCTCTGTAGTGAGTGCATCGAGCTCGTAAACATGCTTACTTGATATCTGTTTTCAGCATGCTCCAGTTTTTCACTAAGTCTGTGATCTGATTATGTTTTTGCCATGTTCACATGCTTGCAATTGTATTTTCTGATCCCTTTTGCCTCAAGGTCACTAAGGGACTTTTGTTAAGCTCTTTGAGTAGCTCCATGCCATGCTTTACTTTGCCATGTTCAGGTCCTGTAGCATGTAGTTTTGTTGCTCCGAGGAGTGCTACCTGATCTGAAATTCCAGACAAGTGTTAATTTCACGAAGTCTGAAATCTGTTTGCCATATGCATTTTTCCATGCTTGTTTGAACCTGTTAAAGGATGAATTGGCCGTAGCTCAGTGCTAGACTTTTGTTAAGCATCATGAATGCATCCCTGCCATGTATTTTGTTGTCATGTTTGGGTGCTGTAGCTTGTTCATCTCTTTGCATTTAGATGGCTACTTGCTGTAAATCGCAGACCGGTGTCATATTTGAATCGCTTGCCATTTCCAAAGTGGAACCTAGTATTGCTATGGTTAAAGATCTCTTGGAAGAAAGTGTAGATGGGCATGTTCTTTACTTCTGTGAAGAAGCTGCTAGAATTGCCAAACCAGATAAAAAAGATAAACATAGACCTGTTGCTAGCATGCTCGTTGTCTCAGTTAAAATAGGAGATCACTGTTATCATGGTTTATGTGACATAGGTTCTAGTGTGAGCGCTATTCCTTACACCTTATATCAAGAAGTTATGAATGACATAGCACCCACAAAGATAGAAGACATAGATGTTACTATTAAACTTGCTAATAGAGACACTGTATACCCAATTGGAATTGTTAGAGATGTTTAAGTCTTGTGTGGGAAAATAAAATACCTACTGATTTTCTTGTTCTTGCTTCCCCACAAGATGACTTTGGTCCCATTATCTTTGGTAGAGCTTTCTTGAACACCGTTAATGCTAGAATAGATTGTAAGAAACAAATTGTCGGTGTTAGTTTTGGTGATGAGTCTCATGGGTTTAATTTTTCAAAGTTTAGTAGAAAGCTTCATGAAAAAGAATTGCCAAGTAAATATGAATTATTTGGTCTTGCTTCTATTGTTGTGCCTCCTACTGATCCATAGAACAATATTTTCTCGACCATGAAAATGATTTACATATGCATGAAATAAATGAAATAGATAAGATTTTCTTTGAACAACGTCCTCTGCTTGAACACAATTTGCCTATTGAAACTCTAGAAGGTCCTCCTCCACCTAAAGGTGATCATGTGTTTGAAGTAAAACAATTGCCAAACACTTCGAAATATGCTTAACTTGATGAAAGTAAGATATATCCTGTTATTATCAGTGCTAACCTTTTAGAACATGAAAGTTCTAAGGAAGCACCGAGCTGATATTGGATATACTCTTGATGATTTAAAGGGCAGTAGTCCCACTCTATGTCAGCACAAAATTAATATGGAACCTAATGCTAAACCCGTTGTTGATCACCAACATTGGTTATGTCCGAAAATGAAGGTAGTGGTAAGAATGAAAATATTAAAACTTCTGGAAGCAGGTATAATCTATCCTATAGCTGATAGTAGATGGGTAAGTACTGTTGATTGTGTCCCTAAGAACGGAGGTATAACTGCTGTTCCTAATGATAAGAATGAACTTATTCCACAAAGAATTGGTACAGGCTATAGAATGGTAATTGATTTTAGAAAATTAAACAAAGCAACTAGAAAAGATCATTACCCTCTGCCTTTTATTGATCAAATGCTTGAAAGATTGTCTAAGCACACACATTTTTGCTTCCTTGATGGACACTCAGGTTTTTCACAAATACCTGTTTCTCAACCTGATCAAGAAAAGACCACTTTTACTTGTCCCTTTGGAACTTATGCTTATAGACGTATGCCTTTCGGTTTATGTAATGCACCTGCTACTTTTCAAAGATGTGTGACTTTTATATTCTCTAACTTTTGTGAAAATACTATTGAGGTTTTCATGGACGACTTCTCTGTTTATGGGAAGTCTTTTGATGATTGTTTAAGAAATCTTGATCGAGTTTCGCAGAGATGTGAACAAACAAATCTTGTCTTGAATTGGGAGAAGTGCCTCTTAATGGTTAATGAAGGCATTGTCTTCGGTCATAAAATTTCTGAAAGAGGTATTGAAGTGGACAAAGCTAAGGTTGATCCAATTGAGAAAATGCCATCTCCTAAAGATATAAAAGGTATTCGTAGTTTCTTAGGTCCTGCTAGTTTCTATAGGAGATTTATCAAAGACTTTTCTAAAATTTCTAGGCCTCTTACGAATCTTTTGCAAAAGGATATTCCTTTTGTTTTTGATGATGATTGTTTAGAAGCCTTTGAAACACTCAAGAAAGCCTTAATTTCTGCACCTATTGTTCAACCACCTGATTGGAACTTGCCTTTTGAAATTATGTGTGATGCTAGTGATTATGTTGATGATGTCGTTCTATGACAACGAGTTGATAAGAAATTGAATGTTATTCATTCTGCTAGTAAAACTCTAGACAGTGCTCAAGGAAATTATGCTACTCCTAAAAAGGAATTCTTAACAATGGTGTTTGCTTGTGATAAATTTAGACCTTCTATTGTTGTTCCAAAGTAATTGTTCACACCGATCATGTTGCTATTAAATATCTTATGGAAAAGAAAGATGCTAAACCTAGACTTATTCAATGGGTTCTCTTGTTACAAGAATTTGATTTACATATCATTGATAGAAAAAGGAGCTGAGAACCCCATAGCAGAGAATCTATCTAGGCTTGAAAAAGTGCCAGATGACCCACTACCTATTGATGATAGTTTTCCTGATGAGCAGTTTCTGAAATAAATGTTGCTCATAATACTCCTTGGTATGCTGATTATGCTAACTACATTGTTGCTAAATATTTACCACCTAGCTTTACTTATCAACAAAAGAAAAAATTCTTCCATGATTTAAGACACTACTTTTGGGATGACCCACATCTTTATAAACGAGTAGATGGTATTATTAGACGTTGTGTACCTGAGCATGAACATGGACAAATCCTATGGAAATGTCACTCCGAAGCTTATGGAGGACATCATGCCGGAGATATAACTGCTCACAAGGTATTGCAATATGGATTTTATTGGCCTACTCTCTTCAAGGATGCCCGTAAATTCGTCTTATCTTGTGATGAATGTCAAAGAATAGGTAATTTCGGTAGGCGTCAAGAAATGCCTATGAACTACTCACTTGTTGTTGAACCATTTGATGTTTGGGGATTTGATTACATAGGACCTTTTCCTTCCCCTAATGGGTATACACATATTTTGGTTGCTATTGATTATGTTACTAAATGGGTAGAAGCTATTCCAACCAATAGTGCTGATCACAACACCTCTATTAAAATGCTTAAGGAAGTTATTTTCCCAAGGTTTGGAGTCCCTAGATATTTAATGACTGATGGTGGTTCACACTTTATTCATGGTGCTTTCTGCAAAATGCTTGCCAAGTATGATGTTAACCATAGAATAGCATCACCTTATCATCCTCAGTCTAGTGGTCAAGTTGAACTTACACTAGTAGAAAAAGGGCCATTTGTCCCGGTTCGTAAGGGCCTTCTGTCCCAGTTTTGGAACCGGGACTAAAATGTCGTTACTAATGCCTTTGGCCTTTAGTCCTGGTTCTTAGACGAACCGGGACAGATGGTCCTCCATGTGGCCGCTGCGGCTAGCCTAGGCAGGGGGGACTTTGGTCACGGTTGGTGACACCAACCGGGACCAAAAGGCGAGCTGAGGTTTTTTTTTGAAAGGGGCTAGTTTAGGGGTTTTGGGGGTTAATTTAGGTTGTTATTAGCTAGCTAATAGAGAGAAGTGTCCTCTCTTATATCTCCATGCTTGGTTTACCAACGCTACTGCTATGCCTAAACGTGGCTTAGATTGAAGTGAAGGCAACATGTGGTGCATGTCGAAAGTAATACTAATCCTAACTTGATCAAGTTTGGATTGTACTACTCTCGACATGCACCACATGCATGTTGCCTTCACTTCAATCCAATCCATGTTCATTTCACCCGCTGATATATAATAACACTTCATGCTCGCATCATGCATCATCATATATAATTGCAAGTCCTACTAATCATCATCACACAACTTCTACTCGTTATTAATAACAAGTCATTCGATCTTCATCCTCATAGTCATCGAACCAACCCTACTTAATTGTTCTTAGCACATGATCATTAGTATTAGGTAGGACCTAAATACCCGCTTTAAGGTAAAATAGCATAAAACAATATAGACCCTGACTCTCCATTATGGAGAATGGAGATCATCCTGTCTCCGATTCTTACACTTTGCTTCCTTTTGCTTCCAAGAACCTCCTTACGACTGTCCATACATTTTTTCCATCCTTTGATTTGCATGTCTCCATTTCTTTTAGAAATCCGGTATGGTCAGTTGAGATTCGTAGGATTACCTGGCTGTATGTTCAAAACATTAAGGCTACCTTTCTGATACATCAAATGAGGCACACAATTCTCTGGGATTATTTGTAGACAAACATAGTAATAACTTCATAGTTAGCAAATGATGTACTAGTTTTAGAAGTATGCAAAAGATGCACGGATGTCGTAATAGTAAAAAATCTTACTAGGGTATCTCCATAGTAGTTACCGTAGTTCAACACATGCACTAGTGGCACGTATTGACCATAATGTTGAGGAGTTTGATTGTAGATATTGTAATTCTCAAGATCAGTACAAAATGCAATCATATGATTTTTCTCCTCATAAGTTAATTCGGGGCCTTCAGTGTAGTAGGTTCTGTCTACCATCTTCCGCACATTCTTTGAAGAATGAAAATAAGCTGTGAATGGAAATAAGCTGTCAGCTATTTTGAAATGAACAATATAAATTAGCTAATAACTATGTTTGAGAAACTCACATAGCGGTAGAATTAGAGGCGTATCAACAAGGACCCAAATGTCCATATTGTCTTGCTCGATTTCAGGATCACCAAGATCCATGGTGACAAGCATATGCTCATGAAAACCATACATCTTGCAAAGTGCTTCCCATTTTTTGCAACCAAAATGGGTTATGCTCTTAGAATTGTACAACTTTACTTCAAAATCCACACCATGATGGGTCCGTAGGTGAATTTTCTTTGTTTAGAATCTTTCATGGTCTTCAAAACCCATCCTCTCCAAGACATAGCGTCTTGCATGACATGGGATAAGCTAGTCGAAATGTAAAAGATGAAAATTACACGTTGAAATAGTTGAAGTCGTGCTTAATTACGAAAAAAACACTGGTCGTCATTGCGCACTGTTTCAACATCGAAGGTCTCCTCCAGCTTAATGCTAAAGCGCCGATCTTCGTCCAGGTGAGGCATGTCGCACAGACCTCGGTCGTCGTGGCACCAATCGCACTCCCCTGGGAGACTTTCGTCGTCCGACTACGACATTTCCTATGTTCATAATTCAAATATTAAACTTACAATTAAATCTTATAGGACTCATATTGACTGGAGATTTGGCTGGTCTGACCTCGAGGTCGGAGGGGGGTCGGTGATGGGGACGACGACGGGGATGATGGAGGGGCTCCTAGATTTCTGCAAAAGCAAAAACCCTATAAGCTATCAACTAATCAAATGCATACACCTTGCATAGTGCTCTGCAATTTTAGCATTCAAAGTAGGAGTACTTTTCTAATTTGAGCATTCAATAAGCAAAACCAAATCGTAAAATAAAGAGAAGGAACCATCACAGGATCATAGCTTCAGTGAGGTCCCTGAAGAACCTGCCAGGTATTGTCGAACCTGCCCTCCAACGCAACCATGTAGCGACGGACGTGCTCGTCCTCCTCGCTGACACGGTGATGTACCACCTCCGCGGTGTCCGGAAGCCTCGGCACCGTCACTGGCCCACGCGACCGCCACCAAACAAGGATCGGGTTAACGACGGGCTGGCTCCTCACCAACCTACGCCCCCCGGAAGGTAGCACCTCCCAATACCAGCCCGGTGGAGCCTAGTCCCAGACATGGCCCCTCTGGTCGAGCCGTCCTCCTCCGCCGAGTCGACGACAAGGATGCGGGATAGGCATCGTCAACACCGATGTGGGAATAATTGCTTGAACTAAAAAATAAACTATTTGTATTAATTTTCTTGCTAAAAATGAACTACTTATATAGTAAAATGAAGTAGTTTTATTAAAACAACTAGTTCAACTACTAAGCAATTACTATAAATAAAATAAAGTACTCCCTCTGTTCCCTAATATAAGGTGTATAGTTTTTGGCACGGAAATTAAAGAACGCATGTGGAGGAAAAATTTCACAAGTTCTTGGCGAGATTACACCTAACTAATTGACATGAGAAAATAGAGGAGCTAGCCTAATATATGGAAATGTAATAAATTCACTAAAAACATTATCCAGACGAGTGGTGCAATGCAATACACCTTATATTTCGGATTTTTTCTCAAAAATCTATACACCTTATATCAAGGAACAGAGGGAGTAGTACTTACTATAAATAAACTACTTCTATATATAGTCTGGTTCCTCTTGATCTTCAGCAGCTTCCCCGTTTGCAGCATCATCGGGCACATCGTCTGGTTCCTCTTGATCTTCAACAGCTCCCCCTGTTGCAGCATCACTGTATTCAAGGGGCACATAGTTGTCATCGTCCTCTTCTTCTTCGTTGTCTTCCATCATAACCCTTATTTCTCCGTGCTTCGTCCAAACATTATAGTGTGGCATGAAACCCTTATAAAGCAGGTGGGTGTGAAGGATTTTCCAGTTAGAGTAAGACTTCGTATTCCCACATATAGGGCATGGACAACACATAAAACCATTCTGCTTGTTTGCCTCAGCCACTTCGAGAAAATTATGCACGCCCTTAATGTACTCGGGGGTGTGTCTGTCACCATACATCTATTGCCGGTTCATCTACGTGCATTATATATAATTATGTGTGTCAAAAGTAAGAAAATTAGACAAGTATCTATCTAAAGTAAGAAAATCAGACAAGTATCTATCTAAAGTAAAAAAATCAGAAAGAAGATAAGAACAAGAAACTCACTAAATCTAGACGAGATCGGCGCGGGCGATTGACGACGGTGAAAATGGGGACGGGGCGTGACGGACCGCTAAATCTAGACAAATCTCGGGAAAAATGGAGCTCCGAGGTCGAGCTTCGAGAGGAGAAAGCTTAACTAGTGTGGCTCGGGCATTTCATCGAACACCTCATGTGCATAGGAGGTGAGCTAGAGCACCCAAATGCCCTCCCCTCGCCGGCCAGAAAAAACAGAGCACTATGGAGTGCTCTGCCGCGGCGACGGGTATATATAAGCAACTTATTTGTCCCGGTTCGTGACAGGAACCGGGACTAAAGCCCCCCTTCTATACCGGTTCTAGGCACGAACTGATACCAATGGCTGTGGGCCAGGGGCGCGGCCCATTGGTCCCGGTTCGTGCCAAGAACCGGAACAAATGGATATAGACGAACCGGGACCAATGCCCAAGAGGCCTCGGCTGGCCCCCTGGGCTCATGAATCGGGACTAATGCCCCCCATGGGTCCCAGTTCATGAAGAACCGGGACAAATGGGCTGGCCAGGCCCGAACCAAAGCCCTATTTTCTACTAGTGTTAGCAATTGAGAAATAAAATTAATTTTGAAAAAGACAATCAATAGGTCCAGGAAGAATTGGTCTAAAAAATTAGACGATGCACTTTGGTCTTATAGAACAGCATATAAAAATCCTACGAGTATGTTTCCTTATAAAATGGTCTATGGAAAAGCTTGTCATTTGCCTCTTGAGTTAGAACATAAAGCATGTTGGGCCATCAAACAACTCAAATATGATCTCAAACTTGCTGTTGAAAAGAGGTTATTTGATATTAGCTCATTAGATGAATGGAGAACCGAAGCTTATCAAAATGCAAAATTATTCAAAGAAAAAGTTAAAAGATGGCATGACAAAAGAATCCAAAAGTGTGAGTTTAAAGTCAGAGAATATGTTCTTTTGTATAACTCTCGTTTTAGATTCTTTGCACTAAAACTCCTCTCAAAATGGGAAGGTCCCTATGTTATCGAGGTGGTTTATCAGTCTGGAGCCATCAAAATAAAGAACGCCGAAGGTACTAACCCAAAGGTTGTCAATGGGCAACGAATAAAACATTATATCTCAGGTAAGCCCATTAATGTTGAAAGTAATATTATCCAAACTATGACACCAGAAGAACACATAAAAGAGTCCTTCCGGAACACTCCAGAATCGTGAAAATAAGGAAGTACGTGATACGGTAAGTAAATGGACTCCGAAAAATCCGCACAAATATTTTTTTGTCAGTTTTGGAATATTTTAGAAAAATAGGAAAATAAGAAACTTCCAGGAAGCGTACCCTGGTAGGCACAAGACACCAGGGCGCGCCAGGCAGCCTGGCGCGCCTAGGTGGGTTGTCCCACCTAGGACACCTTCCAGACTCCGATTTTCTACAATTTGCTTGTTCCCAAAGATAAAAAAATCTATATATACTTCTCGAACCTGTTAACCACCGTATCACGGAGAAATCCTCTGTTCTTCTTTCTTGTTGTTTACTGTGTAGTTTTGAAAATATGTCGTCCCAAGACTCAAGCCTGGTGCGCCCAGGTGGGTTGTGGCCACCTGGAACGCCTTCCGTACTCCGATTTTATACAGTTTGCTTGTTCCCCAAAATAAATAAATAAATAAATAAATAAATATATATATATATATATATATATATATATATATATATATATATATACTTCTCGAACCTGTTAACCACCGTATCACGGAGAAATCCTCTATTCTTCTTTCTTTGTGTCTTCTGTGCAGTTCTGAAAATATGTCGTCCCATGACTCTGATGCAGAGAGCTATGCCTCACATCTCATTGCTGACCCAAAGACCTACGGAGATCTATCTCCTTATGGTCAAACTACAGATGACGAGGAGGATGCTCACTTGATGAGGATCAATGATTCAAGCTCGGAGGAGGAGGATGTTCCTCTACCTCAACCTGGGGATATGCACGTGGAGTTCAAGAAGTCAAGTCTCCCTAAGAGAGCTAACCGGTCTAAAAACCAATCTATTCCTTTTCATTTTCGACAGAAAAGCAAAGGGGATTTATCTGACAAGACCTTGAAGCTGGAGCTGGAAGTCGATGATTTAAAGGAGGAAATTTCTCTCCTCAACTACAATATAAAAAAGTTGAAGGCACAATTGCCATCACCACCATCATCTTCTTCACCACCAAAAGAAAATTGAGTATCGGGTATAGGCACTCCCCTTGGCTTCCGCCAAGCTTTGTGGAGGTTCCCCGGTATCGTGTCATTCCACTATCTTTTTTCCATTACTTATTTTAGTTCAATCTTTTGCTTAAGATGCCTAAAAGTTTAGTGCGATCCTTTCTTCTTTGAGAGTTTTCTTAGTGGTCTATCCTTGTAATCATGTGCAAGATATATAATAAAGTTTAGTTTCAGGTTTTTATTTCTTTACTTTCATGTTGCAAATAAAAGAAAAGAAATAAGGAAGCAAAAGATCATATACTAATCTTATGGTAGGTGATGACACCACATAAGGAAAAGTATAAGTAGAAAATTTTATTAGAGATTGACAAACATAGCATTAGTCAATGATGCAACTCATGAAATAATTAATAAGGTAAGAGAAGATTTACATATAAATATATACTATCCTAGATATCTTTTGTGATCGTGAGCCCTCATCAAATTATTATATGCCAAAATTGTTGACGTTGGACAAGGAAGACAACTTAATGGTTTATGTTTGTTTATATTCACATAGAAGTCGTATTGTCATGGATCCTTTAACATGTGGTGCTTGCCCCTATCTTTGCTAGCCAAAAAATCCACACTAAGTATAGATTCTACTTGTGCATCCAAAACCCCTTAAACCAAATCTTATTTTCAAGTGTCCAGCATACCTACCAAGGGATTGAGCAAGATCCCTCAAGTAAGTTGTCATCAGTTCAAAAAGGCAATAAAAATTGCTTCTAAAAGTGTGAGATCATTTAGTGTAAGAGAAAATTGAGCGTTGCATGAACTTGTGACGGTGAACAATAAAAGAGGCAGACTACATAACAAAGATTGCTATCGCAAGGGGCAACACAACGTTATGTTCCTTTGCGCTAAGGGGTTGAGCATACAAACAAATAAGTGCATGGCAACCTCTGCTTCCCTCTGCGAAGGGCCTATCTTTTACTTTTATGTATTTACTTTTATGCAAAGAGTCAAAGTTTTCCTTCTATTCCTTTTTATTTTTCTCATTTGACAAGCAGTATGTGGTGAGGAAAGATCTAGGAACATATGTCTAGTTGAATATAGATAGCATGAGTTATTATTGTTGACATCACCCTTGAGGTGAATACGTTGGGAGGCGAAACTATAAGCGCCTATCTTTCTATGTGTCTGGTTGAAACATTTTGCTCATGTGTACGCGGTGAGTGTTAGCAATCATAGAAGACTATATGATGGTTGAGTATGTGGACTTGACTAAAGGCTCCGATACGTGACCCTTCTTGAAAGATGATGAATTTTAGTTGCAAAGTTGACTAAGAACATAGTTTGTTGGTTTTTAATAGAGTTTTTGCTTAATACTTCAATAGTGTGATGAATTATCACTTATTCATGAGAAGTCTATGATAAGAGCATTATGATAAAAGCTTTATGTTTAAGTTTGTTGCTGTTATAATAATGAACATGATGCTTCTATGCCCGTACTTTATTTTTATCGACACCTCTCTCTCTCTAAGCATGTGGAAATGTTTTTTGATTTCAGTTTTTGCTTGAGGACAAGCAAGGTCTAAACTTGGGGGAGTTGATACGTGAATTTTGCATCATGTTTTCTTACTCTTATTTATGATGTTTTTATCCATAATAATGCTTTTTGGAGTAATTCTAATGCCTTTTCTCTCATAATATGCAAGATATACACAAAGAGGGAGAATTCCAGCAGTTGGAAATATGCACCTAGAAAAGCTATGTCAGGCCACCTATTCTACACAACTCCAAACAAGCTGAAACTTCACTGAGATTTTTTATCAAATATATGAAGAATATTGGAGCAAATAACTACCAGAGGGGGCCGACCAGGTGGGTACAACCCACCTGGGCGCGCAAGGGAGCCCAGGAGTGCCCTGGTTGGTTGTTCTAATCCAGGCCCACCTCCCATGCACATCTTCTGGTATATAAGTCATTTTGACATAGAAAAATTCAGGAGAGGACTTTTGATACAGAGCGTCGCCCTCTCGAGGCGGAACTTGGGCAGGAGCACTTTTGCTCTGCGGAGGAGCGATTTCGCCAGGGGAACTTCCCTACCGGAGGGGGAAATCATCATCATCATAATCACCAACAACTCTCCCATCTTTGGGAGGGCAATCTCCATCAACATGTTCAACAGCACCATCTCCTCTCAAACCCTAGTTCATCTCTTGTGTTCAATCTTGTTACCGGAACTATAGATTTGTGCTTGTGGGTGATTACTAGTGTTGATTACATCTTGTAGTTGGTTACTATATGGTTTATTTGGTGGAAGAGTATATGTTCAGATCCAATATGTTATTTAATACCCCTCTGATCTTGATCATGATTATCATTTGTGAGTAGTTACTTTTGCTCTTGAGGTCACGGGAGAAATCATGTTGCAAGTAATAATGTGAACTTGATATGTGTTTGATATTTTGATAGTATGTATGTTGTGCTTCCCTTAGTGGTGTCATGTGAACATGGACTACATGACACTTCATCATATTTGGGCCTAAGGGAATGCATTGTGGAGTAGCAATTAGATGATGGGTTGCAAGAGTGATAGAATCTTAAACCCTAGTTTATGCGCTATTCCGTAAGGGACCGATTGGATCCAAAAGTTTAATCCTATGGTTAGAGTGACATCACCTAAGCACCGGTCCACCCACATATCAAATTATCAAAGTACCAAACAAAAATCAAACCAATATGATGAAAGTGACTAGATGAAAATCTCGTGTACCATCAAGAACACTTTGCTTATCATAAGAGACCGTTTTGGCATGTCCTTTGCCTCAAAAGGATTGGGCTACCTTGCTACAAATTATCTTGTTATCAAACTACATTGCTACATACAATTTCAGCACTTGCAGAGATTACCTTGCTGAAAACCACTTGTCATTTCCTTCTGCTCCTCGTTGGATTTGACACTCTTATTGAAAAGAGCTACAATTGATCCCCTATACTTGTGGGTCATCATTGCACACATACCAAGCTTCCCGCAGTGCTAATTCAGTTGCTTGATTCTCCTCTGAATGAGCTACAATCTGCTTTGCTGCTTCATTCTCCTCTGAATGAGCTACAATCTGCTTTGCTGCTTCATTCTCCTCTGAATTAGCTGCAATCTGCTTTGCTGCTTCATTCTCCTAATATGCTCTAATGCTACATTATCCTTTGTATTAGCATCAATCTGCTCTAATGTTGCATTCTGCTCTACATTTGTTGCTGCCCATTGTTTCCCTTCTCCAAATGAAGCATCCACTGGATTGGTACATTTCCTAGCAATATGCCCTAGGGTTCCACTTTTTCTGCACGTACGCTGTCTTTTTACACGACCCTCTTCACCTCTTCTGATCATGTTCTTCCTTGGTCTTCCTACTGGTCTAGTCAGTAGAGGAGAATGTAGTTTGAACCCTGGATCTACTATGTTCAATTGGTCATTCCCAAGAGTGCAGGCACATTGGAAGCATAAGCAGCCCTGAATTTGGCAACAGAAAAATATTCAGAGATGTATTGATCAACTTCACCATCTTCACCACCTATAACAGTCATCAGATGTAGGGCATGTCTTAATGGCTTCCCATGGAGGTGCCATTGCCTACAACTGCATTCCCTAGTTTCTAGGTTAACTGGATATCTCCATTCCCTGTTTTTACTGTCAGTATATCTTACCTTGGCCTCGTGGTTCGCCGCTCGAATGCATTTCAAATTCAGGCCTCTTGCCTTGTCATGCAATGACTTAACAAGAGATGGGAGCATAAGATGGTCAACATATTCTGTTTCTGCAATTCTTTCGCGAAGAGCCATTTTTATCATGATCATCTGCCGAATCTTATCAAATATTTGCCATATCAGAAGCCCTTTCAATGACTTGATCTTTGCATTGAAACACTCTGCCAGGTTACTGGTCACATAGTCTACTTTGCAGATTTCATTGAATTTGCTTCTTGACCACAACTTTCCAAGATGTGCTTCTAGGTACTCCTTCACCAGAGGATTGTGAGCATACAACACTCTCAAATGATGCTCATGCTTCCTCTCACTTCATGCGTATGATGCTGGCCATAAGTTCTCATCATACACTTTAACTTTGAATTTGTTTTAGAAATTCTGCGCCAGGTGTCGCATGCATTCCCTATGCTCCACTCCATGGAATACAATTTCCACTATACTCTCGAAACCCTTGGAAGCATCTGTGTGTATAGCTAAACCTGGGGGGCGTACCTATATGGTTGTGCAACTGCTGTAGAGATCAGGCCCAACTATCCTCAGACTCTGCCTCCACCACACCAAATGCAACTAGGAATAGCCAGTTGTGTCCATCAACTGCAGAAGCTGCCACTAGTTGTCCTCTTCACCTTCCATTCGAAGTAGTTGCATCAACAGCCAAATAGGAATGCAACCATCAAGAAACCCTTGCCAACAAGCCTTGAAACAAACAAAAGCCATCCTGTAGCACTCCTTCTGAAATGACTTCCCATTTATTTTGTATGTAACTGTATGCTTGTCAATCTCTACAACACTCCCTGGACTAGCAGCTTCCACTTTAGATTTAAATGTGTATTGCAACTGAAAGCTCTCATTCCAAGGACCATTAATCTTGTCAAGTGTCATTTCCTTAGCGAAGAAAATCCTCATGTAAGGTATATCAATCTTGTACTTCTCAAATAGCTTCCCATGGAGTGTTGTTGGACCAAGTGTTGGTGTTTCTCTCAACCAATCCAAAATTGCATCTACCAACCACCTAGTCTTTGCTAGCTTTGTTTTAGCCTTCCATCCTCCCCCTCCAGGTGGACATGTGTGCTGGTGTGTGTTCTTTTTTATCTGAAATAAAATGGGACCCAAACAAAATATTGTTAAAAAACATTACACAATGATCTGAAAATAAAATGAATTAGTATAAATTGAAATACACAGACCTGAATGAACTTGCTCCTCAACATATTTGATACATGCAACCTCCATCTACACCTATCATATGGGAAATGAATAGTGAACCTTGTTGGCTCCTATCAACCACATATGTATTTTCAATGAGAATGTAATATATAGTCACTGCATTACGATAGTCCACCATCGATTGGAATATGGCACCGACAGCTAGCTGAGGATCTTCCTTGTTCCACTCAATTGTTGGCATGTCCTCACAACCATATTCACCTAAAACTAGGTTGTCTATGTTCTCCTACCTCTCTTCATCGCCAGTGTCATCAAATCTAGCACGGATGATAGGTTGCTCTTGATATTCATCTTCCATTGCTTGTTTACTGACAGTATCTACAAGACCAGGGAACATATTCTCATCCTGATCATCATTTCGAGGCACCTCTTCGTCTAGCTCTACATCTTGCTGTACATTGGCCGCAACAGCGACATGAGAAGCACCATAAGAAGCTATAGCAGAAATATTGTTACTTTCAGAACCAGTAGCTTTGCTTGGTTTTGACCTACAAGGAGTGTCGGGGCGCTTGCTGTTAGAAGAGACAGAATATTTACCATTGTCACGTTCATTGCGGGGCTGAAGCACCTCGATAAGGATTTTACTGACGTGTCTTTCAACATTCAAACTAAAGAGCAATTCAGAATGCTCATCGCAAGTTAGTGGGAGAATTTTTTGCTCGGTACTGCTGAAAAATTTCAGTTCAACAACATCGGCAGGGCTCCACCCATATTAAGAATTTTGGAGCGTCGCGATCAAATCATTCAATGACATACTTGTTTCTACCACCTTTGGATAGAAAAGTCCAGTAATCATATGTGGTTTTCTACCGCGCAACATACTAACTTCCATCCTAACTGCCAGCCGGAAAGCAAGCGCGCGATCAATCCTATTCGATTCAAATAAGGAGAAGTTACAGTTAGGCCGGGAACAATTCAGCAAAATTTGATCAATTCACGCGACTAGCTGTCAAATAGGGCCGAATGTATGAACCAACAAATACTTTAGAGGGGAAGAGACACTTACCTAGGTGTAATCCATGATTTATCCACCACCGATTCGACCCAATCCTCTCCACAGTCGATGGGCTTGAGAACCTACTCCCCTAACATTGCTGCTTAATCATGAGGGGGTGTGGGGGTAGATCTAGAGGAGGGCACAACAGTGGCGGAGGCGAAATGGGGTTAGTGGTTGGAGGGCACGATGGCGGCAGAGGCTACACGATGGCGGCGGAGGGGGCAGAGCGGCCTGGTGCTGTTGTTGCTCGAGGTTCAGAGTTCAGACAAAGGTATCCCTCAGACAAGCTCATCTGACGTGTCTCAAGGCGACCCCACTCGTTATAGTTAACGGTCAATGGTTTGACCCAACAGCATCATCCATTGTGACCATTTACGAGGGTTTCAGGCAAGGGAGTGCGCAAAAGTGAGAAAAAGTTAAGAGCATGGGGATGAATGAGTAGAGCTAAGAAACCTAGGGCACAGATGTAAAAATCCCTTTACAAAAACAAAATAGGTCGAGTTCGTACCAGCTTTTCTCCATCTCCATCTCAATCATTTTATCATATATCATCATTCTTGCATTTCACTTGCATGATCGAACGGTGTGAATAATAATAATAGTGTAGGTGCATTGGACTAAGCTGGAATCTGTAAGCATTTATTCAAAGGAGAAGACAAGGTAATATGGGCTCTTTGTTAGATCAACAATAATGCATATGAGAGCCATTCAACATTTTCATCATGGTCTTCTCCTTACGACCAAAAGAAAGGAAAAAGAATTTCAAGAAACACACTAAAATATTTTTTGGAGTTTTTGTTTTTCTGAAGAAAGTAAAACAAGAACGCGAAAAACTATTTACATGGGAATGCTTCCCAACAAGCAAAACAAGAACTAAATAAGCTAGAAAGAAAAACTAAAAAGAAGTGAGAACTAATTTTTTTATTTTCTCAAAGTTTTTCAAACACACAAGAAGAAGGCAAGAAAAATAAAATTAACATGGATAATACAATGAAAAAGTATGAACACCGATAACTGAAATGAGTGTGTGAACATGAATGTAATGTTGGTGAGAAATACATACTCCCCCAAGATTAGGCTTTTGGCCTAAGTTGGTCTAGGGCCACGGCTCAAAGTAACCCTCTCCTTGATACTCCGAAGGGTCCTGAGGGTTCCACTGGTTGGCGAGCTCCAATGACTCCCACTGAAAAACATGCTCCTAATACGGGTCAGGAACTGGTGCTGACTCAGGTACTGGGGGGGGGGGGGTGGAAGAGCCCAAAATCTGTAGATGTCCACGGGCATAATAGTGTACCTTCCTGAACGAAGAAGGCAGAATAATAGTCCCACAAGTATCATGGCTAAATACTAGGTTGTAGAGGAGTCTCTTGTCCTTATCTTTCTTAATAAAATTGTTCACTAGCATACTATTGTAGTTCAAATATGTAGTGGGTAGCAGCATCTCCTCCTCCTCATCATGTGTAATAGGTATCTCAAAGCGTCTACCAAGGTGGGAGGCATAGATATATCTCCAAAGAAGGGACCCTTCGTTCTGTTTGTGTTTAATCGATGAGCAACAATAGCGCCCAAACTAAGATTTCTATCACAATATAAAGCATGGCGCAAAATAGCAAGGCCCGGGGCACTACGGCCTCCGCTCTTCCCACGACCAATCAACCATCTCCCAGCAAATATTTAATAATAGCATAAAATAGGAAAATGTAAGCTAGCCACTCTCACTTCTGACACCCCTCTCTCTTCCCCTATAATAGTTTCATCAATAAAGGCTTCCACGTCTCTACGACGTGGTTCACTGGTATTTCTTGAGCTTGTGTTGGTTTTCCCTTGAAGAGGAAAGGGTGATGCAACAAAGTAGAGATAAGTATTTCCCTCAGTTAATAACCAAGGTATCAATCCAGTAGAAGATACACGCAAGCCTCCAATCTATGCAACTGCACAAACAATCAAACAGTTGCACCCAACGCGATAAAGGGGTTGTCAATCCCTTAACGGTCACTTGCAAGGATGAGATCTGATAGAGATAGATATAAAATATTAATAAAACATTAAATAAAATATAAGTAAATAAATTCCAGCAAGGTATTTTTGGGTTTTTTGGTTTATATATTTGAAAATATATGATGGAAAATAGACCCGAGGGGCATAGGTTTCACTAGACGCTTCTCTCTTGAAGGAAAATAATACGGTGGGTGAACAAATTACTGTCGAGCAATTGATAGAAAGGAGCAAAGTTATGATGATATCCAAGGAAATAATTATGAATATAGGCATCACGTCTGTGTCAAGTATACCGACTCCTGCCTGCATCTACTACTATTACTCCACACATCGACCGTCATCTAGCATGCATCTAGAGTACTAAGTTCATAAGAACGGAGTAACGCCTTAAGTAAGATGACATGATCACTACGGGAAATAGTTAATTTGTCGTCAGGAGGCGTCTTTGCCGTCAGCTTTTTGTCGGGAAGACGGCAAAGAAAAGGTTTGCCGTCATCAGCAGATGGCAAAGAAAAACTGACGGTAAAATAGACTTTGCCGTCTGCAAAAAAACACAGACGGCAAATCGCTCACTTTGCCGTCTGCAAAAAAAACACAAACGACAAATCAGTCACTTTGCCGTTTGCAAACCAAATCACAGACGTCAAAGATCTTTGCCGTCTGCATTTTTTCGTTACAGACGACAAAGAGCATGTTTTGCCATCTATAATATAAAGCACAGACGACAAAGATATTACAGACAGGAAAATATGCTCTTTGTCGTCTGTAATAGAGAACACGCCTCGCGGATCGATCTCCTGGATCGATGAGGTGGCACGATCCTTACCACTCGATGTCTCCCGCTTCTCTCGCACGCCCCCACATCCTCTCTCTCTCCCCACATTCTCTTTCTCTGTCCACCCATCGACGCAACCGAACGGCCCCACCCACCTCGCCCGTCCTCTCACCCACGACAGTCACAAATCCCACCGAGAGGCCCGCCCCGGTGCTCCCCCCAAGAGGCCCCTGCCCGTGCTCCCTCAGGCCGGCGCAACGCCGTCGCACGCCTCTAGCGCGGTCTGTTGCCTCTCGCGCACCCCCTCCCGCACGCATGCCTCTGCGCCACCCGAGGTCTCACCTCCTCCCCCGACTCTCCTTGTCCAGGCGGGCACCAGCGCCGGCAGGCACCACACGCCGGCCAGGCGACCAGTGCGGCAAGTCAACCGCTGCCGCCAGAGATGGGCGGCTCCTCGTACGTGTGCGGCTGACCCTCGCTGAACTACTCTGCGTCTGCCCCTCGCCGGACCCCGCTGCGCTCGAGACTCCACACACTCTTTCTTCCTCCCCTCGCGGAACACAGCCACGACCATCCCTCACCAGACCCCGCCATGGCCACCCCTCGCCGGACCACACCGCAGCTGTCACTCACCAGACCCCACTGCGGGCGTCCCTCACCAGACGTCACCGGAGACCAAACCCTGCCGTGGTAGCCTCTCGCTCTCTGCCCCAAGCGCCGAAGCTCGTCCAGCAGTGGCAGAAGTTGACGGAGTTGGCAACTCTGGTGACCACCAAAGCAGAAGCCACCCTGTGAACGATTTGACTGACATATTTTTTAAAAAATAAAATACAATCTTCGTCGTTTGTATTTTGGTCCGGATGACGGAAAAGGAAACATTTTGCCTGACGGCAAAGAGTGCATACTTTGCCATCTGTTATTTTTGCGGCAGACGGCAAATCTGTAGTTTGCTGTCGACAAATTCTTTGCCATCTGCCCGATGAAAAGCTAACGGCAAAGCAGCCTTTGCTGCGACCCTCTTTGCCGTCTATGTTTACCATCAGCCGGCCGACGGCAATCTCTTTGCCGTCTGTATTTCACTCTTTGTCGTCTGTACTCACCAGGCCACAAATTAACTGTTTCCCATAGTGGATGTAGAGGGATAAACTCAAGCAATATGATGAAAACACCTTGATGGCAAGAATACAAATATGTGCCTCGCTACCCCTACTTTTTCATTGGGTGAGAACACCGCAAGATTGAACCCAAAACTAAGCACCTCTCCCATTGCAAGAAAAACGAATCTAGTTGGTCAAACCGAACCAATAATTCAATGAGAAAAACAAAGATATCAAACCATGCATATAAGAATTCAGAGAAGATTCAAATAATATTCATAGATAATCTGATCATAAATCCACAATTCATCAGATCTGGACAAACACACTGCAAAAGAAGATTACCTCAGATAGAACTCCAAGAATATCAAGGAGAACATTGTATTGAAGATCAAAGAGAGAGAAGAAACCATCTAGCTACTTGCTATGGACCCATAGGTCTATGGTAAACTACTCACGCTTCATCGGTAAGGCAATATAGTTGATGTAGATGCCCTCCGAAATCGAATCCCCCTCCGGCAAGATGCTGGAAAAGTCCCCAAGATGGGATCTTACGGAAACAGAGGCTTGTGGCAGCGAAAAAGTATTTCGGTGGATGCTTATATTGGTTTGGGAGTATTTGGGAATTTATAGGCTAGGTTGGAACAGTGCCGAGGGGCCCACAAGCCCGGGGAGCCCTCCTAGAGCGTCCCCTGAGGGCTTGTTGACCCTCGGGACTCTTCTGCCTTCCTCTCCAAGTCCTACATGTGTCTTCTGGTCCAAGAAAAATCATCATAAAATTATAATCCGTTTGGACTCCGTTTGATATTCCTTTTCAGTTAAACTCAAAAACAAGGAAAAACAGAAACTGGGACTGGGCTGTGGGTTAATAAATTAGTCCCAAAAATAATATGAAATAGCATAATAATGCATACAAAACATCCAAAATAGATAATATAATAGCATGGAACAATTAAAAATTATAGATACCTTGGAGACGTATCAAGCATCTCCAAGCTTAATTCCTCTCGTCCTCAAGTAGGTAAATGATAAAAGCAGAATTTTTGATGTTGAATGCTACCTAACATATTTATCCATGTAATTTTCTTTATTGTGGAAAGAATATTCAGATTCATAAGATTCAAAACAAAATTTGAATATTAACATAAAAACAATAATACTTCAAGCATACTATTAAAGCAATCGTATCTTCTCAAAATAACATGGCGAAAGAAAGTTATCCCTACAAAATCATATAGTCTGGCTATGATCCATCTTCATCACAAAAAGTATTTTATCATGCACAACCTCGATGATAAGCCAAGCAATTGTTTCGTACTTTTTATGTTCTCAATTGAAACGCCCTCGATGCGGCTATATCTCCTACGTGTCGGAGCACGACTTAGAGGCATAACCGCATTGAAAGCAATGTCGCAAGTAAGGTAATCTTCACAACATCACATGTAATATAGATAATAAAGGGAAAGGTAACTAGTTGGCTTACACTCGCCACTTCACACAAAGTACATAAATAGCATTACATCAACCAATACAATCATGGTCCGACTACGGTACCAAAATAAAAGATCAACCCCAACATGCGACATGGTCCCGATCGCCCCAACTCGGCACCACTACTGATCATCAGGGAAAGACACATAGTAACGGCGTGAGTCCTCGTCGAACTCCCACTTGAGCTCAAGCGCATCATCTGGAACGGAATCATCGGGTCCTGCATCTGGTTTGGAAGTAATCTGTGAGCCACAGGGACTCAGCAATCTCGCACCCTCGCGATCAAGACTATTTAAGCTTATAGGTAAGGCAAGGTAATAAGTGGAGCTGCAGCAAGCGACTAGCATATATGGTGGCTAACCTGTTCGCAAAAGAGAGTGAGAAGAGAAGGCAAAGCACGAACGAAGAACTAGAGAACAACCTATGGCAAACATTACTCCAACACTGTGTTCACTTCCCGGACTCCGCCGAGAAGAGACCATCACGGTTACACACACAGTTGATTCATTTTAATTAAATTAAGGTTCAAGTTAATCTACAACCGGACATTAACAAATTCCCATCTGCACATAACCGCGGGCACGGCTTTCGAAAGTTCAAATCCCTGCAGGGGAGTCCCAACATAGCCCATGACAAGCTCTCACGGTAAACGAAGGATATTCCTTCTAGCGGGAAGACCCGATCAGACTCGGAATCCCGGTTACAAGACATTTCGACTAGGTAAAATAAATCTAGCAACACCGCCCGAATGTGCCGACAAATCCCGATAGGAGCTGCACATATCTCGTTCTCAGGGCACACTCGGATAAGCAATCCATACAACTAAAACCAGCCCTCGAGTTTCCCTGAGGTGGCGCTGCAAGGGGCTCTAGGTTGGACCAACACTCAGAGGAGAACTGGCCCGGGGGGTTTAAATAAGATGACCCTTGGGCTCCGGAAACCCAAGGGAAAAAAGAGGCTAGGTGGCAAATGGTAAAACCAAGGTTTGGCATTGCTGGAGGAGTTTTATTCAAGGTGAACTGTCAAGGGGTTCCCATTATCACCCAATCGCATAAGGAACGCAAAATCCGGGAACATAACACCGATATGACGGAAACTAGGGCGACAAGAGTGGAACAAAACACTAGGAAAAAAGGCCGAGCCTTCCACCCTTTACCAAGTATATAGATGCATTAAGATAACAAGATAATATAATGATATCTCAACAAGAATATAATGTTCCAACAAGGAACGATCTCCAATCTTCACCTGCAACTAGCAACGCTATAAGAGGGGCTGAGCAAAGCGGTGACATAGCCAATCAATGGTTTTCTAGGACATGGTGGGTTAGAGGTTTGACATGGCAATTTGGGAGGCATGATAAGCAAGTGGTAGGCATCGTAGCATAGGCATAGCAAAAGAGCGAGCATCTAGCAAAGCAAAGATAGAAGTGATTTCGAGGGTATGATCATCTTGCCTGCAAAGTTGTCAAAGTTGACTGGATCCTCGAAAGCAAACTCAACGGGCTCCTTGTTAGCGAACTTGTCTCCCGGCTCTAACCAAACAAGACAAACAAGCAAAAAGGACACAATCAACCACGTGCAAAACTCAAAACAACATGATGCAAACATGGTATGCTATGCGGGATGCGGTATGTGATGCATATGCAAGATTTGACAAGGAATGATAGAACCTGGCCTCAACATGGAAATCCAAGAGTTCCACTGGAAAGATGAAGTGATTTCAGTTGAAATCGATATAAAGATCACCGGAATCGGATGCACGGTTTGGAAATGGCAAGCAAAACAAATATGGCACCGGTCTGCGATAAACAACAAGTAGCCATCTAAATGCATCGTGACAATTATGCTACAGCACTCAAACATGGAAAACAAATATATGGCAGGGATCCACTCATGATGCTCGACAAAATATGAACACTGAGCTACGGCCAATTCATCCATTAACAGGTTCAAACAAGCATGGCAAAAGTGCAATTGATAAACAGGTTTCAGACTTAGTGAAATTAACACTCGTCTGGAATTTCAGATCAGGTAGCACACTTTGGAGCAAGAAAACTATATGCTACGGGAACTTAACATGGAAAATGAAGGCATGGCATGAAGCTACTCAAAGAGCTTAACAAAAGTTCCTTAGTGACCTTGAGCCAAAAGGGATCAGAAAATACAATTGCAAGCATGTGAACATGGCAAAAACATATTCAGATCTCAGACTTAGTGAAAAACTGGAGCATGCAAATCTGTTAACGAGTAGGCATGTTTACGAGCTTGATGCACTCACTACAGAGCAAGTCATGACAATCTAAGCATACACCCATCTAGAATACACATTATAGAAGCTATACATGGCAAGAACAACAACATAGCGTGGACGTATCAACAACAACATCCTCAGCAAAATCGCTAACAAGTAGACAATTTGGCCAGATTCACGAAATAGCAAAAGTAGAGCTTGATTGACTCAAGTTAGGGTGCTCCATAATTGCAAAAAAAGACATGGATGGATATAGCACTACAAGATTAACAAATCATCCTTACTGATCATTCTCAAAAGAGGCACGGATCACTAGGAAACAACATGAACATAAGGCATATTGATAAAAACAGATCAAGGACTTAGTGAAATTTCTAAGTCCCTGAAATCAACATTAACGAATGCACCACTTTGCAAGCTTGTTATAGTCACCACACATATCACAAAAATACATGGATAGCACCTCTGTAAAGATGGAAAAGCATATAACAAAACACATGTAGAGCTCAAGAGCATATCATGCACACAATAAACATGACAAAAATGACAAATAGCTATTTGGTGCAGCAGATCTGACAATTAACTCAAATAGCTCTCTTCCAACAGCATTTCGGGCATAAAGATGAGCTCAAATGAAAATGATGCAACGAGATGAAATGATGTACTCTCTGAGACGAACATTTCTATATGCTACACGGCCAAAACGGATCTACGGATGCAAAGTTACGGCATGATGAAGTTGCACAAAAATACTGAGAGGAGAGGGAAAAGTCAACTGAGGGAGATCTAGGGTTTCCAGATCGGATCGGGCCGGTACTGTAGCTGGCGCACGGATCGAGGTTCAACGTCGCCGGAGTTCGCCCGGGAAGAGGCCGGCCGGATCTCTCGCCGGAGAAGGGTGTGGGGGTCGCCGGACATGGGGCCGGCGAGGTGAGGGCGAGGCGCGCCGGGGTTGGTGCGGTCGCCGGCGGGGAGGACGTCGCGGTGGCGCGGGCTTGAGGCTCGCCGGCCGGACTTGAGGGACGGGGCGGCGCGGGGCTTCAGCCACCGGAGTTGGCGAAGGAGGCGGCGGGGCGCTCGGGCATGGCGGTCCGGATCGGCGCCGGGAGAGGGCCCGCCTTGGGCCCGGGCAGGCCGGCGGCGCTGGGCGGTGAAGTGGGGCTCGGGGGGCCACGTGGCGCTCCCTGATTGGCTGGAGGCGGTGGCGGACACTGTCCGGCGCGGGACGGACACATCCGGTGCGCGGCGGATCTGATTTTAGGGTTTCGGGGGGGGGGGGGGAGAACCGTGGATTTCGGAGGGGGGTGATATTTATAGGTATAGAGGGAGCTAGGAGTGTCCAAATGAGGTGCGGTTTTCGGCCACGCGATCATGATCGAACGCTCTAGATGACGGAGAGGGTTTTGGTGGGTTTTGGGCCAAATTGGAGGGGTGTTGGGCTGCAACACACACGAGGCCTTCTCGGTCCCTCGGTTAACCGTTGGAGTATCAAACGAAGTCTAAATGGTACGAAACTTGACAGGCGGTCTACCGGTAGTAAACCAAGGCCGCTTGGCAAGTCTCGGTCCAATCCAGAAATGTTTAATCCCCACACACGAAAAGAAGGTAGAAATGACCACTGGAGGAGAACGGAGCACCGGAATGCAAAATGGACAACGGGGAAAAGGCTCGGATGCATGCGACAAACACGTATGCAAATGCAATGCACATGATGACATGATATGAGATGCATGACAACGACAACAACACACGGAGACAAAAGACCCGAACCCGAGAAAATAAAATAACTTAGTGCCGGAAACGGCAAGAGTTGGATTACATATTAGGTAAATTACATACGGGGTGTTACATCAATCTTTTTCAACTTTCATGCAATACATGAGCGTGAGCCATGAATATAGCAATATATGTGGAATAGAATATGGAGGTTGTGGAGAAGACAAAGAGGTGATACTCTCGCATCAAGTAGGTGTATTAACGGACTATGGAGATGCCCATAAATAGATATGAATGTGAGTGAGTAGGGATTTCCATGCAACGGATGCACTAGAGCTATAAGTGTATGAAAGCGCAAAAAAGAAACTAAGTGGGTGTGCATCCAACTTGTTTGCTCACGATGACATAGGGCAATTTGAGGAGTCACAAACTTTAACACAAGTATTTCTATAAATACACAATTACTCACTAGCATGACTCTAATATCGCCATCTTTATATCTCAAAACAATCATAAGGAATCAAACTTCACATAGTATTCAACGCTCTTTATATGAAAGTTTTTATTATATCCCTATTGGATGCCCATCATATTAGGACTAAATTCATAACCTAAGCAAATTACCATGCTTTTTGGAGACTCTCAAAATAATATAAGTAAAGCATGAGAGTTAAAAAAATTCTATAAAATAAGGCCACCATCGTGCTCTAAAAAGATATTAGTGAAGCACTAGAGCAATTGCCTAGTTCAAAAAATATATGTGAAGCACATAGATTATTCTAATAAATCCACGATTCATGCGTGACTCTCTCAAAAGGTGTGTATAGAAAGGATGCTTGTGGAAAACCAAAAATCAAAGACACATATCATCCAAGACGCTCCAAGCAAAACACATATCATGTGGTGAATAAAAATATAGCCTCAAGTAAATTTACTGATAGACGAAGACGAAAGAGGGGATGCCATCCGGGGCATCCCCGAGCTTAGATGCTTGGTTGTCCTTGAGTATTACCTTGGGGTGCCTTGGGAATCCCCAAATTTAGGCTCTTTCCACTCCTTATTCGGTTGTCCATCAAATCTTTACCCAAAACTTGAAAACTTCACAACACAAAACACAACAAGAAAACTAATGAGATCCGTTAGTATAAGAAAATAAATCACCACCTTTTTCATACTGTTGTGAACTCATTCTTTATTTATATTGGTGTAATATCTACTCTATTCCAACTTATTCATGGTTCATACCCCCCGATACTACCCATAGATTCATCAAAATAAGCAAACAACACATAGAAAACATAATCTTTCAAAAACAGAACAGTCTGTAGCAATCTGAAAACTTCATATAGTTCTGTAACTCAAAATTTTCTTAAAAATTAGGAAAAAAGATGCAATTTTTATATCAATCTCGTGTAAAAAAATTCAGAATTTTTCCACGGTTCTATGATTTTTAGAAATTCTGGCAATGGGCGCAAAATTTTCTGTTTTTCAGCAAGATGAAATCAACTATCACCATAGATCATCCCGAAGGTCTTGCTTGGCTCAAACACTAATTAAAACACCAAAACACAATTATTACAGAGGTACTAATGTGTATTTATTGCAAAACAAAACCAAAAACATAGAAATAAAATTGGGTTGCCTCCCTACAGGCACTATTGTTTAACGCCCCTAGCTAGGCATAAAACATAGATATAGGTATTGTCATCTTTGGTATGCAAACCATAAGTAGCCCTCATAATAGATTCATATGGCAACTTAATTCTCTTTTTTCCACTTTTTCATTTATTTTTATTTACATTTTTTTCCTTTCACCTTTTCGTATTTCTTTCATTTTCATTTACTTTTCTATTTGCTTTTGTGCAGCCTATCGGCTAAGCCATGGGAATTTTAGTAGTAGCACTTCTGTACACGGGCGCGCTACTGCTATAACTGTATCTGTAGCGCGGTTTAAAGCACCGCACTGCTGCTAATTAGCACCGGCGTGCATTTTTAGCCCGTGCTACTGCTAATGTTCTGTGTATAAGGTTTTCCCTAGTAGTGTTAATGTACATTGAAATCTATTGTTTCCTTCTTTCATATCAATAATTGCACCAATCGTTCTAAGTAAGGTCTACCAAGAATAATAGGACATGTAGGATTGCAATCTATACCAAGAACCATGAAATCCACGGGCACATAAATCCTATTTGCAACAATAAGAACATCATTAATCCTTCCCATAGGTTTCTTAATAGTGGAATCTGCTAGATGCAAATTCGAAGAACAATCATCAAATTCACGGAAACCTAACACATAACATAAAGTTTTTGGAATCGTGGAAACGCTAGCACCCAAATTACACAAAGCATGGCACTCATAATCTTTAATGTTAATCTTAATAGTATGTTCCCACTCATCATAAAGTTTTCTAGGGATAGAAACTTCCAATTCAAGCTTTTCTTCCAAAGATTTCATCATAGCATCAACGATATGTTTAGTTAAAGCTTTATTTTGATTATAAGCATGAGGAGAATTCAACATGGATTGCAACAAGAAAATATAATCTATCAAAGAAAAATTATCATAATTAAAATCCTTAAAATCCAAATGAGTGGGTTCATCGCTACTTAAAGTTTTTACCTCTCCAATCCCACTTTTATCAATTTTTGCACTAAGATCTATAAACTCTGAATCATTGGCATGCCTTCTAGCTAAAGCTGACTCATCTCCAGTCGCATATTTATCAAGATTTATATTAGAAAACAAAGAGTCAATTGGAGTCACACCAAGTACTTTAAGATCTTCATCATTATTCTCACAAAAACTAGAAGAACACGCTTTTACAAACCAATCTCGCTTAGCACGCAACCTAGTGGTTCTTTATTTACACTCATCAATAGAAATTTTAATAGCTTTCAGAGATTCATTAATATCATGCTTGGGTGGCATAGATCAAATTTTCAAAGAATCGATCTCAAGAGAAATTCTACCAATGTTCGTAGCCAAATCATCAATCTTGAGCAATTTTTGTTCAACCATGGCATTGAAAACTTTGTGCGAACTAACAAATTCTTTAATATTTTTCTCAAGATCAAAGCGCATCTTATTACAATTTCCATAACAATTGTTGTAGGAGTTACCATAATTATTAGAGGAACTACTAGGAAATGGCCTAGGGTTGAAATTACCTCTATATGTGTTATTACCAAAATTGTTCCTAGCACCAAAATTCACATCCATAGATTCATTATTATTCTCAATCAAAGTAGACAAAGGCATATCATTAGGATCAATAGGAATAATCTTACTAGTAACCAATTTCATAAGTTCGTCCATCTTTCCACTCAAAGTATTAATTTCTTCAATCGCGTGCACTTTTTTACTAGTGGAAGATCTTTCGGTATGCCATTGAGAATAATTAGCCATAATATTATCTAGAAGTTTAGTAGCTTCTCCTAAAGTAATTTCCATAAATGTACCTCCCGTGGCGGAATCTAAAAGATTTATAGATGCAAAATTCAATTTGGCATAAAAAAAATTCTATGATCATCCAAGTAGGGCAATTTCTTATCATCAATTTCATCCTCTCCCAAGATTGTGCAACATGTTCAGGATCAAGTTGATTAAAATTCATAATATCGTTCCTAAGGGAGATGATCTTAGAGGGAGGAAACTATTTGGAAATAAAAGCATCTTTACACTTCTTATCGTTCCACGAATCAATACTATTTTTAGGCAAAGATGGAAACCAAGTTTTAGCGTGATCTCGTAGTGAGAACGGAAATAGCTTCAATAACAATATCATTATCCACATATTTTTTCTTTTGCATATCACACAACTCAACGAAAGTATTTAGATGGGATCCGGCATCTTCACTAGGAAGGCCGAAAAATTGATCTTTCATAACAAGATTCAGCAAAGCAGCATTAACTTCATAAGATTTCGCACTTGTGGCGGGAGCAATCGGAGTACTAATAAAATCATTATTATTAGTATTGGAAAAGTCACACAACTTGGTATTTTCTTCAGACATCGTGAAAAAGCAAGTAATCTAACAGACGAGCAACCAAAAAGCAAATGAGAAGGCAAACGAAAGAAAGACGAATTAAAAGGCAAATCTTTTTGTGTTTTTCTGAAATCATTTTCGAAGTGGGGGAGAAGAAAACGAGAATCAATTGGCAAATAATGTAATGCAAGAGATGAGATTTTATGGTGGGTACTTGTTAGGCTTGATGTAGATCTCCCTAGCAACGTTGCCAAAAATTCTGCCTGCTACTTCTTGAGCTTGCGTTGGTTTTTCCCTTGAAGAGCAAAGGGTGATGCAGCAAAGTGGAGATAAGTATTTCCCTCAGTTAAGAACCAAGGTATCAATCCAGTAGGAGATACATGCAAGCCTCCTATCTATGCATCTACACAAACAATCAAACACTTGCACCCAATGCGATAAAGGGGTTGTCAATCCCTTCATGGTCACTTGCGAGGATTAGATCTGATAGAGATAGATATAAAAGATTAGTAAAATGTAAAACAAAATAAAATTAAATAAATTGCAGCAAGCTATTTTTGGGTTTTTTGTTTTATAAATCTGAAAATATATGATGCAAAATAGACCCGGGGGCCATAGGTTACACTAGAGGCTTCTCTCTTGAAGGAAAATAATACCGTGGGTGAACAAATTAGTGTCGAGCAATTGATAGAAAAGGGAAAAGTTATGACGATATCCAAGGCAATGATTATGAATATAGGCATCATGTCCGTGTCAAGTAGACCAACTCCTGCCTGCATCTACTACTATTACTCCACACATCGACCGCTATCCAGCATGCATCTAGAATATTAAGTTCATAAGAACGGAGTAATGCCTTAAGTAAGATGGCATGATGTAGAGGGATAAACTCAAGCAATATGATGAAAACCCCATCTTTTTACCCTTCATGGCAACAATAACAATATGTGCCTCGCTACCCCTACTTTGTTACTAGGTGAGGACACCGCAAGATTGAACCCAAAACTAAGCACCTCTCCCATTGCAAGAAAAACCATTCTAGTTGGTCAAAGCAAACCGATACTTCGAAGAGAAATACAAAGATATCAAATCAAGCATATAAGAATTCAGAGAAGATTCAAATAATATTCATAGATAATTTGATCATAAATCCACAATTCATCGGATCTTGACAAACACACCACAAAACAAGATTACATCAAATAGAACGCCAAGAACATCGAGGAGAACATTGTATTGATGATCAAAGAGAGAGAAGAAGCCATCTAGATACTAGCTATGGACCCGTAGGTCTATGGTAAACTACTCACGCTTCATCGGTAGGGTAATTGAGTTGATGTAGATGCGCTCCGTGATCGAACCCCCCTCCGGCAGGATGCCGGAAAAGGCCCCAAGATTGGATCTCGCGGAAACAGAGGCTTGCGGCGGCGATAAATTATTTTGGTGGATGCTTGTGTTGATTTGGGAATATTTGGGAATTTATAGTCTAAATATTAGGGTTTGAAGACTGCCGAGGGGGCCACAGGCCGGGGGGCACCCCCCCTAGGGTGCGCCCTAAGGGCTGGTGGAGCCCTCAGGACTCTTCTGCCATCCTGTCCAAGTCCTACGTATGTCTTCTGGTTCAACAAAAATCATCATAAAGTTTTATTCCATTTGGACTCTGTTTGATATTCCTTTTCCGTAAAACTCAAAAGAAGGAAAAAACAGAAGCTGGCACTAGGTTCTAGGCTAATAAGTTGGTCCCAACTATAATATAAAATAGCATAATAATGCATGTCAAACATCCAAAACAGATAATATAATAGCATGGAACAATAAAAAAATTATAGATACATTGGAGACATATCATTCACTAACGCTGCCCCCATATGGTAATTTGTAAACCTCGCAAAAATCATAAAGCGTAATCTCCTTGTGCTCATCATATAAATAAACTCTACCGTGGGTGGCGACCTCCTAGAATGGAAATGAAATTTTTGCACGAAGGTGTTAGTGAACAAAAGGTATTGTTCACACTTATCTTGGATGAAGTCGGTGATGCCTGCATTCTCCGCCAAATAATAGAAATCATCATAATTTCCGGCCGCCCTCAAGAATGCATCGCTTGGCCATTCACATGGCCGAACCTCCACCATATGAGGAAGGTTGTACCTGGGCTTATTCTTCTCCTCAATTTCATTTTGATTTGAATTCCGGCTTGAAGAACCCCTTAACAATATACTCATCATTTCTTTTCTTTTCTCTAAAACTTTCTAAAATTTTTAGTGACTCAAAATAAGAGTGAACGAAACACAACAAGATTGGTAGCAACTATTCCCACAAGTGTCTAGAGGCTATATCATGCATCAAAACTACTTTGGACCATATAAATTCAACATGCAAGCTCAAGAACAAGGTCACCATGATACGTCTCCATCGTATCTACTTTTCCAAACTCTTTTGCCCTTCTTTTGGACTCTAATTTGTATGATTTGAATGGAACTAACCCGGACTGACGTTGTTTTCAGCAGAATTTCCATGGTGTTATTTTTGTGCAGAAATAAAAGTTCTTAGATTGACCTAAAAATTTACGGAGAATATTTTTGGAATATGTAAAAAATATTGGCGCAAGAATCAACCAGAGGGGGGCCACCCAGAGGCCACAAACCCTGGGGGCGTGCCCTGTAGGATTTTTTACGCGAATATGTACTTAGGACGCGCTACTGGTAAGAGAGCGCTGCTGCTAATAGATGTAGCGCTTTTAACTAGGACGCGCTACTGGTAAGAGAGCGCTACTGCTCACTTTATTTCCCTCGCTACTTCTAGTTTTATTAGTTTCTATTTTTTCTGCATATTTGTTTTGTATTTGAACAGGCTTTATACAATAATCTTTAGCATATCAAACACTTACAAATGTAATCATAGCATATACATACAGACAGTCTCATCAAATCATGTCATCATAATCATCATCATCCAACACAAAGTGGTTTCTCGTCATCATCTCGAAAAATAGTGATACAAGTCTCGATTACTTGCAACTACATCGTCATCCATCTAAATAATGATATACGCGAGAAGATCTATCTCTATGAGTGAGAGCGGAACTATGGAGTACATGAGTTCGTATCCCTCTCTCGCATTAGCGTGAACCTAAACTAACTACTGGTTGTCGCTCGGAAACCAGAAACTGATACACCTGGGCCTGACACTCCGGCCACTCATCGTATACTCCTAGCGTTGCATTTCTTCTTCATCGATGATCTATCCACCTGCATCATCACATGAGTCAATGATATGCAACATGTTGAGCAACATAAAGAGACAGACTTCGGAAAAATAGAAGCAACATATCATAAGCATAAATAACAAAGTTCATCATACCCAAAATGCCCTAACCAGAGTGATCTTCGCTAGTTGAGGAGGATGGTTTAATTATATCACAAATAAAGATTCACCATGCATAACTCAAAGTTTCCTCATTCAGAAAGTATGGACTAAACAGACACATTGTCATATATCGACAATCACTCCAACATGTCGTTCCATCCATCCAAGTCAGGGAGATAGTCCCCGAGCATAGTGAAAGGCTTCAGGTCGAGATGCTGAGCGGCTACGCATGTTCGGACGTCTTCCTGAATTTTCCCTTCCTCATGGAACAGACATGTTTTGTCGCAGACCTCCTTCACAATGAGTTGGGCAAGTTCATGCTGGATGTGATAGAACTCAGCTCGAAGTCGATGATCCGGGATATCTCCTATGTTCTTTGCCCATTGCAGAATATGGGCATCGCCGGATTTAGGTGACATGTGAAGGTTCTGCTGATCCCGTCTGTACCCTAGCGTGTGGTGTACGACATAGAATCCATCACTAAGAGTATCACTCGGTTGTGGGATGCAACAGAAGTCGGTCTTATGGCCGAAGGCGGGCCTGCCGTCCCTTTTCTTCTTGTCCTTGATCTCTCCACCCCTTACGCCGTAGTAAAAGATAGCACTTTCGAGAACAGACTTGAGGTGGGTGCAATCCTTTTTGTTCATGTTCTTCGATGAGCCCAAGTAAAGAGCGTGGGAGTATCGGGGATAAAGGATGATGAGGACGGCGCGCCCGCCGCTGCGCAAAATAAGTACACCTCAAATTAATTAGCCTCCACCGTGCAAATGAATGATTGAAATCGAAGGAATGATATCGGCACGGATGACTTACAAGGGATGATAAGGCACGAAAAATGCCTCCTTGTCCTTATTAGCGACCTTGAAATCAACGATGTAGTCCCTCACGTATTCAAGGTGCTCTGCGCAGACTGCCAAGAAACCCTGTTGCATGAAGTACGGGTCAGCGACATAGATATAAGGTATCTGCTCAATCCCGATGATGTAGTTCATGTACAAGGCAAAAAGGCGGACAAACGTAAAATCCAGCTTCTTCAAGTGAAACATGTCGAAGATGTAATCGAATCGAAGGAAGAACTTGTCTGTGGGGCATGTGTGGACGTACGACCTTTGCCACGGCACGTTAATCATGTAGAGTGGGTATCCTGGATTTTCTGAGGCGATGAGGCTTTTCTCTCTCTACAGCACATCATCATAAATTCTCCTTAGATCGCCGTGTGTGGCCTCTGCCGCTGCCTTAGGTAGGATTGGTTCACCGGGGATATGCCATTTTGCAGCACCGGGGATAGGTATACGGTCTAGAACCCAAGGCTGCTGAGGCGGCTGGATCATAGAAGTAGCTTTGTTGCCTTTCCTCGGTCTCTTCCTATGATTCTTTGCTTCCGGATGGTCGTCTATAATACGTTCAGCCTACGGAGGAGGCAATTCAGGCACCGACTCCTAATGCTCAAACCCTGAGTACTCATCATAGGCACCAGTATTGAGATACTGTTGAGTGTCATCCTCATCCTCATCCTCGTCTATGGAGACATCATCAGAGACAAATGGAGCCTCTTCCTCACCCCGTCTACTATCACCCTGCACGACAGCTGACGCTAATTGGGTATGTGGGTTGTTGATGTCCAAACCTTGCTGAGGCTGCATGATCGTGGGTGTGCTCCCTGTCGCCTCCAGACGAAGCAGAATCTTTGGCCACAACAGGACCCACCCATTGCAACTGCCAAGCCGCAACGGGGTCTCGTCGTCATCCCCCCTAGTACTGGAGGAGCCAAATTTTCGTGGTCTGGTTTGACACTGGCCACGGAAACCTTGAAGGCGTCAAGGGGGATAGGCCGGCTGTGGTACACTGGTTCCTTCAGCTTCATTATCATCGCCTTACCCACGTCCACCTTCTAGTCGTTGATGGTGTACAATATGGTGCACGGGGTTACGTCAGCCTGCAAAGACATGTCAGTGATGTGAGACACCCGAAAGGCAATGGAAACGGGAGATTATACATTTATTGAAGATGGTCGGTGTGACAGATACCGTGAGGGCGTCGAGCTCAGCCAAAGACGAAGCACCACCGAGCATGTCCAAGACGGAGGACGGGTTGCTATGACCAGGTGCGGGAGTCGGTGCTGGAGCTGGTGCGGGAGCGGTGCTGGAGCAGGTGTAGGTGCTGGCACGGGAGCCGATGTAGGAGCTTGTGCGGGAGCCGGTGCTGGAGCAGGTGCAGGTGCTGGTGCAACGCTAATTGAGCTGTTCCCAAAGAAGTCGACAAGGGGAAAGTCTGCTACATTTTTTTTTCTGGATTGTGCCTACTCCAACTGACAACGGCCAGAACCAAGACACCAGACATATCTGCAAGCTCCAGTTTTGCGACAGCTACCGCTGTTGCGACTGTCTCAGCTGATTTCTTCTCAACCGCAATCTCAACCTTCTTGTCGATGTTTTCTTCAGTTAACCTCTATCTTTCCTTTCTCTCCTCCGTGGTCTCATTGTAGTACTTCTTCCACGTGGTGCCGTCTCCAACACTGTGCACGCATCCATACAACAGCCGAGTGTCCACCAGGAGCCCTTTCAATATGCTCAATGCCCTGTTGAATGGGGTGTCCCACTTGGGCCTCGCCAACGCCTCAGACGGCGAGTCACTTTCGTCCGCAATCCTGTGGTGCTCTCTCTACAAAAGGAATAAGGATTGTTTACAAATATGACTAAACGTGCAGTTGAATTGATCAGAAACTAAAATTACTAGGAGTCTCATGAACTCTGTCGTGACCAGTTCTGTCTCTAAAACCTTCTTGTCTGGGTCCCAATGGTACCGGGCCTTGAGGTCATCATGCTCCTGCGGGACGGTGAAGTCCGCCAAGGGGTCTGGGATGTCTAGACTTTCGCGTTTTGCATCCTCCTTGGCCCATATGGACCTCTTCCCACTGTAACCACGACTTCTGAGGTGGTGGCACCCCATGTTCCTCTGTTGAAGCTCCTTCATGTTCTTCAAATTTTCTTTGGCAACTTTGGCCTCGCAAGCCACCTTGAATATTTGAAACAGCTCTTCCGTGATTGTTGGATTATCCTTTATAATCTTGGAGTAGGGTTCCTTTTTGTTGACGATCCGATGTTTCACCCTTGCTTTCCAGGCAGCCAACGCATCATTAAACTTGGTCATGGTGTGTTTGTTTATCTGCTTCATTGTCGGCTCTTTATCTGGATTTTTATATTCCTTTTCATCCTGGCCCGGGAACAAGAATATCTGGTGCAGCTTCTTTAGGAGGGAGGGCCGCATATTATCTATCTTCTTTAGTATCTCGTCGTTGATGTTGTCCATACGATGCATCCTATTTGATTGCCGTAGCACGCGCATGCTTCTGCGGGCTCTTTTGGCTCAAAAATGCCGTCGCCCACCTCCGTGACCACCATTCTAGTAGTCATGAGCTGGTTTGGGCGCCGTTGCCTCTTTGCTTTTGGTTCCATACCGGCTCCGCTAATCTTGGTGTCGGTCTCAGTGTCAGCGCCGATCTCGATATCGGTCTTAGTCTCCGATGTGACAGGTGGGACCAGCAAGAACAGCCGTTGATCGTCGGCAAGGTTCAAAAATTCGTCTGCCGCCCGGTAGACGTTGTCGCAATCACTAGAACCTTGTCCTTCATTGTTGCCAGCCATGTTTCCTACGATTAAATCTAGTCAATTAATTCTAGACCTAATAAAATGAATAATGACATAAAAGGGCCTATGTTTTGCAGGAACATTGACTCCTTCCCGGTGCGGCAAATCCCGGGCACTCGATATGTCCTAGTTTGTAGCACAAGTCATGCCGAAATTCACGGAAAATTTCGGCATGACCTTTGCCAAAAAGTGGACAAATCAAGAACCTGAAATTTTCCGGAACAGAAATGAATCAACATTCTGGCAAAACATAGGCCACTCGGCTTCATTCCCTAGAAACAACAAAAGGCCACCTGGGCACAATCGAACCACTTCAATGAAAAGATATAACATGACCACTTTAATGAAAAGATATAATCAACAATAAAATTCTAGGAAGGGATCATCTTTAAAATAAAACTTCCCTAAATTCTTTTCCTAGAAAAATAGTGGTATTTTCAAAATAAAAACGTTTGCAAAATGACCTCACTAAACACTTCTCTGCCTAGGAAAGAACCCAAATTCTATTCTAGATATTCCTCTCTCTCAGACACACATTATTTTCTCTAACCCTTCTCTGCCTAGGATAGAACCCAATTAAATTGCAAAGGAACTCCATTTCCCTAACCCTTCTGACCTAATGCTCTAAAATAAATTTTTTCTCTAACCTAGCAAACATAGTTAACCTAGCTTGTTAACCTAACGAACCTAATTAACCTAGTTAGTTAAATTAGCTAGTTAACCTAGTTTACCTAGATAATTAACCTAATTAAATAAGTTAACCTAGCTAGTTCTCTGTCAAAGCCCTAAATAAATTTTTGCACTAACCTAGATACTTAACTGTCAGGACCCCGATTCCAAGTCACATCGATCTAGCCGGTAACACCTCATATCACTTTGCAGCCTCACGCACGGTATTCCCACGGGTGTCACCTTACCATGGACCGAGACTGTTTGTGCCTTTTGGCTCACGTATATGATAGTGTCACTAGCATCCATATGACAGAGAACTCGGGCCGACATGGCTAGTCGTGAACCCAAAGCGGCACCAACCCATGGGGACATGCATACATGAATCACATCGAGCATGTCGGTGAGGAGCGTGTGAATCCGGGATGTAGCACTGGGCTAACAGGACTCCGGGAACCCGGGCTATAGAAGGATAGGCAGGACTCCGGATGTCACCACGTGACATTTCCCCGAAGGGACAGACATAGGAACGAGATGAAACACATGCCGGCCAGTCAAGTGTCCTGAGCAGTAGTGCTGGGCTAGCAGGACTCCGGTGAACTGGGCTGTAGCGGACTACTATGGCTCAAGGAGCACTAGACTACATTTCCCCATAAGAGAGGCTGCCAAGGATAAACAACTAGATTGTCGGATCCCACACATATCAAACATTTTAATCATGCACACAATATGCTCGATATGTGTAAATACAACATGGCATCACAACATAACTCTACGACTCAAGTATTTATTGATTAGGCTCCGAGGAGCAAGATATTACAAACATGGGTCTCATGACCCAACAATCATAGCATACAAATCAAAGCAAAAGTGGAAGCTTAACATGTCTGAGTACAGACATCTACAAATGGAAAAGGCAAAGAAGCCTGACTATCTACTAGATCCTGCCGAGGGCACAAGATCGTAGCTGAGGTATCAAGCTAAACGTCGAAGTCCACGCGGAACTACTAGTGATACTGAAGTCTCTCTGCAAAACATAAAATAAGCAAACGTGAGTACAAAGGTACTCAACAAGACATACATCAGAACTAGCTACATATGCATCAGTATCAACAACGGGGGGGGGGGGGGGGGGGTGGAGTTTAACTGCAGCAAGCCAGCTTTGACTCAGTGGCTAACCTGAACTACGACTGCAAGCAACTCTTTTGAGGTGGCGCACACGAGTCCACATATTCACCATTCAATACACAACTATGGATCCGCTCCCGTCTCCCTACGAGAAGGCCATCCATAGCACTCACACTTATCTTGCGAGTTTTAGGGTATCCACTTACACTCATCTATGAACTGTTATAGGCAACCCAGAAGTCCTTTACCGCGGACACGGCTATTCGAATAGATCATTTATAACCCTGCAGGGGTGTACTTCTTCACACACGCTCTCGCCACTTACCACCATGTACACGTCGTGTATCTCGGCAACCTTCAAGCGGAAGCCTGGCGAGGGAGTCGGCCACGACCTGACTAACCACACAAGTCACTAGTCCAGGTTTATCGCCTATTCGGGTTCCATCCGCGAGGAGATCCGGCTAGAGTTTCGCTCACAGCCCCAAACGATGTGTGCAGGGTTCCCGAGACACCAAACGAGCACCCGGTACACCGTGCCACGGTGTATCTACCGCATCATAGCCCACCCCTAGGGTCAGCGCTACGCACGGCCACCAACACATATCCTATAAACACCAGAAACTAGTTGCAACTCCTGGACAGAGGACTAGGGCAACTAATAAGTCGAGAGGGTCAATTAAGGATCCCAATGAGTGGTAGTAGCTGTTCACAGATCACAAACACAGAACTCAGTTCCTAAGGACGGTTTCAACGAGTCAACCCACCATGTACTCCTACTCATAGCCCCAAATGATGTGTGCAGGGTTCCCGAGACACCAAACGGGCGCCCGGTACACCGTGCCACGGTGTATCTACCGCATCATAGCCCACCCCTAGGGTCAGCGCTACGCACGGCCGCCAACACATATCCTATAAACACCAGAAACTAGTTGCAACTCCTGGACAGAGGACTAGGGCAGCTAATAAGTCGAGAGGGTCAATTAAGGATCCCAATGAGTGGTAGTAGCTGTTCACGGATCACAAACACAGAACTCAGTTCCTGAGGACGGTTTCAACGAGTCAACCCACCATGTACTCCTACATGGCCTCTCACCGCTACCTTTACCAAATCGTGTTCACACACTTGGCTCACACACAGTAGGACATGTTCATCGCCATTCCAATTCATCCCCGATGAATCAGACCTGACTCAACTCTAAGCAGTAGCAGGCATGACAAACAAGCATGAATGAGTAGGAACATCAGGGCTCAAACAACTCCTACTCATGCTAGTGGGTTTCATCTATTTACTGTGGCAATGACAGGTCATGCAGAGGAAAGTGGTTCAACGACCGCATCGTGTAACAGTTGAATCGTTGTTGTCCTAATGCAGTAAAAGAGAGCAGGAGCAAGAGAATGGGATTGTATCGAAATGAACAAGGGGGTTTTGCTTGCCTGGCACTTCTGAAGATAATATAGTTCTTCATCGGTGTCATCGATCACGTCGTCGGAAACATCGTCGTCTGAGAGGGGAGGGTTACCGGCAAACAGGGAAGGACACAATCAATGCAATGCAACAATATGATGCATGAATGTGACATGGCAATATGTTGTTGATTGGCCTAATGCAACTAGCAACAAGTTAAATGGAGTTGGTTTGAACACTAGGTTCAAATTCAAACTCCATATGTGCTTTCCTAAATGCCATTTAATTAGTTTGTCCTAAACAGCAATGTTAACTTGCCCAAATATGCATGAAAATGCCATAAACAGATTCCTTCAATTTTTCTGATAATTTTTCATATATAACTTATTTCATTTGGAGTTATGGTCGAATTTCTATGATTTTTAGAAGTTTATACTATTTTCTGGAATTTTCTGAAAAAGAATAAATCCAGGAAATGCTTTATTGCGTCAGCAGTGCGTCAGCGTGACGTCGGCTGGTCAACTGGGCGCCTCCAGGTCAAACCTGACCGGTAGGGCCCACTGGTCAGTAGTTAGTTACTGTTAAACTAATGCTAATCCTAGTTTAGTTAATGACCTGGGGCCCACCCATCAATGAGAGAGAGAGGTCAAACCCCTAGTCAGATGGGGTCAGACCTGCCGGCGTTGAGTCGCCGGCGAGGCTGAGACGGCGGAGAGTGTCGGAAATTCTACTACGGCCACGGTTCGATGCGCGGGTGGGTGCTACGGTTAGCTGGCGGTGTGGCGCATCCAACGGTGGCGTTGGTTGGAGCTGAGGTGGCCGGAGCTGACGGCGGCGAGCTCTTTTGCGGCCGCTGGAGTTCGGCCATATACGGGGTTGGGGCTGCGGCGTGCAAACGCGCGAACTGAGGTGCTAGCAAGGCACTACGCGGTGCGGTAAGCATGTTAGGTAGCACGGAATGACCAAATGGTCGCCGGAGCGACGCCGGCGACAAGCTCGAGCGGAGGCGAGCTTCGGCCATGGTGGAACTATGGCCTAGAGGGTGCAAACACATGGGGAAGAAGAGCGGTCCGAAGCAGAATCTCACAGCGGGGTCGGGGAGCAGGTCAGCAGCTCTGGGGAGGCGTCAACGGCGGAAAATCAACGGTGGCTATCCTCGGTGGCCGAGGAGGGGAACGGCGGAGCTGGCGGCAACCAGGGCATCCGGCGCCTTCCGCCTTGGTGAGGAGGAAGAGGGGAATGAGGCGGGGCTTCTTGGCGCGTCGGCGAGGCGTGGGGTGGCCGGTGGCCATGGTAGAGCACGGCGGCGCCCTCTGGTGCGCTCGGGAAGAGAGGGAGAGGGAGCCAGAGGAGGGGAGGAGCTGCGGGCGTGAGAGAGAGAGGTCGAGGGGCGCGTGGCGACGCATGGAGGCGTCCAGGTCATCGGGGACGCAGGCAACCAGGCAGGAGGTGGCTCGGGCGCGTGTGCGCGCGCGGCGAGCACACGCTCTGCTTACTGGCCTAGGGAGGAAGATGACAGGGGAGGTGGAGGTGAACCGGGCCGGTACAGGGCCAGGCCAGGTGGGCTGCACAGTGCTGGGCCTCGGGGCTGTGGGTAAGCGCCAGGTAAAACCTTTCTCTCTCCTTTCTGTTTTCTATTTTAGTTACTGTTTTCTATTTTCTGCAATTGTTTTGTCTTTATTAAAAATGCTAGAGCATTTCCAAAAATCCTGAAAATATTTCCAACAGCCCTCAACTAGTTTCAGAATTATTAGAGCATTTAAAATATTTATAGGATTTAAATGCCCCAATTCAAGTACAATATGAGTTAATCCAAAAATCCAGAAATGACCTAGAAATATGTTTATCATTTTTGGCGGAGGTTTTCACCTTTATCAAAAATCATGAACATTTCCAAAGGCATTTTGGGTTCATTGAAAATATTGTTTATTTGAACCTAGTTGAATTCATTTAGTTCTAGGGTTTCAACATCCCCATTTCAACTTTAATTGAAAAAGTTAACATGATGCATGGATGCTTTAAGGCAACTAATGGCAAGAAAATTATAGGGCTGTGACAAGTCACCCCTACTAAACAAGAATCTCGTCCCAAGATTTAAGATGTGAGGTAAGAAGACAGAGGGGGCACAAGACCAACACAATCTTCACGATCCAAGTTGCACCTCATAAGGTCGTTGATTCGTTGCATACATTGATCTTGACATCCTCGCTTTTGAGATCTTCATCCACGCGATGATGACGGAAAGAAACTCTACTAGGATTGATCTTCTCAAAGATCAAACTATACAATCTCAACTCGCGGAATGAGATGTTGAAACATCTCGAGTTGAGACACAAAACACATCGAGAGGGATGAAAGAACAAACGACGGGGTTTGATTTGGTGGGCAATAATTCCACACTTAGAAAGATGGTGTATGGTGTCAAGGTGGCGAGGAAATAATTGCCATGATTCCAAAACGGGGCACCTCGGGGGAGGTGACTTGAAGAACTAATCCCTTAAGTGGCAAAAAGAATTACTTTTGATATGTAGATCATTGAAACTCTTTATACCAACCTAAGGCAATCACAATCGATCGTTTAGCGGAGTTCAAAGGAATGACATATCCGGATTCGAATGGATGGTGTGGAGTACCTTGTTGAAGACAACGCAATGGATGAATTTTGCTTATCACCGGAAATGGATGGGACCCATGACAGGACCACTTTTGAAGATGATCCTGGACAGCAACTACTGAGAAGGGCATCCCATGGAAAATTGGCACGATGGGGTGCAAGCTGGTAACAAAATGCAAATGTTGGGAATGTTCCAACCATCATATCTGCCTGAGATTCAGATCTGGTTGGTGTCAGGATATTCCAGACTCATCAAGTCTAGAAAGAGAAATGAAAGTTGGCAACACAAATCGACGAGATGACGTTGCGAGATTCTCGGGGAATGAACTACGATAGTAAGCTCCAAAACATGAGCCGGTTCTGCTACAAGCATGTGAACACGTGGTCTTAGACAAGCATGGCCACCTAGTAGTCTTACAACGAAACACTACCGAGTTTAGGAGGGAACCATCAACGAGGATATCGAAGTCCTTGCGTAGGTCTAGCTCCTAAGAAGAAACTTCTTCTCATTGAACAAACCAATCAGTGGCATGGTGTGCTAGGAACACATATGGAGTGGAGGTAATTAATCTACCAAACCATAGAATACTTCGCACATATGCATGACTGATTTGGGATGATTCCAAGGGAAACAAAACAAACCTTTCTCAAATTCATGGTGGCAACTTACACCTAGTGCACGTGAACTTGGAGAAAATCACTTCTTTCATCCAAGCATAAGCTTCATGAACGGAACACGAAGGCATTGCTTACAAAGTTTTCAACACTAGGTTGATGTTCAACATGAATCATGTGGGGACAAAATGTTGCTGATGGGCTCAACAACAACTCATCAGAATTTCCATATCACTGGAATTCCACCATCATGTGAACACACTGATAGCATTGGTCAGATCAAAAGATCTCATGGTGTATGCTCGAGGAATCAACCACGAGTAAGACAACATTACGAATATCGTTGGTTTTAACTTGATTTGACGATAGCCCATACTCAAATCAGGGTTTGGACAAGACAATAGGTTCAACAACTGATCACGGGGATCAGTCGATGAAGATGTCATCTATCTTCAACACACACACACAAGGATATCCCTTAGCATGAACTAAGTCAGACAAGCTTCCATCTTCCAACTCTCCAAGTTGTTGTTTAGCTTAACCAACTAGCTCGGGGGTATCCAACACAGATTCTTGGAGAATGGATGGTTTAGAGAAAAACCAACATGATCACGAACTCAACATAGCGATCAGGGAACAACCTAGTAATACTCCTGAGAAGATATTCGGAAAATCACGAACCACCGATATGTTATTAAGCTCGAGAAGAATCTTGCTTTTCAGGCAAGACGATATGATCAAGGAGCGAGGGATTGTCACAATCCTAACTCATTGGTCGATGAGTGCACCCGGAGATATGGACTAGGTAGCACGATCAATATTAGGATGATGATTCAGTAACCAACACGCTAAGGATGAAATTGTTGTCCATTAGCTACCAAGCAAAGGAGTTGCTAGTAGTATTCATTTCACACATCATAATACACTCGTCGTCATTCCGGTTGAAACAACATGGGGACCAAGGAATAAGAAATGATGGCGAGAATTACCACTGTATCAAGAGTTCATAGGATGGTGTGCAATTGCCATGACAATCTTGATATAAAGATGGTAATACTCCAAGGTAGAACAGAATCAAAAGCTGGATTGGCATTTGATTTGCGGATTACAACTGCTTTGACCCAATCCTAGATATGGATGAGGTACTGGAGTTTGTTTCTCCTAGTCATTCTGAAATAGAACGGCTCGACGGACCACGAGAATGATAAGCATCGATAACACGAATGCACAACTAAAGAGGGACAACTCAAAGGAACATATAACTTTCTGAGTTGTGGATTCATAGATTAGTATGTCGAATCAAGTTCAACAGGTTTCTTCCGGATAACCCATGTAGAAAGGTAGAACTGGCAGAGTCACAATGTAGAACTGAGAACTCATCGAGAGCACTCTTATTGTGATCTTTTGATCCAACAAACTTCTGCCATAAGTGGTTCATAGTATTTGGAAGAAGGAAATACCACGAACCTCGAGGACTAATGCAAAGTTTACTAATTTCCTAAAGGAACTAGCAACACTATCAACATGAGGTAAGTAGGGTGAATCTCGGGTTCAAGAACCCAGGAATAGAATACCTACTACTAAATGGCATCACGGGATGCTTTCAAGAATGGTGGCCAGAATCATCACACGGGAACACAAAGCATGGCTAGATTACTAGGTGACTCCCTAAAACACCTAGGGTCATAATAATAGCTCCAACATATATGTCGAGGCAACAGAGTACCTCAACTCACCGATTAGTGTGGTTGAACTGGCCCAAAGGGACATCGGGAACGGAAGGAAGGGATTTGCAAATGCATCAGACTATTTAGAAACCTGGGATGACTCGGACAGCATAATGGATGTAAATGCTCAAAAATATATGAGACATCCTGCAAAATGGTGGCATAACCACTCAACAACACAATATCAAGGTTCTGGGATCAACTGTCAACACACAGAATAGTAGGAACTGAACTGAGAATTGAATCCATCAATCCTATAAGTCTATGGATTAGTAACACGTCATCCTGATAGATAGATGAGAAGGCCTAGTTTCTTAACCCGTAGAAACGAAGAGGTTGACTTAGATCAGAAGGGCATAAGGTAAAGGAGTAAAAAGAGCCTACACGTTCCCTTCCACAATCAATTCCCTTATATAACTAAAGCATTTCTAGACTCAACTTCGACCAGTTTGGCTTGGTAATCCTACAGGCAGTCAGGCTCTGATACCAATGCTGTCAGGACCACGATTCGAAGTCACATCGATCTAGCCGGTAACACCTCATATCACTTTATGGCCTCATGCACGGTATTCCCACGGGTGTCGCCTTACCATGGCCCGAGACCGTTTGCGCCTTTTGGCTCACGTATATGATAGTGTCGCTAGCATCCATATGACAGAGAACCCGGGCCGACATGGCTAGTCGTGAACGCAAAGCGGCACCAACCCATGGGGACAGGCATACATGAATCACATCGAGCATGTTGGTCAGCAGCGTGTGAATTCGGGATGTAGCACTGGGCTAACAGGACTCCGGGAACCCAGGCTGTAGCAGGATAGGCAGGACTCCAGATGTCACCGCGTGACATTTCCCCGAAGGGACGGACATAGGAACGAGATGAAACACATGTCGGCCAGTCAAGTGTCCTGAGCAGTAGTGCTGAGCTAGCAGGACTCCAGTGAACCGGGCTGTAGCGGTCTACTATGGCTCAAGGAGCACTAGACTACATTTCCCCATAAGATACACTGCCAAGGATAAACAACTAGATTGTCGGATCCCACACATACCAAGCATTTCAATCATACACACAATATGCTCGATATGTGTAAATACAACATGGCATCACAACATAACTCTACGACTCAAGTATTTATTCATTAGGCTCCGAGGAGCGAGATATTACAAACATGGGTCTCATGACCCAACAATCATAGCATACAAATCAAAGCACAAGCGGAAGCTTAACATGTCTGAGTACAGACATCTACAAATGGAAAAGGCAAAGAAGCCTGACTATCTACCAGATCCTGCCGAGGGCACAAGATCGTAGCTGAGGTATCAATCTAAACGTCGAAGTCCACGCGGAACTACTAGCGATACTGAAGTCTCTCTGCAAAACATAAAATAAGCAAACATGAGTACAAAGGTACTCAGCAAGACTTACATCAGAACTAGCTACATATGCATCGGTATCAACAAGGGGGGTGGTGGAGTTTAACTGCAGCAAGCCAGCTTTGACTCAGTGGCTAACCTGAACTATGACTGCAAGCAACTCTTTTGAGGTGGCGCACACGAGTGCATATATTCACCATTCAATACACCACTATGGATCCGCTCCCATCTCCCTACGAGAAGGCCATCCATAGCACTCACACTTATCTTGCGAGTTTTAGGGTATCCACTTACACTCGTCTATGAACTGTTATAGGCAAGCCAGAAGTCCTTTACCGCAGACACAGCTATTCGAATAGATCATTTATAACCCTCCAGGGGTGTACTTCTTCACACACTCTCTCGCCACTTACCACCATGTACACGTCGTGTATCTCGGCAATCTTCTTCACACACGCTCTCGCCACTTACCACCATGTACACGTCGTGTATCTTGGCAACCTTCAAGCGGAAGCCTGGCGAGGGAGTCGGCCACGACCTGACTAACCGCACAAGTCTCTAGTCCAGGTTTATCGCCTATTCGGGTTCCATCTGCGAGGAGATCTGGTTGGAGTTTCACTCATAGCCCCAAATGATGTGTGCAGGGTTCCCGAGACACCAAACGGGCGCCCGGTACACCGTGCCACGGTGTATCTACCGCATCATAGCCCACCCCTAGGGTCAGCGCTACGCACGGCCACCAACACATATCCTATAAACACCAGAAACTAGTTGCAACTCCTGGACAGAGGACTAGGGCAGCTAATAAGTCGAGAGGGTCAATTAAGGATCCCAATGAGTGGTAGTAGCTGTTCACGGATCACAAACACAGAACTCAGTTCCTGAGGACGGTTTCAACGAGTCAACCCACCATGTACTCCTACATGGCCTCTCACCGCTACCTTTACCAAATCGTGTTCACACACTTGGCTCACACACAGTAGGACATGTTCATCGCCATTCCAATTCATCCCCGATGAATCAGACCTGACTCAACTCTAAGCAGTAGCAGGCATGACAAACAAGCATGAATGAGTAGGCACATCAGGGCTCAAACAACTCCTACTCATGCTAGTGGGTTTCATCTATTTACTGTGGCAATGACAGGTCATGCAGAGGAAAGTGGTTCAACTACCGCAACATGTAACAGTTGAATCATTGTTGTCCTAATGCAGTAAAAGAGAGCAGGAGCGAGAGAGTGGGATTGTATCGAAATGAACAAGGGTGTTTTGCTTGCCTGGCACTTTTGAAGATAATATAGTTCTTCATCGTTGTCATCGATCACGTCATTGGGAACATCGTCGTCTGAGAGGGGACGGTTACTGGCAAACAGGGAAGGACACAATCAATGCAATGCAACAATATGATGCATGAATGTGACATGGCAATATGCTGTTGATTGGCCTAATGCAACTAGCAACAAGTTAAATGGAGTTGGTTTGAACACTAGGTTCGAATTCAAACTCCATATGTTCTTTCTTGAATGCCATTTAATTAGTTTGTCCTAAACAGCAATGTTAACTTGCTCAAATATGCATGAAAATGCCATAAACAGATTCCTTGAATTTTTCTTATAATTTTTTATATATAACTTATTTCATTTGGAGTTACGTTGAATTTCTATGATTTTTAGAAGTTTATACTATTTTCTGGAATTTTCTGAAAAAGAATAAATCCAGTAAATGCCTTATTGCGTCAGCAGTGCATCAGCGTGACGTCGGCTGGTCAACTGGGCGCCTCCAGTTCAAACCTGACCGGTAGGGCCCACTGGTCAGTAGTTAGTTAGTGTTAAACTAATGCTAATCCTAGTTTAGTTAATGGCCTGGGGCCCACACGTCAGTGAGAGAGAGGTCAAACCCCTAGTCAGACAGGGTCAGACCTGCCAGCATTGAGTCGCCGGCGAGGCCAAGACGGCAGAGAGCGTCGGAAATGCTGCTCCGGCCACGGTTCGATGCGCGGGTGGGTGCTACGGTTAGCTGGCGGTGTGGCGCATCCAATAGTGGCATTGGTTGGAGCTGAGGTGGCCGGAGCTGATGGCGGCGAGCTCTTTTGCGGTCGCCGGAGTTCGGCCATGTACGATGTTGGGGCTGCGGCGTGCAAACGCGCGAACTGAGGTGCTAGCAAGGCACTACGCGGTGCGGTAAGCATGTTAGGTAGCACGGAATGACCAAATGGTCGCCGGAGCGACGCCGGCGACAAGCTCGAGCGGAGGCGAGCTTCGGCCATGGTGGAACTATGGCCTAGAGGGTGCAAACACATGGGGAAGAAGAGCGGTTCGAAGCAGAATCTCACAGCGGGGTCGGGGAGCAGGTCAGCAGCTCGGGGGAGGCGTCAACGGCGGCAAATCGACGGTGGCTATCATAGATGGCCGAGGAGGGGAACGGCGGAGCTGGCGGCAACCAGGGCTTCCGGCACCTTCCGCCTTGGTGAGGAGGAAGAGGGGAACGAGGCGGGGCTTCTTGGCGCGTCGGCGAGGCATGGGGTGGCCGGTGGCCATGGTAGAGCACGGCGGCGCGCTCTAGTGCGCTCGGGTAGAGAGGGAGAGGGAGCCAGAGGAGGGGAGGAGCTGCGGGCGTGAGAGAGAGAGGTCGGAGGGGGGGCGCGTGGCGACGCATGGAGGCGTCCAGGGCGTCGGGGACGCAGGCAGCCAGGCAGAAGGTGGCTCGGGCACGTGTGCGCGCACGGCGAGCACATGCTCTGCCTACTGGCATAGGGAGGAAGACGACAGGGGAGGTGGAGGTGGGATGGGCCGGCACAGGGCCAGGCCCGATGGGCTGCACAGTGCTGGGCCTCGGGGCTGTGGGTAAGCGCCAGGTAAAACCTTTCTCTCTCGTTTCTGTTTTCTATTTTAGTTATTGTTTTCTATTTTCTGCAATTGTTTTGTCTTTATTAAAAATGCCAGAGAATTTCCAAAAATCCTGAAAATATTTGTGGGCATTGTTGAAAATATTCCCAACAGCCCTCAACTAGTTTCAGAATTATTTGAGCATTTAAAATATTTATAGGATTTAAATGCCCCAATTCAAGTACAATATGAGTTAATCCAAAAATCCAGAAATGACCTAGAAATATGTTTATCATTTTTGGTAGAGGTTTTCACCTTTATCAAAAATCATGAACTTTTCCAAAGGCATTTTGGGTTCATTGAAAATATTGTTTATTTGAACCTAGTTGAATTCATTTAGTGCTAGGGTTTCAACATCCCCATTTCAACTTTAATTGAAAAAGTTAACATGATGCATGGATGCTTTAAGGGAACTAATGGCAAGCAAATTATAGGGCTGTGACATTAACCTAATTAAACTAGTTAACCTAACTAGTTATTTGTCAATGCCCTAACTAAATTTTTGTAATAACCTAGATAATTAACGCGCTACTACTATCGCTATGTATTTTCCTTTTCTTTTCTTATTTCCTATTCTCTTTCCATAGCAGGGGTCTAAAAACTGCGCCGCTGCTATATTATCTACAGCGCCTCTTACGAACAAACGCTTTTGCTATGCCTTTCTCCTTTTTTTCCCTTTTCATCTATTTTTCTTTACATTTTATTTTTTCCTTTCTCCTTTTTCTATTTCTTTCATTTTCATTTTCTTTTCTATTTGTTTTTCATTTTATTTTCTAATCATTAGCAGTAGCGCCTTTCACAGTAAACGCGCTGCTACAGTAGTCTTAGCGGTAGCGCAGTTTTTATAAGACCGCTACTACTATGTGTAGCATATCGGCTTAGTAGTGGGAATTTTAGTAGTAGCTCTTTTACAGGGAGACGTCCTACTACTACATTTGTATCTGTAGCGCGGTTATCCTGCACGAGCTACTGCTATGTAGCACTAGCGCCCTTTTTTAGAAAGCACTACTACTAAAGTTCTCTGTATATGGTTTTCCCTAGTAGGCTTGCTGGACAGTGATGGATTGGATGATATTTATCAAGTAATCGAGTTAGTTTTGTTAGGGTTTGATCCCTAGTATCCACAATGTTCAGAGAATGATGTTGCTATGACTTTGCTATACTTAATGCTTGTCAGTAGGGCCCGAGTGCCATCATTTCCGATCTAAAGCTATTATGCTTTCATGAATATATTTGTGTTCTTGATCCTATCTTGCAACTTGTAGACACCTATTATGAGTTATGATCAGCATACCCCAAGTTCACAGTAATTGGGATTCTTTCCGGTGATTACCGTAGTTTGAGGATTTCATGTATTCACTAAGTGCTAGTGCTTTGGTCCGGTTCTCTATTAAAAGGAGGCCATAATATCCCTTAGTTTCCATTAGGACACAGCTTCCATGGGATGGTAGGACAAAAGATGTCATGAAAGTTCTTTTCCATAATCACGTATGACAATATACAGAATACATGCCTACATTATATTGATGAATTGGAGCTAGTTATGTGTCACCCTAGGTTACGACTGCAACATGATGAATATCATCTGACACAATTATTATTGTCGATCCATTGCCTACGAGCTTTTCACATACTGATCTTTGGTAAGTTACTTTTGTTGCTACTGTTGTTACAATCACTACAAAACTGCTACTATTACTTTTGCCACCGTTACCGTTACTTCCTTATTACTTTTCTACTAAATACTTTCTGTAGATATTAAGTCTTTCAGGTGTGGTTGAATTGACAACTCATCTGCTAATACTTGAGAATATTCTTTGGCTCCCCTTGTGTCGAATCAATAAATTTGTTTTGAATAATCTACCCTCAAAAACTGTTGCGATCCCCTATACTTGTGGGTTATCAAGACCTTTTTCTGGCGCCTCTGTTGGGGAGCATAGCTCTATTCTCTGAGTAACTTGGGATTTATATCTGTTCATCACTATGAGGAATTTGAAAGATACTAGAACCATGATTTTTTTCCTCTACTATGATGGGAGTTAAGGAACTTCCATCTAGATCTGCACTTGATTCACCTTCTGTTTTGAGTAAACTTGCGACACCTACTATTGATTCTGATATGTCGCATGTTATAGATGATGCTACTTCTGCTATGAATGGTGCTTATGATGCTACTACTTTGCTTGATAAAACTATGCCACTAGGTAAATTGCTTGATGAACAACTTGCTAGAGCTAGAACTATTGAGTATGCTGAAGATGATGATACTTCCAAAACTGATGAATTTATTGAAACTGAACACTTTGAAACACCTATTAGACCTAGCTATCCTAGATATGAATTACCTATTATGCCCGAGGGTTATTTTATGGATGGAGAGGTAGATAGGGACTTTCTTGCTTGTAAGGATAGAGATGATCTTAAGAAATTATTATGCAAGTGGAAACAAAAATCTTTGAATGCTAGAATGCAATATGATCCTAAGTTTTCTACTTCACCTATCTTTCTTACTGATAAGGATTATTAATTCTCTATCGACCCTGAGTTAATTACTTTGGTTGAATCTAATCCTTTCCACGGTTATGAATCTGAAGCTGTTGTGGCACCCCTTACTAAATTGAATGACATACCCACCCTATTTTCTCATGAGGAAAAAAATTGATATTACTATATTCTTAAGTTGTTTCCTTTCACGTTAAAGGGTGATGCTAAGATATGGTTTAATTTTCTTGCTCCTAGTTGTGTGCGTAGTGCCCAGGATATGATTTACTACTTCTCGGAAAAATATTTCCCTGCTCATTAGAAACAAGCTGCTTTACAGGAAATATTTAACTTTGTGCAAATTGAAGAAGAGAGTCTCCCACAAGCTTGGGGGAGGCTTCTCCAAATACTTAATGCTTTGCATGATCATCCTCTCAAGAAAAATGAAATACTTGATATCTTTTATAATGGACTAACTGATGCTTCTAGGGACCACCTAGATAGTTGTGCTCATTGTGTTTTGAAGGAACGAACTATTGAACAAACTGAAGTGCTATTGAATAATATACTGAGTAATGATAATGATTGGACTCTTCCTGAGCCACCTCCTAAGCCAACTCCAAAGAGGAGAGGTATTCTATTTCTAAGTCCCGGAGATATGCAAGAGGCAAGGAAATCTATGAAGGAAAAGGGTATTAAAGCTGAAGATGTTAAGAATTTACAACCTATTTAATAAATACATGGTCTTGATAACCCGACACATGTAGTAGAGGTAAATTCTAACTATAGTTTTGATGAAGGTGATATTCCTCATAATAAGTCTGCTAGTCAATGCTTGGATGAATTTGATAACTTTATTATTAAACAAGAAAACTTCAATGCATATGTTAGTAGGCAATTGAAACGTAATGCTTATATGCTTGACTACTTGGGTGACTATAGGTTTAGAACTGTTAATGGTCTTAAGATTATTAGTAAGCATGCTTCCATGGTAAAAACTCAAGTAGAACAAGTTCTCAAGGCACAAAATGACTTGTTGAATGAGTTGAATAATAAGAACAATGATCACGTTGTTAGAGTTATGACTGGAGGAGGTAAAATGACTCAGGAACCTTTGTAACACCAGGCTCATCCTAAGAGAGTGGAACAAGACTCTCAAAGAATTAATACTGATGCACCTAATCCTTCTAAAAAGAAAAAGAAAGGTGATAGGACTTTGCATGTTTCTAGTGAACCTGTTATAGACACACCTGAGAATCCAAATGATATTTCTATTTCTGATGTTGAAACACAATCTGGTGATAAACATGAACCTACTGATAATGTTAATGATTATGTTCATGTTGATGCTCGACCTAGTAATGATAATGATGTGGAGATAGAACCTGTTGTTTATCTTGATAACCCACAACCTAAAAATAAAAGGTATGACAAGAGAGACTTCATTTCTAGGAAACATGGTAAAGAAAGAGAACCATGGGTTCAAAAACCCATGCCCTTTCCTCCTAAACCATCCAAGAAAAAGGACGATGAGGATTTTGAGCGCTTTGTTGAAATGCTTAGACCTGTCTTTTTGCATATGCGTTTGAGTGGTATTCTGAAAATGTCTCCTTATGCCAAGTATATGAAAGATATTGTTACAAATAAAATAAAGATACCGGAAGTTGAAATTTCCACCATGCTTGCTAATTACACTTTTAAGGGTGGAATACCAAAGAAACTAGGAGATCCAGGAATACCAACTATACCATGCTCCATTAAAAGAAACTATGTTAAAACTGGTTTATGTGATCTTGGAGCTGGTATTAGTGTTATGCCTTTCACTTTATATCATAGACTTGATTTGAATAAGTTGACACCAACTGAAATCTCTTTGCAAATGGCCGATAAATCAACTGCTATACCCATCGGTATTTTTTATGATGTACCTATCGTAGTCGCAAACGTTACTATCTTAACGGACTTTGTTATTCTTGATATTCCCAAGGACGACAGTATGTCAATCATCCTTGGTAGACCTTTTTTGAATACTGCAGGAGCTGTTATTGATTGCAACAAGGGCAATGTCACTTTTCATGTTAATGACAATGAGCATACGGTACATTTTCCGAAGAAACAGCCTCAAGTTAATAGTATCAATTCTATTGGAAAATTTTCAACAATTAGTATTGGAAGTTTTGAATTCTCTATTCCTACAGTCAAAAAGAAATATGATATTCTTATTGTTGGGGACATGCATATCCACGTTGAGGTAACCTAGTGTCATACGAAAGTTCTCCATTTTCAAGTCATTCAAAAGAAGTTTGTTAATAAGACTTGATCAACCTTGTTAATGGATTCGTTTTGATGGGCATGAGATGGATGAATTTAGTAAACACAACTTTCTGTACCCACTTTTTACTTTCTATTATTTAGAATAAATAAAGCAAAAATTCTGTTATTCGTCTGTTTTCTGAATATCCGTGCAATAAAAAATGTCCCGAAAATAAAAGTTCTCCAAATGCCCTAAAAATTTAGTATGATTTTTTCCAGATTATTTTAGAATTTTAGGCACCAAATACACACCAGGGGGTAGCACCAGTGGGCCACAAGCCCACAGGGCGCGCCCACCCCACTGGGCGCACCTAGATGACTTGAGGGTCCCACGTGGGTCCCCCTCACTTATTCCCGCACCCATTCACTTCGTCTTCCTGTAGAAAAAATCCCACCATTGCTCAACCCCATGTTCTTGCTTATTTAGCTCCCATTTTCAACCTCCTTGCTCAGAACTCTAATTTTGAAGCTGTTTTGGGGATTTGTTCATCGGTATGAGACTCCTACAATGGTCCAATTAGTTTTTGTTCTAGTGCTTTATATATTGCAATTTTTTGCTGCTATGGTGACCTTGTTCTGGAGCTTGCATGTCAAATTTATAAGATCCAAAGTAGTTTTCATGCATGATATAGCCTCCGGGCACTTGTGGGAGTAGTTGCTACCAATCGTGTTGTGTTATGTTCACTTTTATTTTGAGTCACTAAAAATTTCAGAAATTTTCAAAGAAATGGAAAGAAATAATGAAGAGATGGTTAAGGGGTTCTTCAAGCCAGAACTCGAATGAAAATGAAAATGAGGAGAAGAAGAAGCCCAAGTATAATCTTCCATGTGTGGGGAAGGTTCGGCCATGTGAATGGCCAATTGATGCATTCTTGAGGGCGGCTGGAATTTATGATGCTTTTTATTTGGCGGAGAATGCAGGCATCACCGACTTCCTCCAAGATAAGTGTGAACAATACCTTTTTCTCACTAACACCTTCATGCAAAATTTACATTTCTAGGTGGTCACCACCCATGGTTGAGTTTTATTTATATGATGAGCATAAGGAGATGACACTTTATGATTTTTGTGAGGTTTGCAAATTACCTTATGAGGGCAGCGTCAGTGAACGATGTCCTAGAGACGTGGAAGACTTTATTGATGAAACTATTGTAGGGGAAGAGAGAAGGTTGTCAGAAGCGAGAGTGGCTAGCTTACATTTTCCCGTTTTATGCTATTATTCACTATTTGCAGGGAGATTTTTGATTGGTCGTGGGGAGAGCGGAGGCCTTAGTGCCCCGGACCTTGCTATTTTGCGCCATGCTTTATATTGTGATAGAACTTTTATTTTGGGCGCTATTGTTGCTCGTCGATTAAACACAAACCGCATGAAGGGCCCCGTCATTGGAGGTATCTACACCTCCCGCCTCTCTAGAATCTTTGAGATACCTATCAGGCATGACGAGGAGGAGGAGATGCTGCTACCCACTAGTTATTTGAACTACAACAGTATGGTAGCGCATGATTCTATTAAGAAAGATAAGGAGAAGAGGCTCCTCTACAACCTAGTACTTAGCCAGGATACTTGTGAGACTATATTGCTGCCTGCTTCTTCTTTGTTCGACATTCGTTCAGGCTACTACACAACTATGCGTGAGGACATCTACAGATTTCGGGGTCTTCCACAACCCCCAGTACCTGAGCCAGTACCAGTTCCTGATCCGTACAGGAGCCTGTTTTTCAGTCGGAGCCACATGACCTCGCCAAACAGTGGAACTCTCAGGACCCTCCAGAGTATCGAGGAGAGGGTTATTTCGAGCCGTGGCCCTAGACCAACTTAGGCCAAAATCCTAAGCTTGGGGGAGTACGTGTTTCTCACCGACATTACATTCATGTTCACACACTCCTTTTAGTTGTCGGTGTTCATACTTTTTCATTGTATTATACATGTTAGTTTATTTTTCTTGCTTTCTTCTTGTGTGTTTGACAAACTTTGAGGAAATCCAAACAATTAGTTCTCGCTTATTTTTAGTTTTCTTTCTACTTTATTTAGTAGTAGTAATTAAAGAAAACCCAAAAATATTTCTTGTTCTTCTTTTGCTTGTTGGGAGCTTTCCCATGTAAATAGTTTTTCTCGTTCTTGTTTTCCTTTCTTTAGAAAAAACAAGAACACAAAAAAATATTTCAGTGTGTCTCTTTGAAATTCTTTTTCCTTTCTTTGGCTATTAAGGAGAAGACCACGATGAAAATGTTGAGTGGCTCTCATATGCATTATTGTTGATCTAACAAAGAGCTCATATTACCTTGTCTTCTCCTTTTGAATAAATGTTTGCAAATTCTAGCTTTGTCCAATGCATGTGCACTCGTATTATTATTCACACCATTCAGTCGTGAAAATGAAATCCAATAATGACGATATATGATGAAATGATTGAGATGGTGAAAAGCTCGTACGAACTTTACCTATTTTGTTTTTGTAAATATGATTAGGTCATCTTTCTTGATTTAGACCATTATGAATGAAACATGCTTGCAATGACAATTAGAGATTATAGTTGCTCATGCCATGCTTAATTAGCTAGGAGTTCGTAATGTTTTACCTTGTGTGCCAACATGCTTTTAAAATGGTTATGATGTAGTATGATAGGATGGTGTCCTCCTTTGAATGATTTAAGTGGCTGGACTTGGCACATGTTCACGCATGTAGTTGAAACAAAAACAACATAGCGTCCACGATATTTATGTTCATGGTGATTTATATCCTACTCACGCTTGCACTCAACGTTGGTTAATCTCAATGCATGTTTATGACCGTTGTCGCTCTCTAGTTGGTCGCTCCCCAATCTTTTGCTAGCCTTCACTTGTACTAAGAAGGAACACTTCTTGTGCATCCACTTCCATAAACCCAAAGTTGTTCCATATGAGTCCACCATACCTACCTATATGCGGTATTTACCAGCCGTTCCAAGTAAATTTGCATGTGCCAAATTCTAAACCTTCAAATAATATTTTTTTGTATGCTCGAATCGCTCAAGTAGCGACTAGGGGATGTCACTATCTTCCATGCTAGGTGGGTTATTCTCATGGTGATTGTTTTTTCACTTGTCATTCACGAGAAAGTGGCTGGTAATCGAGATGCCCAGTTCCATGCTCAAATTCCAATCAAAATATAAATATCAAACAAAACTACCACAGGACTGTTGTTGGTATGGACATTACCCGTTGTTTCGGATCATCCATGCAGTGTGCTTATTAGTGGAGGGGAAATAAAAATTTACCATTCTGTTTGGGACCGCCTATAATATATCTAGCATGGAAGATACCGAGATATATTGGTTGTTATGTTGACAATCAAAGCTTACATCTCAAAATTATATTCATCTCTCTTTAAAAAGCTCGAGCTCTGGCACCTGTGCAAATCCCAGCTTCCCTCTACGAAGGGCCTATCTATTTACATTTATTGTTGAGTCATCATCCTCTTATAAAAAGCACCAGTTAGAGAGCACCAGTGTCATTTACATGCTTTGTTATCCATTGATATTGATTATGAGTGTGACTAGATCTCTTTTTCCATGAATTATAATGTCTAGTCAGTCCTTGATCTTCAGGGGTGCCCTGCATTTATGTTTTGCGGTCTCAGAAAGGGCTAGTGAGATACCATTTTGTCATATTATTCCTCGCTAGTTGATTTTGCCATTGATATGAGTAAATGTGGGACCTAAATGTTATTGTGAATATGGATAGTTCATAATCTCTGCTGAAAACCTGAATACTAGCTAGACATATTTGCAACAAGAAGATCAAACAGAGTTTGTAAAAGTTTTTCTTTGTCACTTTCAGTTTGTCAACTGAATTTCTTGAGGACACGCAATGGGTTAAGCTTGGGGGAGTTGATACGTCTCCATCGTATATACTTTTCCAAACTCTTTTGCCCTTGTTTTGGACCAAAATTTGCATGATTTGAATGGAACTAACCCGAGCTGACGTTGTTTTCAGCAAAATTGCAATGGTGTTATATTTGTGCAGAAATAAAAGTTCCTGTATTGACCTGAAAATTTACCGAGAATACTTTTGGCATATATAAATAATATTGGCGCAAGAATCAACTAGAGGGGGGCCACCCAGAGGCCACAAGCCCAGGGGGCGCGCCCACCCCCTTAGGCATGACCTGCAGGCTTGTGGGCCCCCTGGATCTCCTCTCACCCTAATTCCAACTCTATATGTACCTATTCGCGGAGAAAAAAATAAGGGAGAAGGATTCATTGCGTTTTATGATACGGAGCCGCCACCACCTCATGTTCTTCAACGGGAGGGCTGATTTGGAGTATCTTCAGGGCTTCGAAGAGTGGGATTTGTCGCCATCATCATCACCAAGCTTCCTCCATCACCAATTTCATGATACTCATTGCTAGGTGTGAGTAATTCCATCATAGGCTTGCTGGACGGTGATGGGATGGATGAGATTGATCATGTAACCGAGTTAGTTTTGATAGGGTTTGATCCCTAGTTTCCACTATGTTCTGAGATTGATGTTGCTGTGAATTTGGTATTCTTAATGCTTGTCACTAGGGCCCGAGTGCCATGATTTCAGATCTGAACCTATTATGTTTTCATGAATATAGTTGTGTGCTTGATCCTATCATGCAAGTTGTAGAATCTATTATGAGTTATGATCCTCATACCCCAAAGTGACAATAATTGGGATTCTTTTCGGTGATTACCGTAGTTTGAGGAGTTCATGTATTCACCTAGTGCTAATGCTATGGTTCGGTTCTTTATTAAAAGGAGGCCTTAATATCCCTTAGCTTCCATTAGGACGCTGCTTCCACGGGAGGGTAGGACAAAAGATGTCATGCAAGTTATTTTCCGTAAGCATGTATGACTATATACATAATACATGCCTAAATTATATTGATGAATTGGAGCTAGTTCTGTCTCACCCTTGGTTATGGCTGCTACATATGATGAATATCATCCAACACAATTATCATTACCGATCCATTGCCTACGAGCTTTTCACATATTGAGCTTTGTAAAGTTACTTTCGTTTCTACTATTGTTACAATCAATACAAAATTGCTAATGTTACGTTTGCCACCATTATCGTTACTTCCATATTACTTTGCTACTAAATACTTTGTTGCAGATATTTTGTTTTTCAGGTGTGGTTAAATTGAAAACTCAATTGCTAATACTTGGGAACATTCTTTGGCTCCCCTTGCGTCAAATCAGTAAATATGGGTTGAATACTCTACCCTCGAAAACTGATGCGATCCCCTATACTTGTGGGTGATCACACCACAGTAGCAAAAATTTGCAATAAATAAAGCACTAGAACAAAAACTAATTGGACCATTGGAGGAGTCACATACTGATGAACAACTCCTGAAACTATTTTGGAAACGGAGTTCCAAGCAAGGAGAGCGAAAAAAAGCAATGTGAGCAAGAACACGGGTTTGAGCAATGGCTAGACATGTTTGCAACAACAATATCAAACATAGTTTGTAAAAGTTTTTCTTTGTCACTTTCAGTTTGTCAACTGAATTGCTTGAGGACAAGCAATGGGTTAAGCTTGGGGGTGTTGATACGTCTCCATCATATATACTTTTCAAAAATCTTTTGCCCTTTTTTTGGACCATAATTTGCATGATTTGAATGGAACTAACGCGAACTGACGCTTTTCTCAGCAGAATTGACATGGTGTTATATTTGTGCAGAAATAAAAGTTCTTGTATTGACCTGGAAATTTACGGAGAATACTTTTGGCATATATAAATAATATTGGCGCATGAATCAACTAGAGGGGGGCCACCCAGAGGCCACAAGCCCTGGGGGCACGCCCACCCCCTTGGGCATGACCTGCAGGCTTGTGGGCCCCCTAGATCTCCTCTCGCCCTAATTCCAAATCTATAATTACATATTCGTGGAGAAAAAAATAAGAGAGAAGGATTTATTGCGTTTTATGATACAGAGCCGCTGCCACCTCA